>NW_006408733.1:2057707-2063136 GCF_000296735.1 Chrysochloris asiatica
CTTCCAAAAGAACCAATAGATCCATTTTGGAAGAAGCACAGCCAGAGTGCTCCTTGAAGGCCAAGATGGCCAAACTTCATCTCTCATACTTTGGACATATTGTCAGGAGGGACCAGTCGCTGGCGAAGGATATCATGTTTGGTATGGTGGAGGGTCAGAGAAAAAGAGGAAGACCCCCAGCGAGATGGATCAGCCAAGTGGCAGCATCGATGAGCTCAAGTGTGGCAACAATAGTGAGGTTGGCCCAGGATCAGGCAGCGTTTTGTTCTGCTGTGCATAAGGTCGCTGTGAGTCAGTACCGACTCAATGGCACCTGACAGCAACAACAACAATGGTGAAACTAAGCTAACATAGTCACTTTGAAGGCAATCTGGCCATGGTCATATACTCTAAGACCAGAAATTTCAATTCTTGGTATCTATTCAGGATCAAAAGCACCAAAAAATATGGAAACTCCCTACCACATATCCCCCCAGACTTAAAACTCACAAAATATAAACAGACACAAAGAAACATTTCACTATAGAGGATATACAGATGGCAAATAAGTCCATGAAAAGCTGTTGTTACATTGTTAGATGCTGTTATTAGCTGTTGTTACATTGTTAGATGCTGTCAAGTCAGTTCCAACTCATAGCAACCCTATGCACAACAGAATGGAACAATGAACGATTCTGCACCATTCTCATGATTGTTATTATATCTGAACCCATTGTTGCTGTCACTGTGTCAATCCATCTCATTGAGGGTCTTTCTCTTTTTCACTGACCATCCAGTTTACCAAGTATAAGGACTGGTCCTTCCTGAAAACATATCCAAAGAACTAAAATAGAAGTTTTGCCATCCTGGTTTCTAAGGAGCATTCTGGTTGTACTTCTTCCAACACAGATTTGTTTGTTCTTCTAGGGTCTATGGTACTTACAATATTCTTCACCAGCATACTCTAAATGCTCTTTTAAAGAACTATCCACATGGGATCAAATAGACAAGTGTACTCAAAAAGGAGCAGTGAGTTTATATTAATGGAGGAAGAACAATTCAGAAAAGGAGAATAAAATTGTTGCACAACTTGAAGAATGTTATAATGTCACAGAATTGTACATGTGGACATGAATTAATATATTTGTATGTTCTATTGTGCATATTTTCAACAAATAATTAAATAAATTATTGTTTCACATTTTGTTTTTACTAACAGGGATTTAGCTGAATAGGAAAATTGTGTTCCACTGTTTTGTTTTATTGTTTTGTTTTGTTCTTTTTAGCTCTCTGTAGCAAAAGAAAAATACGCTATTAATGTGGTATATGTGTCCATGCATGAATGTGTAGGAGAGGCTTCGAAGGTGGAAATAACACCTACGGTTTTCCTGTTTCTTGTTGCCTTCCCTGAAATTTCAGGCATGAAATTTTATC
Organism: Chrysochloris asiatica; assembly: GCF_000296735.1. Classification (NCBI taxonomy): domain Eukaryota; kingdom Metazoa; phylum Chordata; class Mammalia; order Afrosoricida; family Chrysochloridae; genus Chrysochloris; species Chrysochloris asiatica. Next base: position 2,059,121 of record NW_006408733.1, read on the forward strand.
CAACTTACAGACTCTTCCTGTCTTAGTGATATACCTCCTAGCCCACTCTCCCTGTCCCAAGCCCTAGGCAAGGACACCTTTACCTGGCCCTAACTCTGCTTTTGAGGTATGGTGTTGGAAGAGAATATTGAAAGTGCCATGGTCTGCCAAAAGAACAAACAGATCTGTGTTGGAGAAGTGCAGCCAGAGTGCTCCTTGGAGGCCAGGATGGCCAAACTTCGACTCTCATACTCCAGATGTATTGTCAGGAAGGACCAGTCACTGGAGAAGGATATTGTGTTTGGTAAGGTGGAGGGTCAGAGACAAAGAGGAAGACCCCCCAGCGAGATGGATTGGCAAAGTGGCAGTATCAATGGACTCAAGTGTGGCAACAATTGTGAGGTTGGCCCAGGATCAGGAAGTGTTTCATTCTATTGTACATAGGTTCACTATGAGTTGGTACCAACTCGATGGCACCTAACAACAACAACAACAACTCTGCCTGAAAACAGCAAAAGGGACAAGAAACAGCCCAAAGCAAACTCCATTCCTGAGACACAGAGAAGTGTGTTTCTTCCGACTGAGGAATAAATAAGCCTCCCTCCTGGCCAGGTGCCTTGTGGGAGGAGCCTGTCCACAAGGATGAGCCTCTGGTCATGTCCTTCTCCACACATCTGGCTTCCTTTGCTCACACCACTGCTGTTGCTATGTGCTGTGGAGTCGGTTCCAATTCATAATGACCCTGTATAGAGTTTCCGAGGCTATAAATCTTTATGGGAACAGAAAGCCTCATCTGTCTCCTGTGGAATAGCTGGGAGTTTTGAGCTGCTGACCTTGAGGTTATCATCCTGACTCATAACCATTACACTACCAGAAGTCACTGTAAAATACATGCCTGAAAACTCAGCTTCCTATGAAGACACTTATCAGCTCCTTGGGCATTTTCTTCACTCTAATTCCATGCTCTGATTGTGACAGTTAAATTGATTTTTTCTGGAAATTACAGGTATTAGCTGAATCTCCATTATGTCCCCTTGCATCAAATGGTATTAAACTCCAGGCTGGAGTGATGTCCGGATTCTGGTGCCCATGTGCCTGTCTGCCCACCTGTCCTGCATGTAGCACTTGGATGGAATTTGATTATCAAACCTGCATCTCCCACCTCAGATATGAGCCCCAAAGGAATTTGTCTTAATGATTGATGATCTCCTTGTTTTCAAGTTCTGAGGCTGTGGGGATGTTTTCTTGCTGCCCATCACAGTTTCTCTGCATTCTAAGGGGAAAACACTGGTGCCCCTCCTCACCCTGAAATCCCCTGTATCTGGGCACCATAATTAGCTCCCAGGGATGACCAGTACCAGCAGTGCACACAGGCCTGAACTTTCCAAATGAGACAGAGCTGGCATGGGTGCTGCCCACAATCTGGAGAGAGGAGTAGGAAATACAACCTGGAGAAGCCTCAAGGCAGGGCTTCTAACACAGCTACCCCAGGAAAGGGCTCTGGAAGTCCTACCTCCAAGAGGTATCTGGAGTTAAGAAGAGCGATCCATACAAGCCACTTGGAACTGAAAGCACCTCCCTGGAATAGCCTCACAGTCATGGAGGCAAGATGAGGACAACGAGGAAGACTGGGCCTTCCCATCTGAGCAGATCCCCTACATGAAGCCTGGCCACTTTACATACAGACATCCCACCAGCTATCTTAAGTGATGAAGGGCAATTCTCACAGAAAGAAAAGCAGAGGGGGGCTACAATATGAGAACAGGCATGCTTGAGACATGGGACGGGTTAAACTGGAAAGAGACCTGCAGAGATCAATACAGAGCTACAGAGGAAGCACCTGGCCAGATGTGGTCATCTTCTTTAGGGAGACTGGAGAAGGTGGCAACACAGTATTCAGGAAGGAGGTCTGGGAACACAGACTTATCATCATCACATGGTACCCTGCCTCTGGCCCAGGTGTCACCCTCCCCTTCTCTGGGAACTAGAGTTTGCCAGGAACTTGGATCCTGGCCATAAATTCCTAACACAAGGTCAGACACAGCCCCCATCAACAGTGATGACCTGTTACCTCTCTCTCTGGTCACCCCAAGTTTGTCTAGGACTGAAGGGCTTCCCAGACACAAGACTTTCAGAGTTAAAATCAGATAAGCACACTGAGAGGGAAATCCAGGGAAACAAGAGAAGCTCTCAGGTAAATCTCTGACACTTTTCTCTTTGACTCTTTTAATCCCAGAATTGACTGAATCACAGAACACAAGTCAAGTGGCTCATATTGCAGAGCCCAGGAAATGCCTTCACCTTAGTGGCCAAGCCCTTCTTTACAGGTCTTATTATAAGGGCCGCCTCATGCTGGGAGTCCTTGTGTGGCTCTATGGGTTAATGTGCCAGACTGCAAACCCATTTGAACAGCAAGGTTGACAGTTCAAGCTCACCAGCTGCTTCTCAGAAACCCTGTACAGGGTCGCTATGGATCGGAACCGACTCAACAGCACTTAATAATAACATGGATCCTGGAAGAAGATGAAGGGAACAAAGTTCCCAGGTCCTGTATGACTTTGGAGCCTCTGCCTCTCTGGTGCCCAGGGCCCAGCCCTGACCATAGAGAAAGGGACTGAACCATCAATGCCCTTAAGGGCTGGGATCACAGCTTTACAAGTTTGCCTTGAGAGGGGATTTGCCTTAACACACCAAAGGACAGAGCCCTAGGATGTGAAACACAAATGCACATAGATAAGGGCAGTATTGCTGGGCAAAAGGATCACTTTAAGGTGGCACCAGGGGTTAAGTATTAGGCTGCTAACCACAAGGGTGGCAGTTCAAACCCACCAGCCATTCCACAGGGAAAAGATGAGGCTGTCAGCTCCTGTTAAGATTTATGGTCTCAGAAACTCTATGGAGCAGTTCTATGCTGTCTTACAGGGGCGCTATGAGTCAGAATTGACTCAATGGCAGTGGGTTTGGATCTCTAAACTTATTATGTAAAGTGAAAAGGGACAGACAGTGATTGGGTACAGCTTCTTTGCAGGCCAATCATATTATTAGCTTTGACAAAGTTTCCTGCAATGAGCAGGCAATGCTATGCTGAGCCCACACTTTATACTGAGGACCAAGGCATGGCCCCTGGCTCCAGGAAGGAAACTCTGACAAAGCAGGGAAGGAAGGACATTCTCACATATCTGCCACCAGCTCAAGTGCTTATCACACAGCACCTAAGGGAAGCAGTGAAGGTGGATATGGATTTCACAGATGAGCAGTCATGCTTCTGCTGTGAGAGTTATTGGGAAAACCACTGTGGACCCTGATAGAGTCCATATCCAGAATACCATTTGTTAACCAGTCAGGTGTTACATAAAAAAGTGTCCCTGTGGCTATTGGGCAATTGAATGTCTTGACCTTCTGTTCCACTTTACTAGAGCAAGTCATGCCATGTTGATTTGATGTATGAATACAGAAGAATGAGATGAAATATGGAAATATTTCTCTAGATAAATAAGATTTTGAAAAGCTGGATAAACTCGATGGGAATCTTACTCTTCGATGCTTTTTCTACATTGGTGTTGTTGTTAGGTGCCGTCAACTTGGTACCGACCCATAGCGAGCTTATGCACAGCAGAACAAAACACTGCTCGATCCTGGGCCAACCTCACTACTGTTGCCACACTTGAGTTCGTCGATGTTGCCACTTGTCCAAACCATTTCACTGGGGGTCTTCCTCTTTTTCTCTGACCTTCCACCTTACCAAATATGATATACTTCTCCAGTGACTGGTCCCTCCTGACAATATGTCCAATGTATGAGAGATGAAGTTTGGCCATCTTGGCCTCTAAGGAGCACTCTGGCTGCACTTCATCCAAAATGGATCTATTAGTGCTTTTGGCAGCCCATGACACTTTCAATATTCTCCTCCAACACCATAACTCAAAGGCATCAATTCTTCTCCGGTCTTCCTTATTCATTGTCCAGCTTTCGCATACATATGAGGTTATTGAAAATACCATGGCTTGGGTCAGGCGCACCTTAGTCCTCAAGCTGAC
>NW_006408733.1:2067523-2079733 GCF_000296735.1 Chrysochloris asiatica
AACAGCAAGGTCAGTAGTTCAAATCTATCAACTGCTCCATGGGAGAAAGGTGAGGCTTTCTGCTCCTGTAAAGATTTATAGGCTTGGAAACCCTATACAGGGTTGCTATGAATCGGAACCAACTCCATGGCACACAACCACCACTATTTTCTCCTAATGATGCTGTAGGATAAGCACTAGGCTGCTAACCATAAAGTCAGTAGCAGTTCAAACTCATCAGTTGCTCCTTGGGAAAAAAAATAAGGTTTTCTGTTCCCATAAAGATGTACAGCCTCAGCTGGTCTGAATTTCAGAGAGTTGTGTGAACTCCTAAACCCATAGGCACTGATCTAACCTTTGGCAGCTGAGAGTGAAGAGGCCAATTGGTCTGAAGTACAAGAAGGTGTGTGTGGAGCTGGTACCCATTTGACCAAGCTTTGATGGCTAGGGCTGAGCTGACCAGAACCCAACCAGATGAAGATTAAGATGCTGGATACTGTAAGTATAAACCACCACAATTGGATGAACTGAACTTTTACTAACAGATGCTCAAAATTCCAATTGGAATGGAAGATTCTTCATATCAAGGAATGTGCTTGTCTCCTCAGTGTACTGGGTTGTTGTTGTTTTTGTTATGTGCTGTGGGGTCGGTTCCCACTCATAATGACCCTGCACAGGGTTTCTGAGGCTATAAATCTTTACGGGAGCAGAATGCCTCATTTTTCTCCCACGGAACAGCTGGTAGTTTCAAACTGCTAACCCTGAGGTTAGCAGCCCAATTAGTAACCACTACACTCCCAGAGCTCCTGGGATGATAGGGATGGGCAATTTAGACATTGGCTATTAAAAATGGGGGAGAGGGCCTATAAAGGCATGAAGTGGCTGGTTTACAAGCTTTCATGGGTATACCTAGTTTCAAAACAGGGGGAGGGGGAGTAGAATCCTCACTGAGTAGTTTCCTCTTTTCCAAATGGGTCTGGTGAAAGGGGGTAGGGGATGATGCTGACAGGATTGATAACTGTTAGCAGGACTAATTGTGATGTCAAAACTGAAATTGTAGAAGATGTGTAACTAAAAGTGGGGAGTAGTTAATCTTTTATTTCAGGAACAGACTATCTCAGTACCATCAGGAAGGAAGGACAGGAGAGGAGCATAAGATCTCTTACCTAGAAACGTGGTGACAGCAGAGATAGTGGCAGTGGCAGTGGCATGGAGAGACAGAGCAGCTGTGGGCTCTAGGCCTATGGACTGAGTAAGGCTGTGTGCCTGCTGGTAGGAGGTTGGCTTGTAGAATGTGCCCTTTGGACATTTGAATGAATATATATTTTTTTGTTTTGTATGTGTGGAACTATTTTTATTTTGTTCATTCATTAAATAGAAGATGTAAATAGGGAATGACAGAGAGAAAGTAGGATAACTGTTGTTGCAGGGAAGGGATTGTTATAATGTATATGATTTATTGAATATAAAACTGATGATTTTTTCTAAACCTTCACTCAATTCACAGTGTAGAGCCTCAGAAACCCTATATAGGGTTGCTACCAGTTGGACTTGACTTAGTGGTAGTAGGTTTAGTCTTGGTTTTATTTTGTACTGCGCCAGGCCAAGTGGTGAGTACTTCCTTTATCTCATTTCATTCTCACAACCACACTAGGAGGCTGGGAATTTCATCCCCAATTTATAGATGAGGAAACTGAGGCTCAGAGAGGTAAGTGTCATGCCCAAGGTCACATAACTAGTAAGTGATAGAACTTGGATTCGAATCTAAATCTGTCTTAATCCCTAACTGCCTTCTAGCAATTGAAGAGTTATTACACACCCACACATCTGTAAGATGTGCTCTTATGAGAGGACACATTCAATGAAAGTAGAAGTGTTGTGCTCCTGGTGATGTTGATGGGTCACATTTCTTCCAGATCAAGGCCCTCCTGTTGAAGAGCTGGACGCTGACCTTTCAGGCTCACCTAGGATTTTCCCAGAATACCTGGTGATCCTCTCTGGCCGCTTTTCCTGGAGTTTCTTACGCAAGATCCAGGCCTAAACCACATTTCTGTCTTAATTAACTCAACCACTAGACAAAAAAGATAAGGCAAAAAAACAAGAGATCTCGGCTTTATTTTATTGAGCTATGGTTTCCAACTAGAACAACAGAGATGATCAGTACTATGACGCATACAGTTCTATACAGCCAGGAATTCCTGTGGAAGAGCAAAGTCAGAAAGAAACAGCAAAACTGACTCCTTTCAACAAACACCCACTTTCTCGCAACATAACACATCTCTGCCTGAAAGGGCAAATTGTGTTACCTGAGCAGGGGTCTCTTGCTGCTCCAGGGCCTGTCTTGTACTATTTCTCTCCTTCCTGACACTCTGCATGCACACCTACTCCCCGTTGTGTATGTACTTGGGCAGCCCTGGGAGTGAAGGAACCAAAGGAAACATGAGGAGGATACCAGGAGAAACAGGTAGCTGAGAGCCATGCACTGTGGTTGCTTCCAGGGCAGCGAGGCTCTGGAGGAGACTCATCCACTGACTTACCAAGTGTCTTCTACAGGCCAGGAACTGTGCTGATGTCAAGGCTGTAGTCTGCCCTCACATGACCCATAAACTAGCAGGCAGCTGAGCAAGTAAACATCAGGAACCCCAGGTGACCAGAACTACGATTCAAAGCAGAAGTCTCTGGGAAGGCAGTGACACATTGGGCCCCACACAGGAGCAAGGCCATGGCAGAATCAGAAAGTTTCTGGGAGGAAATTCTAGACTGAAACATGAAGGATGAGGCAATAGGTTTACAAAGTAGATGAGATGAGAGAGTGGTGAGGGAGAAGGAAGGATGGGGTTGCAATACTCCTGAAAAGAAAGATCAATATGTCCAAAGGTCTAGAAACCAGAAAGATTGTGGCCCACAAAAAGATATCTGGCTTTGGCAGCTGGCATACAGGACGTGAGGCAGGGGCTTGCTCTCTCTGCTGTGTTGATCCTGAGCCCTCACAGGACAATGAGCAAAGCAAGGAGCTAATGGTGACCTTCAAAGGGAAGCAAGTCTACCTCAGCTGGGCAGCTGAGATACAGCCTTTTCTAAAAAACCTTCCATCAGTATGTCAGGGGGTCAGCTGGCCTGTCTCTGTACCCCACAATGAAAATATCAGACCTTGTGACATCAGCCCTACCTTTCAAACTTGGCCAAAGCAGGTGATCTCCTAAATTGCCACTCTTCGTGGTCCTGAAAAATAGTCAATGGTCTAGATAGTAAGAAAATATATAAAAGGTCAAGCTCGCTATCTGGCATATAGGTTGTTGAGTTGTTGTTCAGTTGGGTTGATTGATTGCCAGGCTTTTTTTCTGAGGTGCCTCTAAAGGTCTTCAAACTTTCAACCTTTTGGTTAACAGCTTAGAGAGCCAACTGTCTGTACCACCATACATGGTTGGTTTTATTCTTTCTGTTATCATTGTCTGTACCACCATACATGGTTCTTTTTATTCTTTCTGTTATCATTGAATTCATGTGACTTTCCTTATGCTCATCAATGTTAAGAATGAATGTATTTGGCATTAATATTCTTTAAACACTGCTAGAGAGTTTCTATTACAATTAAGTATTAATTAACTAACAACGTTCTTTGTAGAATCTCCACTATAAGTCAGCATCATGGTTTTCAAATTTAAGTTCAGTTTTTCTTTCCATTGCTTACTCCCATCTCCCACAATAAGCTGTTTACCGTTTCAATTATTTTAGTTCCAACCACTGTGATCACTGTACTTAAAATTCAATCAGGCTTCTAATTTTAAGCATCTTTTTTGTGTATAGCGCCAACAATTGACAAGCGTCCTGAATTTAACATCTGTTCCCAGCAGTAAATGGTTTTAAATTTGAGAACTGAAAACACATATAAGGCAATTATAAGCAGCTCTCGCACTGTGATTCATGGCAGCACACCAACAGCCTCTTCACTGCAGCAGCAGAGCTGGGGGATGGGGCTCACAGCCAACTACATTTGCACAAGGAGGCTGAGAAAACGGTGTGGACACTCAGCCTTTTTACTGACAACTGAACAGCCTACTATGTACCAACACTTGCTAAGAACTTTCACAGGCTCCCTCTTATTTAACCTCCGAGTATACTGAGGCGTCTCTGGAACACTGAGTTAAAACTGGGTCTCTAAGAAATCACTTAAGAGCTCAAACAGCCCTCCTCTCTGGAAATTCTAGACTGAAATTCTAGACGGCTAAAAAGCCATTTCACTACTGCCCCAGCTTCTTGTACCCTCTGCGTGCCCAGGCTCTGCTGCTCAGAGGACTGTGGTGGGATGGAGAATTCAGCTGGGTTCACAGATGGGCTCCTGGAGAGCAGGGATGCTATTATAGCTGATGATATTTCCCCTCAGAGTTAGGAGGTGCCAATGGAACTGAAGCCATTCAGTGGATTCACTGAATGCACAGAAAGAAAGTAGCAAAATTTTTGTTGGCCTGGATCATATGCCAATTAAACTTAGACCAGTAAACTGTGAAGGGAACTGACAAGTCTGAAATGCTACAAATTGTACTATATAGTTAAGGATGCTGCAGTTTTCAATTAGGAACTTCAGTATTTGTTGGTCTTTAGGGCAGAGCTCTTTGAACACCCTAGCCTTTGCTTGGCCTTCTAGAACTTCAACAACATACTTCGAACACTCTCCTATATCATTAGTCTCCTATCATTAGTCTGTCATTTTGCCATATTGTGGTGGCTTACATGTCACTGTGATGCTGGAGCTATGCCACCATTAGTTTAAATACCAGCAGGGTCACCCACAGTGGACAGTTTTCAGTGGAGCTTCCAGACTAAGACAGACTAGGAAGAAACAGAAGCAGACTACTCCTGAATGTTTGTTGTTGTTGTTAGGCACTGTTGAGTCAGTTCCAACTCATAGCGACACTATGTATAACAGAATGAAACACTGCCCTGTCCTATAGCATCCTCATAATTGTTGTTACATTTGAACCCATTGCTACAGCCACTGTGTCAATCCATCTCATTGGGGGTCTTCCTCTTTTTCACTGACCCTCCACTTTACCAAACATGATGTCCTTCTCCTTCTAATGTCCAAAGTATGAGAGACAAAGTGTCACCATTCTCACTTCTAAGGAGCGTTCTGGCTGAACTTCTTCCGACACAGATGTTTGTTCTTCTGGCAGACCATGTTTCCACCAATAGTCTGTTTGCTGGACGCTTTGCTACAGGTGCTCTGGTAGCATAGTGGTTACGAATCAGGTTGCTAACCTCAAGGTCAGCAGTTCGAAACTACCAGCTGCTCCACAGAAGAAAAATGAGGCTTTCTGCTTCTGTAAAGATTTACAGCCTTGGAAACCCTGTACAGGGTCACTATGGGTCAGAACTCATTTCACGGCACATAACCACCACCACCACCATTCTACAGGTATTTTAAATACCAACAGGGTCACTTACGATGAACAGGTTTCAGCTGAGTTTCTACACTAAGGCTACTTTTGAATGTTTAGTCACTGAAACCCTTATAGAAGATGCCAGTAGAACCCTGTGAGATAGCACCAGAATACTGAAGACTAAAACATGATGAATAGCACCAGAATATTGTCAGATGTAGCGCCAGAAGATGAGCCCTTCAGGTTGGAAGGTTCTCAAACTACAACTGGGGTAAAGCTGCCTCCTCAAAGCAGAGTTGACAGTGATGACGTGAATAGAGTAAAGGTTGGAGTAGTCGCCGGGCCCTTCTCAGCTGTTTCTTCACTGGTTAGACACGGGTGAGTATGGATGGTTGAGATAATCACTTAGCCTCCAGTTCGCATAGAAACTTAGTGTTAGCTCCTTTCCCCTCCCTAACAAGGACTCCAGTGGACTACAGAAGGTGGGTCTGCTCCCAAAGCCTCAGTTGTTGTTTTTTGTTGTTGTTGTTAAGTGCCACCAAATCAGTTCTGACTCATAGTGACTCTCTATAGACTTTCCAAGGAACGGCTGGTGTGTTTGAACCACTAACCTTATGGTTCGCAGTCCAGTGCTTATCCTAGAGCACCATACCAGGACTCAGAATGCCCCAGTATTCCCAGGCTCCAGGACGTTTAGAAGGTTGCTATACTAAATGGAATTCCATACACACACCCCAAAGGAGTGAAGGTCTCCCTCAGAAGAAAGGGCAGAGCTGCTACCTCCAGACCCACTCAAGGAAAGGCAAAAAGAAATATAGATATGCTCCCACCTTGCATCTGGCTCCCCCAGATTCCAGGATGGAAGTTCTGACAACTCGTGAGTCTCCTTTCTTGGCTTGGGAGAAGACCATGGGAACAAGGAAAAGGGGTTGAATGCTATTTATCTAAAATTACTAACACTTTTTGAGAAGCTATAAAATGTGCATGTTCTTGCCAAATGAATGTTGGAAAAAGCTTTGAGTTCTATTCTGGCCGGAAATGATCCGTTTCCTTCCTAATACAGATATATGGCTTTTGTTCCTCCAATCTGCCCAGTCAGATGCATAGCACATTCTTAATTATTTTGAAATGATTAAAAATGGAGTCATAAATCTATGTTTTGACATGACATGGTGATTTGACCCCCAGACATATCGCAATGGGTTATTAACAATGCTTCCCAAATCTATTGAATTTTTTTTTTCCAAAGCTATTCACTAATTAATAGCTGTTCACACAACGATCACTTTTGAGTAATTATGAAACTGTGCCACATTATTTTGTGATGAGGACATAATTATGGCCATTAAAATTATTTGTATAGTTTTTAACCTTCTGCCAGAAATAAATGAGGCCAATCTAAAGGTAACACAAACTTCATGACAATTCCTAGAGGTTATCAACTCCATAGCACTTACTTCCCAAAGTTTACTTTTTAGCTCAGAAACTTAGACTTCATCCTTCAGCTTTTTCAGCATCTCTGAAAGCAGATGACACTGAGGAAGTGGTTGAGAAGGATGGGCCCCCGTGACGTTCCCTAACACCTACCTCTCCCACTCTGTAACCATCAAGCCGCCACCCCCCCTTAGCCTCTGATCTTCACCTGCTATGATGCCCACCCCCCACCCACCTCCTCTAGTCCATGCTCCTTGCTGAGCCCCTAACACTTCTGTGCCTGGTTCACTTGCCCTGCTGTCTTTGAATAGCTGTGACCTCCGGTGAGGGGGGAAGGGGGAGGGGAGATAAGTACTCATCTCCTTCCTCTGTATCCAGCAGTCTGAGAAAGTCAGCTTGCCTCATGCAAGTTCAAAGCTGATTTAGACTTCATTTGCATTTAAGGAGCAAGACAGTGAGGGTGAGCAGCCTTACCAGTTCATGTCTAAAGACTTATTTTGTGGGTTTTGTTTTGTTTTGTTGCTGTTTCATGTCTAAAGTCTTTATGCTGGAATTGTCTCCGTGTATTTGGAGTGAAGGGAAAGAGCCTTCTCAATGAGTAGTTCCTTCTAGTTCTGAGAGACTCTTGCCTCAAACAAACAAACAAAGCATTGCCATCAAGTCAATTACAACTTACAGTGACCCCATGTTTTACAAGGTACAACTGATCCACTGGGTTGTCTTGATATTTAAGGAAGCAGATTGCCAGATCTTTCTTCTGTGGTACCTCTGAGTGATACAAGCCACCAGCCTGTAGATTGAGTGTTGTTTTTGCTAAGTGTCATTGAGTCAGTTATGGCTCATAGTGACCCTGAGTATTGTTTCCATGGAGTGGAATGCTCAGAATGCTCCAGGATTGGATATTACACCTTACCTAGAAGTCTCTTTCATCAAAATAACTGTTTCTTCTTGCCTCAACTCCTGCAACAAGATCCCTTCTCATTTCCAGATGCTTCATCCTAACCATTCAACTCCTCCTCCACCCTACAGAACACAGCCTTTCTCCCCCAGCATTTCTATCTATGGACCAAGGCCACTTCACCCCTCTGGGGTCACAAGCGTGGGGAGAGGAGCTCAGACAAGGACGGTCCCATACACTGGGGACCACAGACTACAAGATTTTCTTCACTATGTGGCCAGGCTCCTGGTGTGGTGCTATACGATAAGTACTGAACTACTAGCCACAAGGTTAGCAGTTCAAATCCACCAGCTGCTCCTCATAAGCCCTATAGAGGGTCACTATGAGTTGGAACTGACTCAACAGCACTTAACAACAACAACACATGTGGTAGGTGGTGGTAGAGGAGGCAAGGAAAGGCAGTAACAGAAGTTTGCTGTGGTCAACCATTTCTTACCAGATCCCCAAGTCTCCACTCTTTCATTTGGCCAAGAAATGTCATCCGCATTATGTACCTGGCTCTGTTCTAGACACTCTGCATCATAAAACTTATTCATGCAGCAATGTTTCCAGAAATGCCAAAACCTAACAGCAAAGCAGTCACAACTCAAACTGAAAGCCAAACTTCCATCACCTGTGTCAAAAAGGTAATGCTAACTTAGAAAGTATTATATTAAGACAAACTAAGAAAGTTAAATAAGAGAATTTGAAAATGATAAAACAAGAATGTTAGAAAAACACATCAAGCTTGTTTGGGGGGGGTGGGGGTGGGAACAGACTAAAAATAGACAAAGCCCTGCCAAATGTCTACAAAAATGGCATCATTTTAAATCATAGAAGATGACATAAATACAGAGAAGACTGAATTGTAAGACACTTATCAGCAATTCTGTTTTGCTATTGAATTTTAAAATCTCAATGAAATTGTTGATGTTCTGAAGGAAATACATATTGTCAAAACTGGTCCAATAAGAATTTTTCAATGACCAAGAACCAAGGAAATATTTGAAAAGATTATCAAATGATGACCTCCACAAAAGACTCCAGTTCCAGACATTGAATTTAACTTACAAGAAACTGTTCATTCTCATATCATGTGAATTGTTCTACTATATAGAAAAAGAAGAACAGCAAGCTTTTTATGAAACTATCATAATTTTAATGCCAAAATACGACAGAAATATGAGGGAAAAAAACTAAGGCTCCTCCTCACTTAAAGAAAACAAGTATGATAATCCTAAGCAAAGTATTAGAAAGTGGGATTCAACTGAATACTAAAAGAATAATCTATAACAATAAAGTATGGTTTATCCTAGAATTATAAAAATAGTTTCATGCTAGGAAATTATTCATATACTCTCTCACATCAGTGCATCTGTTTTTAATGATCACCTTATGCTTAGACTGTTGTTTAATTCAACATTCATTCCTCACAAAAATTCTAAAAACTGGGACTAGGCTGATACTTGCTGAACATAATAAAATATATATTGTACAGGGAATTTGTCTTCTGTAAGCACAGAGCTTCCATCTGACATCTGTCAGTTTGTCAGACTGTGGTGGTTTGCATGTTGCTATGATTCTGGAAGCTATGCCACAGGTATTTTAAATACCCATGGTGGACAGGTTGCAGCTGAGCTTCCAGATGAAGACAGACTAGGAAGAAGGAGAAGAGGACTACTTCCAAATATTTAGACACTGAAAACCTTTTAAATACCAGTAGAACACTGTCAGATAGCACCACAATATTGACAGATATAGTGCCAGAAGAATAGCACCACAGGTTGGAAGTCACTCAAAATATGCCTGGAGCAGAGCTGCCTCCTTTAAGTAGAGTTACCATGATGATGCAAATGAAGTAAAACCTTCAAGATCTTCATTTGTTAATGGATCGCAACTTAAAGTGATGAGAAACAGCTGTAAACTTTCACTAATAATCAAAACATGGACTGTATGAAAATTGGAAGTTGTCAAAAATGAAATGGAATACATAAAGATCAATATCCTAGGCATTAGTGAACTGAAACTGACTGGTATTGGTCATTTTGAATCTGTGGTTTACTTTGCCAGGAATGATAAGTTGAAGAGGAGTGGCATAGCATTCATCATCAAAAAGAACATTTCAAGATTTGTATTAAAGTATAATGCTCTCTGTAATAGTATAGTATCAACATGGTTACAAGAAGACCAGTTACTACCACTGTTACATAAATTTGTGCCCCAACCACTAAAGCCACTTGTAATAAAACTGAAGAATTCTATCAATTTCTTCAGTCTGAAATTGATCAAATATGCACTAAAGTTGTATTGCTAATTACTGGTGATGGAAATGCAAAGTTGGAAACAAAGAGGAAGAACATGGTCCATGTGATAGAAATGATGCTAAAGATTGCATGATAGAATTTGGTAAAACCAATGACTTCTTCATTACATATACCTTTTTAAACAACATAAAAGATGACTGTACACATGGACCTCACTTGGTGGAACACAAGATAAATCAAATTGACTACATCTTTGGAAAGAGATGGTGGAAAAGTTTCATATCATCAACCAAAACAAGGCCAAGGACAGACTAGAACAGACCATCAATTGCTCATATGCAAGTTCATGCTGAAACTGAAGAAAATGAAAACAAGTACACAAATGCCAAACGATGACCTTGAATATATCCCACATGAATTTAGAGATCATCTCAAGAACAGATTTGATGCATTAGGTACTAATGACTGAAGACCAGAAAAGTTGTGGGATGACATCAAGAACATCATGCAGGAAGAAAGAAAAAGATCATTAAGAAGACAAGAAAGAAGGAAGAGACCAAAATGCATGTCAGAAGAGACTCTGAAACTTGCTCTCTATTGTAGAGATGCTAAAGCAAATGGAAGAAATGAATAGGCACAAGAGCTGAACAGAAAATTTCAAAGGTCAGCTCAAGAAGCCAAAGTCAAATATTACAACGAGATATGCAAAGACCTGGAGTTAGAATGCCAAAAAGGAAGAACATGCTCAGCAATTCTCAAACTGAAAGAACTGAAGAAAGAATTCAAGCCTCAATTTTCAATATTGAATGATGCAGACAGGATCAAAAAAGATGGAAGGAATACACAAAGTCACCGCACCAAAAAGAAATAATCGATGTTCAATCATTTCAAGAAGTAGCATATGATCAAGAGCCACTGGTACTGAAGGAATAAGTCCAAGGTGCACTGAAGGCATTGGCAAATAACAAGTCTCCAGGAACTGATGGAATACAAATTGAAATCTTTCAACAAACTGATGTAGCATTGAAAGTATTCACTCATCTATGCCAAGAAATGGGAACTGATGGGAAGAAATCCATATTTCTGCCCATTCCAAAGAACCACCAGCTATCATTAATAACACATGCAAATAAAATTTTGCTCAAGATAATTCAAAAACAGCTGCAATAATACAGTGATAGGGAACTGCTAGAGGTTCAAGCTGAATGCAGATGTCATTAGATGGATCGGAAAGCAGAGAACGCTAGAAAAATGTTTACCTGTACTTTATTGACTATGCAAAGGCTTTCACCTGTGTGAATCAAGACACGCTATGGACTAAATTGCAGAGAATGGATTATCCAGAACACTCAATTGTGTTCGTGAAGAACCTGTACATAGACCAAGAGGCAGTTGTTGACTAGAACAAGGGAACACTGAATGGTTAAAAGTCAGGAAAGGGGTGTGCCAGGGTTGTATTCTTTCACCATACTTATTCAATCTGTATGCTGAATAAATAATCTGAGAAGCTGGATTATGTGAAGTAGAATGTGGCATCAGGATTAGAGGAAGACTCACTAACATCATGCAATATGCAGCCTTGCTTGCTGAAAGCAAAGGGGACTTAAAATACTTACTGATGAAGATCAAAGACCACAGCCTTCAGTATGGGTTGCACCTCAAAGTGAAGAATACAAAAATCCTCACCACTGGACCAATAAATAACATCATGATAAATGGAGAAAAGATTGAAGTTTTCAAAGACCACATTTTGCTTGGATCCATCATCAACTTTCACGGATGCAAAAGGAGGGAATCAAACAACGTATTGCATTAGACAAATCTGGTGCATAAGACCTATTTAAATGTTCAAAAGCAAAGATGTCAGTTTGAGGACTAAAGTGTACCTATCCACGTGGACTTAAAATATTTACTGATTACATCGCAATGTAAAGAAAACAAAAATCCTCACCACTGGACCAATAAACAACATCCTTATCTACAGAGAAAAGACTGAAGTTGTCAAGGACTTCATTCTTCTTGGATTAACTATCAACACTCATAGAAGCAACAGTCAAGAAATCAAGCAATGTATTGCATTAGGCAAATCTGCTACACAAGACCTTTTTAAAGTGTTGAAAAGCAAAGATGTCAGCTTGAGGACTAAGGTGCACCTGACCCAAGCCATGGTATTTTCAATAACCTCATATGTATGTGAAAGTTGGACAGTAAATAA
>NW_006408733.1:2079833-2080465 GCF_000296735.1 Chrysochloris asiatica
TCTGAATATCGCAGGTTGTTAATGAGACTTCCTCCAATCCTGATGCCACATTTTTCTTCACATAACCCAGCTTCTCAGATTATTTGCTCAGCATAGAGGTTAAATAAGTATGGTGAAAGAATACAAGCTTGTCACACTGTCACACACCTTTCTTAATTTTAAAACATTCGGTGTTCCTATGTTCTGTTCAAACAACTGCCTCTTGGTCCAGGTACAGATTCCTCATGAGCACAATTAAGTGTGCAGGAATACTCATACTTTCAATGTTGTCCATAGCTTGTCATGATCCACAAATTGAAAGCCTTTGCATAGTCAATAAAGCGCAGGTAAACATCTTTCTGATCCTCTGCTTTCAGCCAAGATCCATCAGACATCAGCAATGATATCCCTTGTTCCATGGCCTTTTCTGAATCCAGCTTGAACCTCTGAAAGTTCTCTGTCAATGTATGATTGTAGCCGTTTCTGTATTACATTTAGCAAAACTTTACTCGCATGGGAGGGATATCAAAGAGATTGTCCGATGATTTCTGCATTCTATTGGGTCACCTCTCTTTGGAATGGGCACAAATATGGATCTCTTCCATTCAGTCAGCCAGATAGTTGTCTTCCAAATTTCTTGGCAGAGATGAGTG
>NW_006408733.1:2086281-2088919 GCF_000296735.1 Chrysochloris asiatica
CTGGCCAAGGGGCAGCATCAATGAGCTCAAGCATGGCAACAATAGTGAGGTTGGCCCAGGATCGGGCAGTGTTTCATTCTGCTGTGCATAAGGTCTCTATGAGTCGGCACCAACTCGATGGCACCTAAAAACAACAAATGCACGTCATAGTATTTTCAATAGCTTCATGTGCATGTGAAAGTTGAACAATGAATAAGGAAGACTATAGGAGACCCCCACTGAATAGTTTTCATCTTGTCTAGATGGGTCTGATAAAAGGAGATGAAGATAAGATTGTTACAATTCAAAAGTAAGTAGTTGTTGTCATGGCTAATTGTGATTGTCACAAGTCTAAAGGTACAAGTTTTGTAACAAAAAGGCGCTCTGGTAGCGTAGTGGTTACGAATTGGACTGTGAACGGTAAGGTCAGCAGTTCGAAACTACCAGCTGTTCTGAGGGAGAAAGATTAGGCTTTCTGCTCCCATAAAGATTTACAGCCTCAGAAACCCTGTACAGGGTCGCTATGAGTCGGAACCGACTCCACGGCACATAACAACAACAACAAGTTAATTTTACAGTCCAGGAACAGAGTACCCTAGGACCATCAAGGGAGAAGCACATGAGTAGAATGTGGGACCCTATCCAGAGGAGCAACAACACTAGAGATGGAAGCAGAGATGAGGACATAGAGAGAGAGAGCAGCTGAGGACTCCAGACTCATGGAAAGAGAAAGGCTGTGTGCTGGCAACCAGGAGGCAGGTTTGCACAATGTACCTTTTGATTGGTTGTATAAATGATTATATATTCCTGAATGTTTTTGTGTACATTCAAAAAAAAAAACAAAAACCCAGAGGGAATGGAAGCAAATACTGTTGAATGGTGATGCATGGAGGGGGTTGTAATTATTGCAATGAAACGAAATACAATAGGATGAGTGTAAAATTGATGTTCTCCCATGTAAACTATCACTCAATTCACAATAAAAACTTAAAAAGAAAAAAGACTATAGGAGAATTGATGCATCTGAGTTATGATGTTGGTAGAGAATATTAAAAGTCCCATGGACTGCTAGAAGAACAAACAAATCTGTGTTGAAAGAAGTACAGCCAGAATGCTCCTAAGAAGCCAAGATGGTGAGATTTTGTTTCTCATACTTTGGACATGTTATTAGGAGGGACCAGTTTCTAGAGAGGGACATCATGCTTGATAAAGTAGAGGGTCAGCAATAAAGAGGAAGAACCCCAATGGATTGGCATAGTGGCAGTAGCAATGGATTCAAACTAACAATGATTGTGAGGACAGCACAGGAGTGGCCAGTTTGGGTTCTGTTGTGCGAAAGGTCACTATAAGTCAGAACCAACTCAATAGCATCTAACAACAACAAAACACACAGTTCAAATCAAATAATTGTGTTTTTAATTATAATGTTAACAGGAGAATATATGTATATGTCTGTGTGTAATATATATTTTTCCCATTGCATATATGTGCATATATATTTATGCACACATACATATAAATATAAGGAGCTCCGGTATCATAATGCTTATGAGTCAGGCTGCTAATCTCAAGGTCAACAGTGTGAAACTTTCAGCAGTTCCACAGGAGAAAGATTAAGCTTTTTGCTCCCATAAAGATTTACAGCCTCAGAAACCTTATAAAGAATCACTATCAGTAGGAACCGACTTCACAGTACACCACCACAACCACCACATATAAATATATGCACAAATATAAATTCCTTGGATAGTCTACATTTTCTTCACTACATTTTCTTTGGTGAAATAAAATATCTTTAAAACAATACATCGCATAATAGACTAAACAAACATCAGTTTCCATTACCCTGAGATCAGAATTAGATGGTGCCCAACCATCACTCCCAAGTGCTCTGAAAGGGATCATGTTAGGATGTCCTGAATAGAGTGGGAGAAAAAATGTAGAACCAACTCAAAATAACAAAAAATTTTTTAAAAAAGACCAGGCTTACCAGTTGGATAGACTGATGGAACCCCCAAGATTATGGCCCTTAATCACCCTTTAAGTCTGGAAATGAATTCAATCCAATAGATCAATTTTCAGTTAAACAGTAGACAGGCCTATAAAGGGAACAATAACACTAATGAAGTATGCACACCTTAGAATAAACAACCATTTGAAATCAAAATGGAAGTATTTATCCAAGGACAAAGTTCAGAAGAGTTAGGAAAGAAAAAGGAAATGGAAACAAGAAACACGGGGCGGAAGTAGAGTAAGTGGCATTATATTGTAGGGATTGTAATCAATGACATGAAGCAAATGTGTATGAGTTGTTGAATGAAAAATTGATTTGCTATGTAAACCTTCACCCAATTCACAATTTTTCTAATGTTTTATTGTTAATTATGTGATAGTTTACATGGGAGAACATTAGTTTTACATTCATCCTATAGTATATCCTTTCATTGCCATGGTTACAATCCCCTCCATGCATCATCAACCAACCAAAGGGTATACACTACAAGCCTGACCCCTGGTCATCAGCACACAACCCCTCTCCCTCTTTATGTCTAAAGTCCCCAACTGCTCCATCTCTCCACCTCATCATCTCTGCCTCCATCTCAGGCATCACTGCTTCTCTGGGTAGGGTCCCGATCTCCTCTCTTCTCCCTTGATAGTC
>NW_006408733.1:2108394-2110212 GCF_000296735.1 Chrysochloris asiatica
AGCTACAGCAGCCATCTTGGACCATGAGAGGAAACACTGTCAATGCCCTGAAAGAAAACATCACTGAGCCGTTGCTCAAGCCTGTGTAGTCTTTTCTCTAACTAGCATTCAAACACATAGTGTGCATCTTCTACTCATATGTGTGACTATCCTGCATTTTTGAAATATCACTAGAATTTCAAAAATCCATTGATCACAGAATTCCTTTTTTCTAAACAGAAGACTTATGACCCACTTTCTGCCAATCAGTCCCACCCATATGGAACTTGGATTCAGAAGAAACAAGTGAGATGGCAGCCATGTGCAAAGAGCTCGATTGTGCGGTGCTGGAGGAAGCTTCTGGAGTCCAGAAGCCCTGGATGACCTGTGCCAAGAAGTGGGCAGTGGTAGCAGTGGTATTTCACTTGAACAGTCCACAGCAGGGTGAACTCTGACCCTGGCTGTACTTTTCATGGCTGTGTTGCATTCAAACCTAGCGCTCTATACCACCTTCCTCCCCGCCAAAAAAAACACTCACTATGAGCCAATACAACTCATAGTGATCCTTACAGGGTTTCTAAGGCTGTAAATCTTTATGGGAGCAAAAAGCCTCATCTTTCTCCCATGGAACAGCTAGTGGGTTTGAACTGCTGAACTTGCAGTTAGCAGTCCAATGCTTATCATACTTGTGCTACCATGCCACCCCCTTTTCCACCTGCAGAGTTTTCTGTTTTGGTTGTTAAATATCTTTAAGCTGGTTCCGGTTCATAGCAACCCTGCAGAGTGTTTCCAAGGAGTGGCTGATGGA
This sequence comes from Chrysochloris asiatica, assembly GCF_000296735.1. NCBI lineage: Eukaryota > Metazoa > Chordata > Mammalia > Afrosoricida > Chrysochloridae > Chrysochloris > Chrysochloris asiatica. The sequence goes on from NW_006408733.1 coordinate 2,109,182, forward strand.
TTTGAACCTTCAACCTTGCAGTTAGCAGTCCAGTGTTTATTATACAAGTGCCACACCAGAACTCCTTTCTGCTTAAATATCTATAGTGATTCTCTTACTTGCAAATTAAAACCCTAACCAGGAATTCCACCTCAAGCAATTTACTCCAAAGAAAATAATTCAAAACCTAGAAAAGCTTTATACATAAAGATGACTATTGCTAATGGTGAAAAAATGTTAAAACAAATTAAATGTCCCACGATAAAAGATTTATTAAGTAATTTATAATAAATTCACTTGAAGTCTATAAAATGTTTATAATAAAATGGAAAACAATAAAGCAATAGCGCAAATTCACATGTAGCTTGATCATAGCCACATTAATAACAATCGAAGTTCCACACACATTCCCACATACACTCTTGGGCAAATTATTCCTTTAATTTGTTCAATGAGTATCTTCTGTGGAAAACACCTTTGGGGATGTCTGACTAGCTCGAGTTATCCCATCTTCTCTGAGAATCACCTTACCCCAACCGCAGGAGTGGGTTCTGGCAGCCATGTGGGTACCTCAGGACCCAACTTCCCCATTGAGGAGACTAGGTCTCCAAGCTGAATCAACGAACATCTCCAGAAACTTGAACTCAGAATCAAAGTGTTCATTCTCTCCTGTAACTGGAACTGAGGGGCAAGAAAGAGCCCAAAGGATATGGGGTAGTCATCTTCCTCTCTATGATCAAAGAAGTAAGGAAAGTCAGTGTGTAGAGAGAAGAAAGGACAGACAAATTTCCAGCCCAATCCTGAGTTCAAGCTTCCTTTCCGTCCAAGGGATCTAAAAGTAACTCCTTGGTCCTTACAATCATTTCTTTGCTATTACCTAGCTTGATTGAAAGAGCTCTGGTAGCATAGTGGTTACGAATCAGGCTGCTAACCTCAGGCTCATCAGTTCGAAACTACCAGCTGTTTCATGGGAGAAAGATGAGGCTTTCTGCTCCCGTAAAGATTTACAGCCTTGGAAACCCTGTACAGGGTCGCTATGAGTCGGAACCGAC
>NW_006408733.1:2111162-2113818 GCF_000296735.1 Chrysochloris asiatica
GTGAAAGAATACAACCCTGTCTCACACCTTTCCCAGTAGGATGATGTATTAACACATTTATAAAGCTGAAATCCTAGATGTTGTGCTGTAGGATAAATTCCGGACTGATAAACAAAATGTCAGCAGTTCAAACCCACCACTCATGGTTGGAAACTCCATACAGGATCACTATGAGTCAGAATCAACAACAGCAATATATCTATCAGAAGGCAGAGGACAATCAGGGCACATTATCGTTTGCATCCCTGATTTCATTCTTGCCTGTTCAATTCTTCCCCCTCCCAGTGGCTGCCCCAGTACTTCAGCTGAAACGGCCCGGAACTACCCCTAGACAACTTTGGTCAAACCAGCTAACCATCATGGCATCAGTGAGCTTCTGTCTCCTATCACTGGGCTGATCGTGGTGGGGGTCAAGAGGAGTATGGAAATGAGCCAGAAAGACTATCTCCATCTGCATACGAATGGACTTATCTTTACTGGAAGGAAGACAAAAATGCTGGAGCTGGAAGTTGCCTAGAAACTCTTGGCCAGAGCCAGAGTAGTAATGAGGAAGAAAGCCAGCCTAGAGATTGGACAATTTAAAGAGAAAGAAAAGATCTAAGCACCTGTTAAGAGAGCCAGGCTTCACAGGGATAAATGGATAAAAGAGAGCATTTAGGAAGTTTGCTGTGTGACCCTTGAAGGAGGGTCCTCAAGAAAGCTTTCAGCAAAGCTATCTGTTACTCTCATCAAGGCTTTCGGAGTCCAATGTGCATTTCCTTTGGATACTTAACTGTATTGAGATTGGCTAATGAAAGGAGGTCCGGTTTTCTTCTCACTTCACAGGGGGGAAACTGCTCCGTGCATGATTTAGAGTATTCAGGATGAGATGTGGTGGTTGTAATCCCAACATGGAGAGGGAAAGGAGCCAGGAAAAGGTCAATGACTGTTATGAGCAAACAGTGCTTGCTGGTGACTGCAGATTCAGACAGCTCTCCGGTATGCAGAAGGAGCTGGGCTGTGCAGAGGCCTCGGTTGTCCTTCTGCACCATTTGCAATGGAATCTCTCCAGGAATCCTGCTTGAAATGTAATTCAATTAATGGTGATGAGTTGACTGCTGATCAAAATGATTAAAGCCTTTGCTGATGCAGAAAATCCGGAGCTGAGAAAGGGCCAGACTTGGCATGGTTCCCCTCACTGTCCTGACCAGCTGAGAATGAATGAATCTGTTCTGCCCTCCACACCCTCAGGGCCCCAGGCACTAGAGCCACAAAGACTGTCCATCCCAACCCCCATCTCTTTCAACTCCTAAGTAATGATTCAAATCCAGAGACCTGAGGCAATCCTGTCTTCCCTCTGAAACTCACATTTCCAATTGGAGACATGGGCTTTCCATTTGACCTCCTGGAACTCCTGAAAAAGGAGGAGCACTTTCCAGAAGGTCTATGTCTGTACCTGTGAGGACAGTTGTTAGGCTTCTACACAGATCAGGCATGTTATCCTAAAACGAAATTCCTTTCTATCTTGTCTCCCCTACGCCATTAACTCAGTTTCCTTTGAGATGCTTTCTCCACATCCCCCTCTCCCTTCTCAGTCACACTCTTGACTCGTTATTTGAAAAGTCCTATGAGGTTTGCCTAAAAAGAGAATTGACCAGGCTTTTAAAAATTGCCCACACACAATCTAACAAACACACCATCTGCACCGCCATACATATCATGTGCTAGCCTGCCCCCAAATAGCAGCAGAGGTCGCCCACCAGGGAGCTGACAGTTCTAATTAGGGAGAAAGATTTGATTACCATAGCCATAGCAATGAAAACCCTCTGGAGAATCTAATGAAAGACTAAAAACTTTAGACACGTCTGAACATAGCAAAAAGAGCTAAGTAAGAGAAATCTGTTTACACTGACATAAGAGTTGATGTCCTCAACCAATGCCTGTGTGGGAATGAGCCCCCTCCATGCAGCCCATCTCCATCTTCCATCAACCCACCCAGCCAATTATCCATCTGCCTAATCATCCATTTGGTGAAAGAATACAACCCTGTTGCACACCTTTCTTAATTTTAAACCATTCAGTGTTCCCATGTTCTGTTCAAACAACTGCCTCTTAGTCTATTTACAGATTCCTCATGAGCACACTTAAGTGTTCCAGAATACTTACACTTCGCAAAGTTGCCCATATCTTGTCATGATCCACACAAATGAAAGCCTTTGTGTAGTCAATAAAGCACAGGTAAACAACTTTCTGGTATTCTCTGCTTTTAGCCAAGATCCATCAGACATCAGCAATGATATCCCTTGTTCCACGGCCTCTTCTGAATACAGCTTGAACCTCTGGAAGTTCTCTGTCAATGTATGGTTATAGCCATTTCTGTATTACCTTTAGTAAAACTTTACTCGCAAATAATCTGAGAAGCTGGGTTATATAAAGAAAATCGTGGCATCAGTATTAGAGAAAGACTCATTAGCAACCTGCAATATGCAGATGATACAACCTTGCTTGCTGAAAGTGAAGAAGACTTAAAATACTTACTGATGAAGATCAAAGAGCACAGCCTTCGGTATAGATTGCATTTCAATGTAAAGAAAACAAAAATCCTCACCACTGGACCAATAAACAACATTCTTATCAACAGAGAAAAGATTGAAGTTGTCAAGGATTTAATTCTTCT
>NW_006408733.1:2114298-2126172 GCF_000296735.1 Chrysochloris asiatica
TGCATAGCATCGCTATGAGTCAGTACCAAATTGATGCACCTAGCAACAAGAACAACAATCATTCATCTTTCTTTTACACACTCCTTTATATATACATTCAACCATCCATCCACCTTCCTTTCCTCTAATGAATCCAAAGATTCACCAATCTCTATCTTCATCCACTCTCACTCATCCACCTTTCCATCCAAACCATCCATCTGTCCAAGGAGCTCTAGTAGCGTAGTGGTTACGAATCGGGCTGCTAACCTCAAGGTCACAGTTCAAAATTACCAGTTGTTCTGAGGGAGAAGGATGAGACTTTCTGCTCCAGTAAAGATTTACAGCCTCAGGAAAAGAAAAAAAAAAAAGATTTACAGCCTCAGAAACCCCATACAGTGTCGCTATGAGTTGGAACTGACTCTACAGCACACCACCACCAGCCATCTGTCCATCTGTCTGAGCTTCATCCAGTTGACCCATTTTCAGTCTGTAGATTCACCTACAAACTCAAGAAATCATTATGCAACACATCTGCTCACCCATCTATCTAGCCATCCAAACAGTCTACTATATGTAAGCTCTGTGCCAGGCTCTACAACTACAGAAATGAATCTGAGCTGTTCCACACACTTAAAGACGTCGCAGTCTAGTGAAGAGGACCTTTTATGAAAAGCCCATTCAGTGACCTCCTCTGTAGACCTGAACATAGCCTTGCCATTGTTCCCTGTCTGATGTCCTCAAGCAACACTTTCTGGCTCTTTCATCTCCAGCCCCATCAGCCTGGATTACTGCCACATTCTAGAGATAAGGAAACAGACTTATAGAGGCTAAGCGATTTCTCCAAAGTCGCATAGGATATCAATAAAAGAGATACAGCAGCTGAGATCCCAGATTGCCCACTGCCCACTCTGCTGCCTCCTCCCCTTTCCCCCTTTTACCATAAGCATCCCCTTTCATTGAGAGGTTAGTCTGAGGAGAGAGTGTCTTTCAAGGCCCCAACACCATTTACCCACCAAGTAAGGCTCATGAGGATCATATTACACCGGGTTATCCTTCAAGACCCCCGCCACCTGGTCCCATCTTCTTCCCAACCTCTCTCTCCCACCATTCTCAAAAACAACACTTTTTGGTCACCCCAGCCTGAAAGGTGGTGGTGGTGGTAGTGTGCTGTGGAGTTGGTTCCAACTCATAGCGATTCTGTAAGGGTTTCCGAGACTGTAAATCTTTACAGGAGCAGAAAGCCTCATGTTTCCCACACAGAACAGCTGGAAGTTTCGAACTGTTGACCCTGAGGTTAGCAGACCACTGGTAACCACTACGCTACCAGAGCTCCTTAGCCTGAAAAGTAGCTTTAACAAACTCCAGAACGTCACACGTGTGTCATTGCTTATGCTATTCCTTCTACGCGGAGGGCTTGTCCTTTCCTTCCCTTCTCTGCTTAGAAAAGTGCTTAACAGCTTTCATAGTTCAGCCAGATCTTAACTCCAGGAAGCCTGCCCAGGCAGCCTCAAGCACAATGATTGCTCTCCTGCATTTTTTTCTCCATGCAGTACTGTCTTCAGTTCCCCTCCACACTCTGAGCTCCCTGGAAGGTAGACATGAAGCCTGTTCCCTCATGGTGCCCAATTAGGCAGAGATGGGCACATAGCAGGGATTCAGGAAATGTTATTACTTAACCAGATAGGAAACATATAGGCTCATTCATAGCTGGCATCATCAGTGAACTGGCTCTTAGATTCAACCCCCATTCCTCTAAGATCCAGGTGCCTGTGGAGTCCAGCCAGCTTAGATACAGCAAGACCAGAGGGAAACCCCCTCACACATCTACAGTGACTCTCCATTTTAACTCTGCCCCTCTTCCTGCAGGCATCTGATGACTCTATAGTACTCCCCCTTCTCTGAAGTGGCATCCCCTTGATTCTGGATAGCAATATCAAAAGTCATAGGTAATTTAGTTTGTTCAAGAGCATATTGGGGAATTATTTATCTGTATTCTTTAGAAAATGAAAGCTACAGTATATCTTGCTGATTATATTGCCCCATTGAGAGCCAGAAATAATCCTGAAGGTGGCAAGTTAAATCACTACTTTGTAATTTACTAAAACAAAACTAATACCCAAAGAAATGTTTTCTCCACAGTTTTATAGCAATTTCACCATTAAACTGTCTTTGATTGCAATTCATAACAATGAATAAAGAAAAGGAAAAAGGATATCTTCAGCCCAGCCAAGAAATTTATTTTTCTCAAGACTAATGATTTTCCTCATAAGCAAAAACACTGGGCACCATTTCCAGAGTAGCAACAGCCCACCCTAAATGCTGAGCGGAAGTGACCAGGGTCACAATGCATGAGCAAACAGCATCATCTTTCCTCTTCCCTAAAGGAAGCCACCAAATCCTCTCAGCTGGAGCCAAGGTCTGGCTGTCCCCACCAGAACAGCCTCAACACCTAAAACACCCAAAATAGAGGGTATTTGTGCCTAAGTGCTCTTAGCTGGGGCTCTCTGATGGAGATGAACTCTGGGAGCATCTAGATACAAGGCCATACAAAGAAGGCCCTCAAAGAGGAGATGAAACCCCTGGCCTTCACCAGACACATCCCCACATTGAAGAAACCTACTTCCTGGCATCAGAAAACTCCTGAGTCCAGTATCCTACCTACCTGCTCAGGTTCTAGATCATCAGTGTGAGCATCCCTACGCTGCCTTATATGAACAGGCAGAAAGGAACCTGGGCACCAGACACCTTGCTCAGCAATTGATCTCTCTGCAAGTCATGAACTTCACTCCTGTGGAGTTCATTAACACCATGACTCTCCAAATGTCTACCCCAATCACCTCTCTACTCTGAGCACCATACTCAAATGTCCAACTTCCAGCTTAACATCTTTTCTCAGATGTTTTGAACCAGGACTTTAGGTTAGAATTGATATTTTAAAAGGAAAACCAAAGAAAAATGGATGCTTCTGAATCATGGTATTGGTGGAAAATAATGAATATACCTTCTTGTTGTTGTTGTTGTTGTTGTTGTTGTTGTTGTTATTGTTGTTGTTAAATGCCATTGAGTGGGTTCCGACCCATAGGGTTTCTGAAGAGGGGCTGGTGAGCTTGAACCACTAACCTTGCAGTTCAAATCAACTTTGCAGTCCAGCGTACCACACCAGGAGTCCAAAGATACCATACACTGTCAGAAAATGAACAAATTCATGTTGGAAGAAGTACCGATAGAATGTTCCTTAGAAGAGACCAGTTCCTAGAGAAGAACTGCTTTGTAAAGAGAGTCAATGAAAAAGCAAAAGAACCTCCACAAGATGGATTGGCAAGAGGGTGCAACAATGGGCTCAAATATAAAGAGTGTTTCATCCTGTTGTACCGAGAACTGCTATGAGTGGAACCAACTTGATGGCACCTAACAACAACAAAAAAAAAACCATACATAAGAATCACCTGCGGATCTTGTTAAAAAGTAGATTCTGATTCAATACACCTGGGGTAGCAACAAAAATTCTAAGCAGAGGTCAAACCAGAATTAATCGATTTAAAGCACTGCTTCAAACTCATTTCAAATAACTTGTCGTTAAGTGTTGTCTGAGTCAGTTCAAGACTCATAGTGATCCTGTGTAGGATTTCCGAGAAGCGGCTACTGAACTTGAACTGCCAATCTTGCAGTTCAAACCAGCTTTGCAGTCCAGCACATTAACTCACAGTGTCATACAAGGACTCTGTGGTGACTGTGGTTGTGAGCCATAGAGTCGATTCTGACTTATAGCGAACCTGTACAGGGTTTCCAAGACTGTAAATCTTTACGGGAACAGAAAGCCTCATCTTTTTCCCATGAAACAACTGGTAGTTTTGAACTGCTGACCTTGAAGTTAACAGCTGGACTAGTAATCACTAAACTACCTGGACTCTAGAAATTTAAAAGTCAAACTATCTGTTATGGATGGGAATTTTTCCAAAAAAAAAAAAAAATGTATTGTAAATCCTAGCCCTTAATCTGTGGTTAAAATCCTATTCGGGAGTGGGGTTTTTCTGTTATGTTAATAAAGCGGCATTATTGAAGGGTATGTGCTAAATAATATCTTTGGAGGTATAAAAGATCAGATTGACAAAGCCAGTAATTAGGTGCCATGTCAAATGATCATCAAAGAATAGAAGCTGAAACCAGACAAAGACCTTCCCCCAAAGATGACAGAAAAAGGTGGCCTTCCCCTAAAGCTGGTACCCTGAGTTCTGATATCTCACTTTCTAAACATCAAATTTCTGTTCAAACCATCTGTTTATAGTGTTTTCTATTATAGCAGCACTAGAAAACCTGGACTAACTATCTCCACCAAACCTGATACTCCCTATTAACAAAAGCGGTACCTACATCTATCCACTCATCCCATTTGGCATCCAAGACACCAGGGAGCCACCCTCGACACCTCCCCATTCCTCACATCCCATGCCCAACCTCTTACCTAACTCTCAATGATTCTGCTTCTTAAATGTCTCTCAAATAAGTGCACTTCTCTCCACTTCAGCAACCTTGGGCTAAGCTACCACTATACTACCTGGACACAGCAGTAGTCTCCTAAATGGTCTTCTTGGTGGTGGTTATGTACCGTGGAGTCAATTCTGATTCATGGCAACCCTGTATAGGGTTGCCAAGGCTATAACTCTTTACAGGAGCAGAAAGCTTCATCTTTCTCCCACAGAATCACTGGTAGTTTCAAACTGCTGAGTGTGACATTAGCACCTGACTTGTAACCACTATGCAACCAGAGCTCATTACCCTTCAATACTATCCCACTGATCTTACAACAGAGGCCAAATTTCCTCCCCTGACTTTCATGAGTCTATGTTTTCTGGCTCCTGCCTGGTTCTGCCATCCCATCTACCAGCCTATACTCTAGCCACTAACTTTCATTTGGTCCTTTGAACTCCCCTCATTCCCACTTACCACAGGACATTTCTATGGATTATCCCCTGTCCTCTTTTGTCACCCAACCCAGGAGCACTGGTGGTGTTGTGTGCTAAGCATTTGGGCTTCTGTCCACAAAGTAGGCAGTTCAAACCCACCAGCCACTCCATGGGAGAATTGTGAGGCTGTCTGGTCCCATAAAGATTTACAGTCTCAGAAACCCTAAGGAAGCAGTTCTACTCTGTCCTACAGAGTCACTATGAGTCAAAATTGCCTCAATGGCAGTGGGTGGGCCACCAAATCCCCTTGCTTATTGAACTGAAGCTTATCCTTCAGGTCTTAGATTAAACATGTCTTCTCCAGAGAAGTCTTCCCTAACACATACATCTCTTCACAGTTTATAACAATACACTCATGTGTGTGGTTATTAAATATCTGTCCCCAACAACTAGAATCCAAGCTTCAGGAGGGCAGGAACCATATCATCAATTTTGCTCATCACCACTCCCCATGCCTAGTTATTAAGTAGATTTCCAGAGAATATTGTTCTATAAATAAATAATAAATAAAGACAAGATTAGGATTCCAATGCCATTGAATAAGCATCTTTTCCTACAGTAAAATCATACTCTTTATATGACACTGCCCATATATCAGCCCCCAATAGTCCTAGACTGACCCTTGACCCTCACCCCAATCCCACACATATTTCTTGCTGAACGAGAATGTGGTTTGTCCTTGGGGTAATGCACTCAGCTCAGGGACCTTGAAATCACACTTGGGGACACTAGGGATGTCACAGAACTATTTGAAATAGAATTCCCTCAGGAATTCAGAGCCCAATAAACCAGAGCCAGCTACCAATTCATGAGCAACTCTGTCTTTCCTTGTCTGTTCCCACCTCCATATGCATTCCTCATCTTGCAGGCCTGTTGTCATCCTTCAAAGAACATCATCCTTAAACAACTCCCAAGAAAAACCATGTGGATGGAGAGGTATTCCAGGACACGCCTGGCTGGGTTCACAACTAGCAGGCTTGACAACCTGGTAGGATAGGCCCCATAGGTGTCCATCTGTCAAAGAATGCATCTCCTAGAAGAGCAACTGGTGAGAAAAAAAAGGAGATGCTTGACCCAGACACAAAGCTTGTTGGTGAGAGAGGAGATGTGGCCAGCTTTGTCACTGATGATTTAACCTAATGCAAGGGAAGTTGTTGTTGTTGCTGTTGTTAAGTGCCATTGAGTTGGTACTGACTCACAACGACCCTATGCACAACAGAACAAAACACTGCCCAGTCCTGGGCCAACTTCACAATTATAGACTTTGCCAATCCATCTCTCTGGGGGTCTTCCTCTTTTTCTCTGACCGTCCACCTTACTAAACATGATATCCTTCTCCAGTGACTGGTCCCTCCTGACAATATGTCTGAAGTATGAGAGACGAAGTTTGGCCTTTAAATAGAAACCCAAGAGCCCCTCTCCTATACACACTGCAGTGCTATAAGACCCAAAGAAGTAGGATCTCCACCCTTACTCTCAAATAGATCCAACATCCAGCACTGCATGAGCTCAGGGTCACATGAGTGAACCTGAGTGCCTTCAGGAAGAACTGTGGTGTCCAAAAGAGTGGGCATGGGTCCCAGGAAGAAATGGAATGAGAAAGCTGGGCCTAGCCCAAGTCAGCAGGGTCTGCAGATGAGGTCTAGAGCAAGAGGAAATAACACAACTGCAAATGTCACCAGGATCCCTGATCAACCTATTCATGAGCATACAGAGGAATGCATATATGTTATTTGGGGAGACCATGCAGGCTGGAAACTGCCTCCTAATAGGGTCAAGAGTCAGGGAAACATGTTTGAATACATGCCAGCCAGGACAGAGTTTCGGTCCCCCAGTTATTTTGCAAAATTTGCAAAATCAAAATGATCCTCAGAGACTCAGACCTTCCAAATCTAAGTCCCGCGAGACAGGTTTATGGATCATTATTAAACTGCTGAGAAAAGGCATAAGCTAGGAGAATATTAGACATAAATCAGACAAATGAGGCTGCAGCCCCATTAGTAACAAGGAGACCTGGGCATGGGCCAGCATGTCTTCACAGTCCATTCAGGGGACAGGGGAGGGTGGAGGCCTGACCCCAGCCAGGCCTGCTTGAAACTTCTGGACTTGAAGCTCAGGAAGATAGAAACAGAGCTGTGCTCTTGATGGTTCTCAGAGTTTAAGCATGCAGCCTGCATGTTCTGATAAAGGCCCCTACCCTCAAAGAGGGTTTTCTCATGCTAGGCTCCTCTCCTAGGGAAGTGGAGTAAAAACATGGCAGGTGGGATTTCCTAAAGGATACCAGAGTGTAAGGTGGCACATGCCCAAGAGAGAAGCTAGGCCCACCAGAGCAGGATTTACCAAGAGGCAGGCAAGCAGCTCCTCTAACTCTCCACACTGCACCACTCTGCCAGAAGAAGGGAGGCCAGAGATCTCAAGAAGAAATTCCTAGGAAAAGGAGACTACTGTGGAGTGCAGAACCCCTTCCCGGAGGAGGCTGAGAAGAGGAGCTTCAGGAGTGCATGTGTGAAGGTAGCCAGCTCACATCACTGCACACACATCACATCCCTCCCTCCGGATGCTTCCTGAACTATGGCATCACCAGTCCTGGTGCAGCTACAGGCCTGCAAGTGTGGTGGGTAGAAAGGAGATCAGGGACAGAAAAATTCCATGAAAATCGTATATTCCTATAATCTAATGTAAGAAATGATGAGGTAAAAGAAATGAACAGAAAATTCTGAAATGAACAGAAAATTTCAAAGGGTACCTTAAGAAGACAAAGCCAAGTATTACAATGAAGTGTGCAAAGACCTGGAGTTAGAACCCAAAGGGAAGAATACACTCTACATTCCTCAAGCTGAAAGAACAGAAGAATTCAAGCCTCAACTTGGAATATTGAAGGACTCTATGGACAAAATTTTGAATAATGCAGAAAGCCTCAAAAGAAGATGGAAGGAATATTTAGCGCCACTGTACCAAAAAGAAGTATGGAGATACGTTCAAGAGCCAATGGTACTGAAAAGTCCAAGGTGCACTGAAGGCTGTGACAAAGAACAAAGCTCTGAGAACTGATGGAATAATGGAAGTCTTTCAACAAACTGATGCAGCACTGGAGGCACTCACTCATCTATGCCAAGTAATTTGAAAGACAGTTACCTAGTCAACTAATCAGAAGGCATACATATTTGTGCCCATTCCAAAGAGAATGTGGAAGTCATAGGAGTGTGGAAGTCATTGGATAACATCACTAATAGCACATGCAGGTAAAATTTTGCTAAAGATAATTCAAAAACAACTGCAACAGTACATTGACAAGGAACTATCAGAGGTTCAAGCTGGATTCAGACAAAGATATGGAACGAGGAATATCACTGCTAATATCAGATGGATCTTGTTTGAAAGCAGAGAGTAGCAGAAAGATGTTTACCTGTGCTTTATTGACTGTGCAAAAGCTTTTGACTGTGTGGATCATGGCAAGCTATGGATAACATTGCAAAGAATGGGTATTATAGAACACTTAATTGTGCTCTTGAGGAACCTGTACATAAATAGACCAAGAGATAGTGGTTCCAACAGAACTGGGGAACACTGAATGATTAAAAATCACCAAAGGAGTACACCAAAGTTGTATTCTCTCACCATACTTACCCAGTCTGTATGCTGACCAAATAATCTGACACAATGGATTATATAAAGAAGAATGTGATCATAGTTCGGGTATTGGGGAGGGCAATACACTAGAAGGGGGAGGGGTGGAAGAACAAGGTAGATAGGGGAACACTGAGACAGGTTTGCATGGGCTAAATGGGACAAAGGTAAACAGTGAGGCATGCTCAGCATTGGAATAACAGGGCTCTGTGATACAGGGATCAAGGAGATCCTAGTCTGAAAAGGGGAAATAATGCTAATATGCTTGACTATCTTATGAATATTGGCTTCCTTGACTACTATTGTGAAAAAAGACATGTGAGTGGGATAAAAAGGAATGTTGGGAAACATGATTATAGAGAGTTTGTAAGCCTGTCTTCAGCCTATAACTGATTGGAATACCTAAAAGGGGTTCTAGAACTTGCCCAGTGACATAGGCCTCTTGCAGAGCCTTTGCATTATATACGACCCTAAGTGGAATCCTGAGCCTCATCCAGAACCTTCTAAGTTGGGATATTCCCACTAGAAAGGACAAGCAGATCAGCCTGTAACAGCTAGAGCAACAGAAGATACATCTTCAAAGAAAAATCATCAGGAAAAACCCAAAACAAAAATGGCTACTACAAGAATAAGGAAGTTGTTCGCCAGGAAGCCATCAAGGCAAGCAATCAAGTCCCTCAGGACAAACCCCTCTCCAAGACTGAAAATTCAAAGGGAATACATGAGCAGGCATGTAAGCTCACTGGCAACCACATTGGTCTACTGGTGAGTGGAAGTGGGGGGAAAGTAGCCATGAAGAAATAGGCTGAGTTTAGTCATGTTTCATAGATTCCTGTTGACCTGGAGATGAGAGAGAGAAGAGGAAAGGCTGGTTGGTCCAAAGTGTAGTGAGACGTGGGGACACCTGAGCTCATGGACAAGGACATAGCCACAGAGGGCTAGAGTTGAAAGTGAAGCATCCAGCTGATATGAAGTGAGAGGAGGCGCACAAGAACATCCAAACTTGCAGACAGAACCCATTTAACCTAGCCTCGATAGCTTGATAATCAGAACTCTATTAGAGGAAGATAAAAAAGAAAACAACTTTTGATAAAGGAAACCAGGGTAAATTGCTACAATTTGATGAACTTGACCTATATTCATGAAGGTTGTTGTTGTTGTTGTTAAGTGCCATCGAGTCGGTTCCGACCCATAGCGACCCTGTACAGGGTTTCCGAGGGTGTAAATCTTTACGGGAGTAGAAAGCCTCATCTTTCTCCCGCGGAGCGGCTGGTAGTTTCGAACCGCTGACCTTAAGGCTCGCAGCCCGATTCGTAACCACTACGCTACCAGAGCTCCTTATATTCATGAAGGTAGTAGCTCAAAATATCAACAGAGAGAGAAGTCTTCACATCAAGTATCAATGCTATCCCCTCTTTATACAGGGTAGATAGGGACAGGCAACTTAGACATTGGCTACCTAAAATGAGAGGGCAATGGAGGCATGAAGTAACTGGTTTACAAGGTTTCAAGAGGGAGTATAGTTTAACAGTGTGTGTGGGAGAGTTCCCACTGAATAGTTCTCATCTTGTTCAGATAGGTCTAGTAAAAAGAGATGGGGATAAGAATCTTATGATTCAATGGTAATAGTTATCATGAATAATTGCGACTGTCACAACTGTAAAGGTAGAAGTTTTGTAACAAAAACAGGGGAGTAGTTAATCTTACAGTCCAGAAACAGAGGACCCTAGGACCATCAAGGGAGAAGAGCACAAACGGAATGCGAGACCTTATCTAGAGAAGCAACACCAGAGGTGGAGGCAGAGATGGGGACATAGAGAGAGGGAGCAGCTAAGGACTCTAGATTCATGGGAAGAAAGGGACTGAGAGCTGGCGGCTAGGAGGCAGGTTTGCAGAATGTGCCCTTTGGTGGTGTCAATTATTATACATGCCTGAGTGTATATATATAAGCTAACTAACATGAATAGAGAGAAAGACTATTAATTGATGATACATGGAGGGGATTATAATCATTGTAATGAAACAAAGTATATGATTCATTTAATGTAAAACTAGTGAAGTGCCCTGTAAACTTTCTCTCAATTCACAATAAAAACTTTAAAAGAAGAAGAATGTGGCATCAGGAATGGAAGAAGATTCATTAGCAATCTGTGACATGCAGATGATACAACCTTGATTGCTAAAAGTGAAGAGGGCTTACAATACTTATTGATGAAAATCAAAGACCATAGCATTCAGTATGGCTGCACCTCAATGTAAAGAAAAAAATACTCATCACTGGACCAATAAATAACATCATGATAAATGGACAAAAGATTGAAGTTGTCAGTGACTTCATTTTGCTTGTATCTACTATCAACACTCCACCAGTCATCTGCCAGTTTGTGGTACTGTGGTGGCTTAGGAGTTGCTGTGATTCTGGAAGTTATGTCACTGATATTTTAAATACTAGCAGGGTCACCCATGGTGGACAGGTTTCAGATGAGCTTCCAGACAAAGACAGACTAGGAAGGAGAAATGAACTACTTCCAAATATTTACTCACTGAAAACCTTATGAATAGCAGAGAAACACTGTCAGATATAGTGCTGGAAAATGAGAACGTCAGGTTGGAAGGCACTCAAAATGTGACTGGGGAAGAGCTGCCTCCTCAAAGTAGAGTTGACCGTGATGACGTGAATGGAGTAAACCCTGTGGGAATAAAGCCCATGGGACCTTCATTTGCTGATGGGGCACAGTTGAAAAGGAAGAGAAACAGCTGTAAACATCCATTAATAATCAGAACATGGAATGCATGAAGTATAAATCTGGGGAAATTGGAAATAGTCAAAAATAAAATTGAACACATAAAAATCAATATCTTAGGCATTAGTGAGCTGAAATGGACTGCTATTTGCCATTTTGAATCTGACAACCATATGGTTTACTATGCCGGGAATGACAAATTGAAGATGAATGGTGTTGTATTCATCATTAAAAAGAATATATCAAGATCAGTCATGCAGTACAATGCTGTCTATGATAGGATAATATCCATGCACCTACAGGAAAGCCCAGTTAAGATCACTGTTACTCAAATTTACACACCAACCACTAAAGCCAGTGAGAATGAAGTAGAAGAATTCTATCAACTTCTTCAATCTGAAATCAGTCAAACATGCAATCAAGATGTATTAATCATTACTGGTAATTGGAATGCAAAGGTTAGGAATTGTTGTTGTTGTTGTCAGGTGCCATCGAGTCGGAACCGACTCATAGCGACCCCATGCACAGCAGAACGAAACAATGTCCAATCCTGGGCC
>NW_006408733.1:2128987-2133671 GCF_000296735.1 Chrysochloris asiatica
ACCACCACAGCACAACAGACAGACGAGTGGTGGCCATTTGGTTTTATGTCTATACTGTCTCTTTAAATTTCGATGTCAATCTTGATACAATCCTGATATAATAGAGAGGAAGAATTAATAGTTGGAAAATATGGCTTTGGTGATAGAAATGATGCTGGAGATTGCATGATAGAGTTCTGCAAAACCAACCATTTGTTGATTTCAAATACCTTCTTTAGACAGCATAAGAGACAATTATACACTTGGACCTCACCAGATGGAATACACAGAAATCAAATTGACTGCATCTGCCGAAAGAGACAATGGAAAAGCTCCATATCATCAGTCAAAACAAGGCCATGGGCAGATTGTGGAACACACCATCAATTGTTCATATGCAAATTCAAACTGAAGCTGAATAAAATATAAACAAGTCCATGAGAGCTAAAATATGACCTTGAATATATCCCACCTGAATTTAGAGATCATCTGAAGAACAGATTTGATACATTAAATTCTAAAGACCAAAAGAGTTGTGGGGTGACACCAAGAACATCATACAAGAAGAAAGCAAAAAGTCCTTAAGAAGACAGTAAAGAAGGAAAAGATCAAAATGAATGTCAGAAGCAACACTGAAACTTGCTCTCCAGCATAGATGTGCTAAAGTAAATGGAAGAAATGAGGAGGTACAAGAGCTGAACAGAAAATGTCAAAGGTCAGCTGGAGAATGCAATGTCAACTATTACAACAAAATGTGAGAAGAGCTAGAGTCAAAAAACCTAAAGGGAAGAACACACTTAACATTTCTCAAGCTGGGGGAACTGAAGAAAAAAATGACTTTCGTTATTGAAGGTTTCTCTGGGCAAATTATTGAATGATGCAGAAAGCATTAAAAGAAGATGGAAGGAATACAGTCACTGTACCAAAAGGAAATGGTTGATCAACCATTTCAAGAGGTAGCATATGGTCAAGAGCCAATGGTCCTGAAGGAAGAAGTCCAAGGTACGTTGAAGGAATTGGCAAAGAACAAGGCATCAGGAATTAATGGAACAAAAATTGAAATCTTTCAAGAAAGTGAGGCAGCACAGGAGACATTCACTCATCTCTGCCAAGAAATATGGAAGACAACTACCTGGCCAACTTGGAAGAGATAAATATTTGTGCCCATTCCAAAGAGAGGTGACCCAACAGAATGCAGAAATCATCGGACAATATCTTTGGTATCCCATGTGAGTAAAGTTTTATTAAGGTAATACAAAAACGGCTGCAAGTATACATTGACAGAGAACTTCCAGAGGTTCAAGCTGGATTCAGAAGAGTATGTGGAATGAGGGATATCAATGCTGATGTCCGATGGATTTTGGCTGAAGGCAGAGAATACCAGAAAGATGTTTACCTGTGCTTTATTGATTATGCAAAGGCTTTCGATTGTGTGGACCATGACAAGCTATGGACAGACAATATTGCGAAGTATGACTATTTCAGAACACTTAATTGTGCTCATGAGGAATCTGTACCTGGAACAAGAAGCAGTTGTTCGAACAGAACATGGGAACACTGAATGTTTTAAAATTAAAAAAGGTGTGTGACAGGGTTGCATTCTTTCACCATACTTATTCAACTTGTATGCTGAGCAAATAATATGAGAAGCTGGATTATATGAAGAAAATGTGGCATCAGGATTGGAGAAAGACTTATTAAAAACTTGCGATATGCAGATGATACAACCTTGCTTGCTGAAAGTAAGAGGACTTAAAATACTTACTGATGAAGATCAATGACCACAGCCTTCGGTATGGATTGCATCTCAACATAAAGAAAACAAAAATCCTCACTACTGGAACAATAAACAACATTCTTATGAACAGAGAAAAGATTGAAGTTGTCAAGGACTTCATTCTTCTTGGATCAACTATCAGCACTCATGGAAGCAGCAGTCAAGAAATCAAACGATATATTACATTAGGCAAATCTGCTGCACAAGACCTTTTGAAAGTGTTGAAGAGCAAAGCCTGTCAGCTTGAGGACTAAGGTGCACCTGACCCAAGCCATGGTATTTTCAATCACCTCATATGCATGTGAAAGCTGGACAGTGAATAAGGAAGACTGTAGAAGAATTGATGCCTTTGAGTTACGGTGTTGGAGGAGAATATTGAAGGTACCATGGGCTGCCAAAAGAACTAACAGATCTGTGTTGGAAGAAGTACAGCCAGGGTGCAGGATGGCCAAACTTCGTCTCTCATACTTTAGACATATTGTCAGGAGGGACCAGTCGCTAGAGAAGGATATCATGTTTGATAAGATGGAGGGTAGTATAAGAAGAGGAAGACCCCCAGTGAGATGGACTGGCAAAGTGATAGCATCAATGGGCTCAAGCGTGGCAACAATTGTGAGGTTGGCCCAGAACCGGGCAGTGTTTTGTTATGTTGTGCATAAGGTTGCTATGAGTCGGGACCGACTCGATGGCACCTAACAATAACAATTATCAACACCCATGGAAGCAGCAATCAAGAAATCAAAAAACATATTGCACTAGGGAAATCTGCTGCATAAGAAATACGTCTTTAAAGTGTTCAAGAGCAAAGATGTCAGTTAGAAGACTAAGGTGGCACCTGATCCAAGATATGGCATTTTCAACAGCCTCATATGAAGTGAATGTTGGACAATGAATAAGGAAGACTGTAGAAGAATTGATTCATTTGAGTTACGGTATGAGAGAAAAATACTAAAGATAACATGGACTGCCAGAAGAACAAACAAATCAGTGTTGGAAGCAGTACATCCAGAATACTCCTTAGAAACCAGGATGGCCAGACTTCGTCTCTCATACTTTGGACACATAATCAGGAGGGACCAGTTCCTGGACAAGGACATCATGCTTGGTAAAGAGGAGGGTCAGCAAAAAAGAGGAAGACCCCAATGAGATGGATTGTCACAGTGGCATCAGCATTGGGCTCAGACATAACAATTGTGAGGATGGCACAAGACTGGGCAGTGTTCTCTTCTGTTGTGCATCAGGGTCACTATGAGTCAGAAGCAATTCAACAGCACATAACAGCAACAACAATATCCTATATTTTATACAGACAAGGCTGAAGCTGCCAGAGGTTATCCAAGGTGAGGCAGCCATGGTGGGCTCAGATGCTAAGTCCTCCTACTAGTGTTCTCCTCACCTGGGCCAGGCATGCTCTGAGGGTACTTTGTGGCCATTGACCCCTAGGACTTTCCCTCCCCAAACTCCTCTCCATCTTTGCCCAACCCTGGGCTAGAGATGGAATCCTAGCACAGAGTGTTAAGGAGAAGGCACAGGTTGCTCCAACAGTCCCCAACACGTCCTACCCCAAACATTGCTGTGGGTTTCTTGATTATAAAACATGAACTTTGTGCATAACAAGGAAGGAGGAAGCCTGACTTCCACCCCCCCACTCCCATGTCACCTCCACCACTGGTGAGGCACAGCTAAGCACCAAGATTGAGTCAGCAAGGAAAGATCTCCTTTCATGTTTTATTTTATGGATTATTTATGGAATTGAGATAGAGCAGTTCAGTTAAAATAATTTGGAATGTTTTTACCTAGAAGTGTCATTGGGGAGTGAACACAGGTAAGGTTCTAGAACAAGCTTCTCTCCATCTCCATCACCTGCTGTGACCTCCTCTAGCTCCACTGTCTTTGTACCTCAATCAACAAACATTTACTGAGCTCATAAGCTGTCATAGGCTCAGTGGTGTGTCAACAAGCAGGTTAGATATGGTCCCCACCTCCTGGAGCTCACATTCTAGTGGCTAAGAATAATAATAGCTCAGATTTCCTGAGTGCTGACTTTATGGTAGGCACTAGTCTTAATATCTTACAACTATTAACTCAGCCAATCCTGTGAGGAAAGTTTTATTTATCTTCTCCATTTTACGCAGGCGACACAGAGGTTAAATAACTTATCCCAAGTCACACTGTGTGGAGATGAAGGACAATACACCCAAGTTCTCTCAACCCCCTCCCTCTCAACACAACTTGTGATAAGACCTATGAAGCAAATAAACAGAGCAATGGGGAAGAGTAATTGGCCAACGCTCTTTTTCACAGCAGACAACCAAGACAGGCCTCTGTAAGGAGGGACAGAGACCTTCCAGAAGGGACGGAGTGAGCCTAGGCAGGAAAAGAAACTGCAAAGTCCGTGATGTAAAAACAAGCTTGGAGGGAAAAACAGCAATGAAGCGGTGAGCTAAGCCCTACAACGTTCAATAGACTTCTGTAAACCCGGGTGAAGACCGGGTGGGCCAGCGGTGTGGCAAGACCTGGGGACTCTTTGGGTCCAGAGTCAGTGACATAGCCATGGAGGACTAGAGTGGAGAGTGAAGCGTTCAGCTGAAAAGAAGAGAGGGCATATGCATAAGAATACCCACACTTGCAGATGATACCTGCTTGTCCTGACTTCAATGACTGGATGATCAGAGCTCAACCAGAAGTAAAAGAAGAGGGGAAAGAAAAAAAAAAAAGTATGCTCATACAATTTGATGAACTTGACCCACACCTATGGAAGCAGTAACTCAAAAGAGGGAGCGGGCCCTTGCAGCAAGAATCATTCCCACCCCTCCTACACACAGAGTGGACAGGGATGGGCAACTTGGACATTGGCTACCCAAAAAGGGGGGTGGGGGGCTACAAAGGCAAGAAGTGACTGGCTTACAAGCTTTCAAGAGGGAACCT
>NW_006408733.1:2133816-2163007 GCF_000296735.1 Chrysochloris asiatica
GATTAACTTTTCAGTCTAGGAGCAGAGGTCCCTGGGACCGTCAAGGGAGAGGAGCAGAGAGCGGGACCCTACCCAGAGGAGCAATGATGCCTGAAATGGAGCCAAAGATGATGATGTGAAGTGATGGAGCAGCTGGAAACTTTAGATCCAGAGAGGGAGAGCGACTGTGTGCTGAAGACCTGAGGAGCACGGGGAAGGAGTGCATGGAGGGGATTGTAACCATGGCAGTGAGACGATATAGGATGGAATGAATGTAAAAGTAATATTCTCCCATGTAAACTATCACATAATTCACAATAAATCATTAAAAAAAAAAACAAGCTTGGGCTGGTAAGGAGGGTGGTGGGAGGGGATGAGGCTGGGGAGGAGGTAGCCCAGGTCTCCTTAGTGAGGAAAGACCATTTTATTCCAAGTGCAGGGGAAGTCAAGAGAGAACTTTCAGAGGTGACGAGCATGCTCTGGGTCACCATGTGTGCCCATGAAGGTGGTTCAGGGCAGGACCATGGACACTGGGTCTATTTCCCCATCTACCAGCCAGGCACTGGCACCCCCAGGGCCTTTGCAGGCCACATAAGACAAAGCCTTGCACATTGGCTATCAAAAATGGGAGGCTGTAAAGGTGCAAAGTGGCTGGCTTACAAACTTCCATGAGTGTGCTTAGTTCAGAACAAAGGAGGTAAGGTAGAATCCCCACTGAATAGTTTTCCTCCTTTCCAGACAGGTCTGGTGAAAGGGGGTGGAGGTGATGGTGACAGGACTTTATGATTCAATTGTGAGTGATTGTTACCAGGATTAATTGTGATCATCACAACTGTAATTGTAGAAGATGTGTCATTAAAAGGGGGGAATAGTTCATCTTTCATTTCAGAAGCAGACTATCTCAGTACCATCGGGAAAGAAGAGCATAATGGAGCATGAGATCTACCTAGAAAGGCGGAGATAGCAGAGACGATGGCAAAGGCACGAAGAGATAGAGCAGCTGAACTGAGAAAGGCTGTGAGCCTGTGGGCAGGAGGCTGGCTTGCAAAATGTGTCCATTGGACATTCAAATGAACATATATATTTTTTTGTTTTGTATGTGTACCTCAAATCTTTTGCTTTGTTGATTTGTGAAAAATAAAATGTAAAAGGGAAGCCATGGGGAAACAGCAGGATAACTGTTGTGGGGTGGGGGCTTTGATATGGAGCAAAACGTATGATTGGTGGAAAGGAAAGCTGATGACCTTACCTCCACTCAATTCACCATAAAAAGTAAAAAACAAAAAAAATAGAAAATCGGAATACATATACCAATAAAAATAAAATGAATCTTAAAATAATAAAATATAAAGTCTTGCTGTTGGTGGAAAACAAAAGTCGCATGTATCCCCTGGGTCTAGTTGGAAGCTGTTGTGAGGCTACAGGACAATCACTGCCCAGGTGCCAAATGACAGACAAGCTCATTTCTCAAGACCAGAGCCCAGCTACCAGTGAATGCCAAAACCTCTGAATCCAGTTGGCAGATAATTTGGCAGAAGTTCCCCGCTGAGCTAGCCTCTCCTGCCACTAATTTCCCATTTGGGGCAACAACAAAAAAGTGTCTTTCCTCTCAGATCTGCAAGGACCTGAGAGCTAATTATACCACAGGGTATTTTAACTGTGCCATGGGCCCCATGACCTTTTTTGGCAGTTTGAGTTGGATGTGAGAAATGGCATGAATCAGTGCTGGTCGAGGGAAATTTTGGGGTGAGGTTTTGGGCTCAGCTCGTAGATACAGACTGTGCCAAATACTGATGGGGTTTATCTCCTCACAGCCCACAGCTGAGCACTGAGGTAGGAGATGATGGGGACAAGGCAGAGGACTCAGAAAAGACTTGTCCCTTGAATGGAATAATAGGAGCAGTGGTAGCTGTGTGCACTCGAGTCAGTTCCGGCTCACAGCGACCCTGTGTAAGGTTTCAGAGGCTGTAAATATTTATGGGAGCACAAAGTCTCTTCTTCCTCCTGCGGAGCAGCTGGTAGATTGAACTGCTGACCTTGATCCATGACACTAGCAGGGCTAATAGCTGTAGCAATAAAATCTACATTTACTGAGTCAGACAAGCCCGTCAGAGTACATATTTATTTACTCCTGACAGCCACCCTATGAGGCAGGTATTGTTCTTATGTTCATTTTATAGGTGAGGAAATGAAGCCCCAGAGAGGATAAGTAAATTTCCCAAGGTCACAAAGGTGGTAGAGGCAGGATTTGAACCCAGCCCTGCCTGATTCCAGTCAGTAGTTTTTACGTCTCACCAAGAGAACCTTTTTACAACAGAGATCCTCATTTAACCTGACATAAGAGAAACTCACTGCCCTCAAGTCAATTCCGACCCATGGCTACCCTACAGAACAGAGGAGAACTGCTCGTTAAGGTTTCTGAGACTAAATCTTTACAGGAGCAGACAACTTCGTCTTTTTCTCATGGAGTGGCTAGTAAACATTACTAACTGCTGACCTTGCGGTTAGCAACCCAATGCTTAATCCACAATGCCACCAGAAAACAGCTGAACTGTTCTGTGTCAGGAGCAATGTTAAGCATGTTGCATGCGTTCTATCATTTAATCCTCACAGAATGTTCTATCATTATCCTCATTTCACTCATCAGGAAGCTGAGGTGAATGACAGGCTCCAGGACTAGACAACAGTGAAGCTGGGATTTGAACTCAGGACTGAGCTATGGGATCGGTCTATGTCTTTGTTGCTGGGAGCCCATTTTCCTGGGGTGCTCTGAGAAAGACTGGGGGCAGGGATTCCTCATTCTTCCACCAGATGGGCCAGGTGAAGTCTTTCCATCAGTGAGGACATATGAGCCAGGGGCCGTTATCCTGAGATATGCCCCAGCCAGAGGATCTGCTCCAGATTCAGTTCTTTCAGGCAGGTCAGGCCAAGGGATCCACCCGAGAGATTCCAAGCTAGACAACCCTACAAATACCTCAAACCCTGGAGCTCAAGTCTGCAGACCCATGGGTTCCCTGTCAGCTGGTACCCCTGGAATGCCCTGCCATATAAATCCAGGGAGGGAGTTCAACCAGGACCCAGCCCAGCCCAGAAACATTACAGAGACCCAGTCAGTGCTGAGTCTCTACATCCACCATACTAGGCCTTCCTCAATACATCTTCTCCTTTAGGCTTCCAAGCAGGTGAGGGTGGATCAGTGGGTGGATAGGGACCTAAATCAAGGACTAGAGGTGCAGTGCAACCACTCAGGGGCTAGAATGGAGACCCAGAGAAGCTGGGAGCTACCATGTAGAAAAAGGGACATTGCTGAGCCTCCAACTTCCACTTCCTGTGAGACCCCACCCCTGCCCTAGAGATGGGACCCTATGGAACTATGGGGGAAGCAGCTCCTTCTACCCACCAGTGCCCAATGCTGAGTGTCCCACTCCTGTGTACAGTCAGCTGCTACTCCAGCTATATGGTTCAGCCCTCTCCCTTCACTTCCGTGGGATAAATCACACATGCAGGGTTGCTCTGTGTGCCAGAACATACTTTCTTATCAATCAATACTCACAGTCACCCCAGGAGATAGATTATTATTATTATTATTTCTACTTTACAGATGAGAAAACGAAGACACAGGAAACATAAATGCCTTACCCAGAGTTAGTCAGGTCATGTGTGGTGGCGCTGGGACTGAAACCAGGTCTACCCAATCCAAAGCTATCAACCTTTTGCCACATTGGACATCTCTATACCCTTATGTCCCAAGGACCAGACCCTCAGATGGGTCAGGCTGCTTCTGTCCCAGGAAGCCAAGCCTTCTGGCTTCTATCTCCTAATCTCCTCGTGACCCATAGGCTCCTTAATCCTTGTTGTTAAGTACCATGGAGACGGTTCCGACTCATAGCACAGGGTTTCTGAGGCTATAAATCTTTACAGGAGCAGAATGCCTCATCTTTCTCCCGCAGAGTTGCTGGTAGTTTCAAACAGCCAACCTTCAGGTTAGCAGCCCTATTCGTAACCACTACGCTACCAGAGCTCCTTAGTAGCTACTAAAGTCATGAGCTCTCCAGCTGCCAGGGACACACTGATAAGCCCAAGCTCAGAAACCTTGAGCTCCCTAGTTCCAGTGGTGCGGCGTCAGGCTCCCCAAATGTTGTTTACTAATAAATCCCTGAGAATTTATAATAAAATTGATGGGGCCTAACTGATGTGTCCAGGACAAAAGGAAGCCAATTATCCAATACTCTCTGTTATGATCTTAAAACAGATGTTTGAATGTGTAAGCTTATGGCTTGTGGTTGGGAACTGCAGATACAATTCCAACCTTCTTTTATGACTACTCGTAAATGTTAAATGCAGTAGGAGCTACGTCTTAAATCTAGTAGCTGCCACTCTGTCCTACATCTTGGAAACCAGAGTTACATTCGGAGATGTCCCAATTAACAGCAAGCAGAAAAGCACTAAATTTCACAATCCCCTGCCACAATGAATAAGCAAGGACTTAGCCCCCCAGGCTCATTTCAATGTCTGGGGCCTGAGTGTAGAGGTAAAGGTGGTCTCTAGCCTCTGCCTCCAGAGTTGATGTATTAGGTGCTTCAAACCTGGACCAACAGACCTTCCAGAACCCAAACTTCTCTGACTCTCATTACATTTATACAGAACAAGTAGGAAGTTGTGTTCTTACACATTTTGATGTAATTTGCATAGAAACTGATACCTGGCCTAGGGTACCCCTACCAGAGCCTCCAAGAAGCCAGCTATGCAACCAACTCTGCTCACACAAATATCTCCTCACACAAGTACCCATTAAGGAAATGGGAGTTGGGGAAGAGGGAGGGACACAGAAAGGGAGCACCCAACATTCCTGGCATCTTCCTTCAAGGCCAGTAATCCTTCCCTTCAGGCTCGCTGCTGGTAATCCTAGAAACTCCTCAGTCAACCCAGTATGTCTCTGAGCATGTGTGCCCTGGAAGTCCTCAAGAAGCTCACCTCCAAAAGGGTCCTCCAAGCTCCAAGGCCTTAAGATATCTCAAAACAAGTTGCCCCTTTCCTGAGTGGGACACCAGTCTGGGCATTTCCTCCTGCCAGAGCAAGTTTACCTTGCAGAACGGGTCACTGTGTTTCCACATGTGTCCTTTGGGTCTTGCCAGGGGCCTGTCTATAAACAAATGGCTCCTACATTGAGCCAGGCTGTCCCACAACGCTGTGCTCCTGAATCAGAGCAAGCAAGGTATCTCCCTGCAGCTGTCACTTCCCTGCCAGGTTAACACCAGGCCTGACACCCTAGTTCTGACTAGCTGGCAGGTTGTCAGACATGTGCCCTAATGCCTGAACACTGTCATTTCTCTTCTGAGGTCTACCCAGTCCCAGGGTGTCTCCTTGGTCTCGGAGTCCTGCCTCTCGTCTGCTCCGAATGTCTACATCTAATCATCCCAATCCAGAGCCAACTCTTGAGTTGTCTTAAAATTTGACAAGGTAAAGCTGTATTAACACACATTAGGCTGAAAAGAGATAGTTAATCACCTCCAAATCAGTCTATGAAATAAGAAAAGGTCCAAGAAACCAGCATAAACATGACCAGAACCTTCACCAAAGCTCTGTGTGAGAGGGAGGAGAGAAATGACCAGTGATAGTAAATGGAGGTCCATCAGGAACACACAAATGACTGGTCTGAAAGAAAAGTGTCCATACATCCTCTTACCAAGAACATCAACCCTCCACGTTGCTGGGTGAATTTCAACTGCCAATCTTATGGTTAATAGTCCAGTGCCAATCGTCTGTACCACCCAGGGGCCTTGCTCCTGCTAACTTGTTGCTAAGTGTTGTTGAGACGGTTCTGACTCATATTCACTCTGTACAGGGTTTCCGAGGAGCGGCTGGTGGTTTGAACCGCCAATCTTGTGGTTAGCAGTCCAGTGCTTATCCTACAGCACTACATCCTTTGTCCTGCCTATTTAAACATGCCACACCTGAGGCCAAGGCAGTGCAGGTGTGGAGATAGAAGCATGGGGATGGGACCTGTCACCAAAACAGATGCCTTCTGCTTTTAGTCCTGGTATGGTGCTGTGAGTTAATGCGCTGGACTGCAAAGTCGGTTTGAACCACAAGATCGGTGGTTGTAGCTCACCAGCTGCTCCTCAGAAACCCTATACAGGGTTGTTATGGGTAGGAACCAACTGAATAGCACTTGACACCACCACCAAGGGGTCCTGTCCCTGTGGTCTTTCCTACCATCTGGCCTTACAAACCACCAACCCATCTCCAGATAGCTTTTAACAGGTTGAATTTCAAAAGGACCTCTTTTCCCAAAACCAACATCCTTCCTTTGTGTAAAGCTTGTGTATACATAAAAATCACCTGAGGATTTGTTAAAAATGTAGACACTGATTCCATTTATCTGGGGTGTTGTTGTTAAGTGCCCATACCACATGCTATGCCATAATGTCAGAGCATCTCTGCTCTTTAGGCTGTTCCTCAGTGGAGTCCTGACAAGGTGAAGGTAAGAGAGAAGGTTCCGCTTCTGGTCTCAGACTTTATGCCTAAATCAGCTGCTCTCCTAGTGGGGTTTCAAAGGGCAAGTTGCACACTTTCATCCTTCTTGCTTGTCTTTAATCCATTCCACATCACTTATCGCATGTAATGGATGGAGAGACCCGGGGTTATCTCAATTTTGCAGGTGAAGAAGCAGTTTCCCACAGGTGGTCCTTCCTTGTCAAAATGTAGTCCATGGTCAGCATCATCTGGGAGCTTGTTAAGAGATGTAAACTTCCAAACCCCACCCTGGCCTACTGAATTACAATGTGCACTTAAACTAGATCCCAGCTGAGTAGAAAAAGTATTGGGCTGGCTGACCTACCCAAGATCTGGGGTCAGGCCCCAAATTCTTTTGTAATCAGTGATGCCGCCAGTCCAGTGCTGATCCTACAGCGTCACACCAGGAGTCTGAAAAGGTTCGTAGCAGTTCATAAATGCACTCTTTTCCTAACTTAATTCCTCTGTTAAACCATTTTTTTACTCTTAGCTACCTTGAAGGAGAGGCAGTGATTGTATTCTCCAAACTTCTGGAATTCCTCACACTAGGACATCTTTGAACTGCAAGTTGCTTCTGACCTGCAGGCCAGTCACAGCGAAGAAAGAACGATGCTGCCCCCAAGTGGAAGCTTCAACACTGCTGCTCACAGAAGACCATTCTCTGGAGAACTCTTGACAGCAGAATTTTTAGGACAAAAGTGTTACTCTAAATAATGCTATATTCAAAGCTGTTTTCTGAAGAGGGAAAAGCCTTATATTCTAGCCACACAACTTGCTGGAAGATTAACACTCCAAAACAGCTGGAGTTGGGGTTTCTGGCTTTGCCATCAATTGGATCTGCAAGTTTCATCTGCTTTGGCCCTTTCTGCATTGAGAAATTGAAGGGTTAGATTTGATTTCAAATATAGTCCAGTGTTGTTGTTTCTCTTCAACAACCATCAGGCACTGATGTTTATCCAAGTATTCAGTGCTTCCTCTAGGTTCCATACCTCATGCCAGACTTCATTCTGGTGGCTGTGGGATACAGACACGGGCAGGACCAATCGGAGGAAAAGTCCCTTCATCCCTGCAATTCCCTTACAACTACATGGCCTATTTTTTATGAGCCCTATCCCCCACAGCCTACCTGGTCTTCCTGGCACCCACATGTAAGCTCTAGAAGTCTCCCCACTGGGAATACTAAAACATACCCTGTCACTGTCTCTTTTAGAAGATCTACTGACCCAGTTCATCCCCAGAAGTACTGCTGAGAATCGCATGCTGTAAAACAGATCCAGAGATGGCCTCCCAAGTTGTTTACAGTTTCCTCTGTTCTTGTTAGGTGCCTTAGAGTAGGTACTGAATCAGTGACCCTATGCACAACAGAAGGAAACACTGCCCAAACCCACGCCACCCTCACAGTTGCTAAGCTTGAGCCCATTGCTGCAGCCACTGTGCCAATCTATCTCATTGGAGGTCTTCCTCTTTTTCTGCTTTACCTCCACTTTACCAAGCATGATGTCTTTCTCCACACTGATCCCTCCTGATAATATATCCAATGTATGACAAACAAAGTCTCACCATCCTAACTTCTAAGGAGCATTCTGACTGTACCTTCCAACACACAGCAAAACAGTGTAGGCCTGTACATGTTCTGTTCTACAGTGCACACAGAAAAACTGTGACCTTCAGTATTAGCAGAGCCCTGTGTGGTAGGTAAAGCCTGCTAACTTGGGATAAGGAAAGTGGTTCAAATACACTTTCGCTGTCATCTTGCCCCATTTGTCCAGGCCTCCAAATCTTACATTCTCAAAGGGTATAAACCCAGATGCAACCAATGAAAACCAACAAAGTTTTTTATAGTCTCTTATTTTCTTTGTGTTGTTGTTGAATCTGGCAAGTCAACTGAGGAGTTAGGAGTTAGAAGTATTCTCCAGTCTCCCTGTCCTGATGTTGTTAGTGTTAAGTGCCACTGAGCCAGTTCCAACTCATCTTGACCCTGTACAGATAAGGCTTCCAAGGGGCAGTTAACAGTCCAGTACTTATCATACAGTAGTACCACACCAGAACTTCCTGCTAGCATGTGCCAAAACTGCAGACAATGACAGAAATCGCCTGGCACTTGCCCATGGACATCAGCACACCAGGGAAGCATTCTGTATGTTTTCCATATCCTGAGGACTTCCCTTCCCTGATTCCCCAGAAACCTACGCCCTCCTTCAGTCTCCTGGATCTGCTACTTCTACAACTAAGTAATTTTTTCCACTTTGCCTAAGGAAACATGTCCCTTTGTTTGTGCAACACCTTCTTCAATAGCATCTAGTTCACAGCAGCACATGTGAGTGTCATGGTCCAGGGTCACCCAAAACTAAAGGAGTAGCAATAGGGACCATCCCCTTACACTCAGGCCTACAGGCCCAGGCCCAGGATGCTGCCCATCCTCCACCCCACCCCTCCCCCTGGTTCCTTGACCTAGTGCTCTCCATCTGTAGCCTCCCTTCAAACCCCTGAAATTTAAATTGGTTTCCTGCCCTTATAACAATCCCTCCACAGCATCTAACCCTGCTGACAACTGCCATCTCTCACTTCTCCAACTCTTAACACATCTCTCATCCTTTCTCCTAAGCAGCTGTTTCCTTCATGGCTTTCACTTCTTCTTTTAACATTTTGTGAATTTGAAAGCTTGCTTTCACATCTTCAGGACACATGCAAACATGACTTTCATTCCCAACCACATCCACACAGAGCTTTCATCTATCATGGACAACTTCCAAATATTATCCAAACTCACACTATCTCCTCCACTGACTCCCACAGGCTGCAAGTGCCTCACGACGATCACATCTTTCATTGTTTGAACCCTTCAAACCATGCCTTTTGTAAACTATACTTTGTTGTTGTTGTTAAGTGCCGTCGAGTCGGTTCCAACCCATAGCAACCCTGAACAGGGTTTCCGATGCTGTAAATCTTTATGGGAGCAGAAAGCCTCATCTTTCTCCTGTGGAGCAGCTGGTAGTTTTGAACTGCTGACCTTGCGGTTCGCAGCCCGATTCGAAACCACTATACTACCAGAGCTCCAAAGTATACTTAGGACTTACTTAATATTATGAAATTAGTTTATGGACATTAAAAGAAATCTTGTTGTTCTTGTTGGATGTCATCGAGTTGGTATCTACTCATAGCAACCCTATGTACAACAGAACACAACACTGCCTTGTCCTGGGCCAACCTCACAACTGTTGCCACACTTGAGCCCACTGATGCTGCCACTTTGCCAATCCATCTCACTAGGGAGTCTTCCTCTTTTTCTCTGACCCTCCACCTTACCAAACATGGTATCCTTCTCCAGCGACTGGTCCCTCCTGACAATATGTCTGAAGTATGAGACATGAAATTTGGCCATATTGGCCTCCAAGGAGCACTCTGGCTGCACTTCTTCCAAAACAGATCTATTGGTTCTTTTGGCAGCCCATGGCACTTTCAATATTCTCCTCCAACATCATAACTCAAAAGCATCAATTCTTCTATGGTCTTCCTTATTCACTGTCCAGCTTTTGCAAGCATATGAGGTTATTGAAAATACCATGACTTGGGTCAGGTGCACCTTAGTCCTCAAACTGACATTTTTGCTCTTCAACACTTTAAAAAGGTCTTGTGCCACAGATTTGCCCAATGCAATACGTTGTTTGATAGCTTGATTGCTGCTTCCATGATTGTTCATAGTTGATCCAAGAATGCAGTCCTTGACAACTTCAATCTTTTCTCGGTTGATAAGAATGTTTATTGGTTCAGTGGTGAGGATTTTTGTTTTCTTTACATTGAGATGTACTCCATACTGAAGGCTGTTGTCTTTGATCTCCATCAGTAAATGTTTTAAGTCCTCTTCACTTTCAGCAAGCAAGGTTGTATCATCTGCATATCGCAGGTTGTTAATGAGTCTTCCTCCAATCTTGATGCTGAGTTTTTCTTCATAGAACCCAGCTTCTCGGATTATTCACTCGGCATACAAATTGAGTAAGTATGTTGAAAGAACACAACCCTGTCTCACACCTTAGAAAGAAACCTTAGAAAGCAAAACATAAGCAGAAATTGACCCGGGTCCCAGTCATAGAAAACCATGAGAACATCCATCCTATTTATGCATAAAATGTCTTCAAAAGTGGATGTTGCGCAGTTTTGCAACATACCTTTCTCAGGTAAAAACAGACCTGTTTAAATCACACTAATAAAATAGATTGCATAGAGATGTGTATCAGCAGCTGCCCCCTGAAGCCTGCCTCCCATTGCTGTCACTATCCCATTGTTAGTTCTGTGTTGGAGCCAGGCTTGGCTCTCCTCCAGATACAAAGGCCTGCTACTTCCTCCATTTGGCTCATCTTCTCAAGCCTCCAACTTCCCTCAGGTCTTATTCTTCACACAAACATTCCTAAACATCCCGTCACCTCCAGTGACCTAAAGCAGAGTTGGCTTAATTCTGTTACCACTACCCCAACAAGCAACTCAAAGGTTTATCCTTGCCAACACCAATGTATGAGTCCACCCTGCAGAAGTTCGGAGGATGTTCACTATAATGTTGCCCCACTGAAAGACCTCCACACTACCCCCAATACGCTCTTTCCCAGTGACTTTCAGGGTCACTGGTACACTTTTCTAGATGATCTAAAACGCTGTAAAACACCTACGTTCTGGTTGTTCACTAGCCAGTAGGTCCGAGTCTTCCCACTCATCTTGCCAGATGCCCACGCCTTTCCAAAGTGTAGATGCTCAAGAGGAAAACAAACTGCACACAGGTTTCTTGAAGGGAGCTGAAGCAGGGCCATTGGTGGCCCCTGACAGATAAATGCCTCCTAACACAAGAACATCCAGACGTTGTGGCATTTGTCCAGGAAGTAAGTGCCCTGGCCCATCCACATGTAGGCCCCTTTATACAGTGAAGGTCTCTTCAGACGAACTTCATTCCCTCTCAGTAGCCATCACCACCTGATACAGACACACACAAACAGAGCGGTGGCAAGTGTAAGCAGCACACTCAGAGCCATGCCCTATACTCCAGGCAGGTGTCAGTCCTGGCACTTTATGTGGCTATAACCATCCTTCTGCTGTCTAACCCTCAAAGCCAGCCCCAGTTCTAGGAATAAGATGAGGTGTCCCACTAGCAGAGCAACAGGGCTAAGACTCATTGGGAAAACTGTGAGATAGACAGCAACTTTTTACCAGCCAGAAGGCAGTGCCTTGACTGTTCTTCAGACTGGATGCCTACAACTGGGAATGTAGCTAAAAGGACTTTATTCTAGAAAGACGTTTCTATGGAAAATACAGGCACACATGTGTACCCAGACACACAACATACACACACCTCTCTAGCTGTCTCCCATCATGAAATTAAGGAATCCATTTCTTTGTAAGACAGGTTTCTTTTATTAATTTTTCCTAAACTTGTCTCACATTTACTGAATGTTTGTCTTAGTGTAAGAAAGTGACCTGGAGCTTTAACAAACCAGTTTGGATAGCAACCTGCAGAAATGCACACAAGTCACCAATTATGGGCCGTGCCTCCAAGAAATCCAATTGATCGTAAGCCTGTCTAAACAGAGAGCAAGCAGACCACATCATCTTATTTCTAGTTTTAACTTTAAGCTTCAAGTTCACCCCATCCCAACACCCACACAAACCCCTCCCCCATTTCAACAGAAAGTTTGTTTTAGAAGAAATGGCCATTAAGAACTTAATCAGGTGTATAATGGTTGGCTTAATCCTGCAGCCAGCATGTCAAAGGAGCAACTAGCCTGGTGGCAGGTTGGCTGAAGCTCTTGAAGCTTGACAGGCAGAGTAAGAGGCTGCTCTAAGGACAGGGCTCCAGTCCAGAGGCCGCAGGGTTTCCATGCATACCAACATATACATACTTCCAGTTACCGTCTCTAAGCAGTTTCTCTGTAGCACTTTCACGCTTGTAACACCCTATAATGTTTCTGTGGAGATGGACAGAAACGAAAAGATGAAAGGTATTATCTATTTCTAACATGGGCCAAATCTAACAGAGAAACTGTGTTATACAGAATATTCATTGTTACAAAGATCCAAAACATAACCAACAAACCTTCTAAGAGTTTCTAAGGTAGGTACCAGCTCTGGTCTCTAATACAGGTTTAGGGGCTTCTGTTATCCAGATGACCAACATGTCTTACTCCTCTCAATACTGCCCCAAAGAACAAGGAATGCTTTGGTGCACCTGGTATTGGCTACAAATGAGGAGATGTTGACAATGTCGGGCAATCCACTTCTTTAACACTAAATTCAGGCTCAGCCAGTACAACCCAGTGTATCTAAATTTTCTGTGTGATCTGTCACCTGTTTTAACAAATACAAATTGGCAGAATTGTGACAGATACTAACACTTAACACAAAGTGATTGTGAATGAGCTAAAAATCAAACTTGAGTCTTGTCCTAGGAGAGGAAACGCGACTTCAGATTTAAACAGAACAGGTAGCTCCCACCTTAGTAAGTAGGCAAGAATACAAACCTTTATGACATAATTAATAATCAATACTTCAGTTAAAATCACCAAGCTTCTATCCAACAATACATCTACCCAATTCTAACTTCCTGAAGAGAAAATTATGTAGACTTTCATGCTTGGGATATTAATGAACAGACTTGTAAGAAAGACACTCCAGGTCTGAAAACTAATGGCTTTTTTTTCAGGTTATAGAGTTCCTTTCCTATTTTAAAAAAAAAAAAAAAAAAGCCCATACATGGCATTTGTAAAAGGTTCTTTTTTTGGGGGGAGGGGGGTTGCAGAGCAGGAGTGAATGACAGTGTGAAGACAGCCAGAGCATACCTTTCTGTTTTTCTCTGTTAATCCATA
Source organism: Chrysochloris asiatica (assembly GCF_000296735.1). Lineage (NCBI taxonomy): Eukaryota > Metazoa > Chordata > Mammalia > Afrosoricida > Chrysochloridae > Chrysochloris > Chrysochloris asiatica. The sequence continues at coordinate 2,147,157 of NW_006408733.1, forward strand.
CCATGTTATGCTCTAGTTCCTCAGAAATAGAGGGAGGCCCTCCCCAACCCTCAAGCCCCACACCCACAACGGGCAGGGAGCCTTTGTGGCACCCCCACAACAGATTTCTGAAACATAATTAGAGCTCCTGCCATATAGGTCCATAATGAAAAGTCTGCTTAACACTTAAGTTATCGCTTTAGCTGTATAGCTAAAGCTCAACTTTCCAAAACAAACTTATCTTTATAGAAGCAAAATTAAACATAAAGGAGTGAAGCTTAGCTCAATAAGACTAACTGAGCTTCTAAATAGTACCATTATGAAAAAAGATACAATGCACTTAATTTCTGTATCTAGCTATTTAGAAGTCAAAATTATTCCATACATTACCTATATCCCCCTCCCCTGAAGACCCCTAAAAACTGACTAAGAAATCTTTAGTATCTGCTTGCTCTAGATATTTAGAACAAAGTTGACAACTTAAAGCTTTATAATAGTCTGTTTTAATATAAACAAGTGTTAGAATCAATCAATGTCCATTTCAGGAAGTTTCTTGTCAGAATCTGAAGGTACAGCTTTGTCTGCACCATGCTCCGCAGCCTGAGGCCCTGGATTGTCTCCTTGTCCATCCACTGGTCCATTCTGCTCTCCATTTTTTTGCTCCTCTTTAGGAGGCTCCACTTTGGGCTTTGGCTTTGAAATTATAGGACTACAAACACTTATCAGCTCCTAGAATGAATAAAAAAATTGTTTCTTAGAAATTCACCAATTTTGTATCACACATAAAACCCAAGTTCAGCCTTGCCCACCAAATTCCCAACTGGAAGCCAAATAAGGTTGCCTCCTATTACTTTGAAGGTGCTGACGGTGTGCCACCAAGTCAATTCTGCCATATAGCAACCCTGTATAGGTTTCTAAGGAAAAGTCTCACCTTTCTCCCACAGAGCGACTGGTAGATTCAAATTGCTGATCTTACAATTAACAGTCCAGTTCATACTCCACTACCTTACCAAGGGTTCCCTGAGGGCTGTTGTGGTTGTTATTGTTAAGTGCCATCGAGTCAGTTCCAACTCCTAGCAATCCCTTATAGGGCTTCCGAAGAGTGGTTGGAAGGCTTGAATCACCGACCTTGTGGTTCAAACTGACATTGTGGTTCAGTGCATTATCCCGCAGCACCACCCCAGGACTCCTGAGAACTATTAATGTTAATATAAGACTAATAAGAAAGAATATTAATAATTGCATTGATTAATATTAATATGTTGTTGTTGAGGGCCATGGAGTCCGTTCTGACTCATAACAATCCTGTATAGGGTTTCCAAGGAGCGGCTGGTAAGTTTGAACCACCAATCTTGTGGTTCAAACCAACCTTGTATTCTGGTGCTTTAACGCACAGCACCACACCATGACTCCAATATTAACGTAAATTACCTTAATTTTAGCTTCAATCTCTTTTGCCTTGATAACTGGATCCAAGGTCAGACTCTGCTTGTTCTGTAGATTCAGCTTATTATTCATCCACTCCATGGCCTCATTTGTGTTTTTTTCTATTGTCATCATGTCAGAAGCATTCAAATGGTCATACTGGTCCTCCTGTAACAAGGAGACAGTCAAAGAGCTACCCAAATACTGCCTACTTCTTCAACATCTTTCAAACACTCTTTCCCAAAAATGGAGCACATTTAGCCTCATGAGCTAAACAGATACTCAATTCCTTAAAAATTCAGGAAAGGAAAAAACAACTTCCATTTTAAAAGCATTCAGGAATGGTTTTTATTTTAAAGTTTAAAAAAAAAAAATGGAAATTGAAAGGTTTCATAAGCATCAAATGGGACGCATGCTTTACACAAAATCTTAGGCAAATAATTTCACATTAGTTGAGATTTTAGGTATGCTAATTCAAAACCAAAATATAACAGCAAAAATCAGGTCTTACACCAAAACAAAGTTTTTAAAAATGTAAGTTCAACTTGAACACTGACAGTCCATAAGAACATGGAATACAGTGAAATGATTAGGCACATAAACTTTGGAGTATGACCTCAGGCTGAATATCAGGGCTCTCCCAATCAACCAATGTTAGGTATTGCTTAAGGAAACTGAGGCTTAAAGAAGGCATCTATAAACATTGGTTAATACCACCTTTGGACTCAATAAGGTAATAATATTTCAGAGTGTTATCATTTTGTGCTCAGACACACACATAAAAGTCATTTATCAATGAGACAGTCCTACATCTGCATAAAAAAAACACATATGCCTTGTATATTCTCAGGAGTCCTGATGTGGCGCTGTGGGCTAATGCGTCAGACCACAAAGTCGTTTGAACTGCAAGGTCCGTGATTCAAGCTCACCAGCTGCTCCTTGGAAACCCTATACAGGGTCGCTATGGGTCAGAATCAACTCAACAACATTTCAGAAAAACTTAAGATAGTGATGGTGGTGTGCCCTCAAGTGAGTTCCAACTCATAGCAAACCTGTGTAGCATTTCTGAGACTGTTAATCTTTATAGGAACAGAAAGTCTCATCTCTCTCCTGCAGAGCAGCTGGTGGATTGGAGCTGCTGACCTTGCAGTTAGCAGCCTACCAAGTAACCCAATATGCTACCAGGGCTTCTTAAGAAACACTAAGAGTTATTATCTTAAGTTGAACAATGAGGGAAGTGTTTCAAAGTCAGAAGGAAATCAAACCATGTTGCTCAATTCCAAGATCTACCTAATAAAAAAATGGAGAAAAATCTACATCTTAATAAAAGTCTTTAAAAAAAGAAAGAAATATCCATTAAAACACTATATATTACATTAACATCTGAAATATGAACACATTGGTAAATTATATTTAGAGAAGAACTGCTATGCAAATGCCTCAAAAATTAACTCTACCAAAACAAGAGGAGGGTAAAGGGGAAAAAAGAAGTACCTTGTTTTTGAAAGAGCTGATTACTTTCATATACTGCTGGATTTGTTTCCCTAGTTCTTCAAATAATTTTGGTCTTTCTTCAGATTCCTGGAACCGTATCTTAATGGGTTGACCTAGATTCTTAACAAGAGAGAGTACACAAATTAAATTCCTCAACTTAAACTACCAGAGTAGTATAGTTTCTGCTGATGCTGTGTGCCGTGGAGGCGATTCCGACTCATAGAGACCCCGTAAAGGGGTTCCCAAGGCTGTAAATCTTTACCGGAGCAGAATGCCTCATCTTTCTCCCGCGGTACAGCTGGTAGTTTCAAACTGCGGACCTTGCGGTTCATAGCCCAATTCATAACCACTACGCACCAGAGCTCTTTAGTATGGTTTCTACTAGTACTAAAAACTATGGATTAAAATACATCTAACCTCCATGTGCTATATATAAGTAGAATATTTTCCCCCAAGTTATTTAACATGTAAGACTGCCTCCAGGTGGGTATGAGAGTATACTTCAGTATCGCTCCATGCAACCACCTCATTTTGTCACCTAGTTCTCAAAATTCAGTAGGGAAATAACCAGAAAGTAGGTGCCTCCTGACCAAGATACACACACTAAATATGACATTTACCAAAAGATAAATTTTAACAGAAAAAAACTTTACAGGAAAAATGAACTATTTACAGATTAGATATAAAGAAGAAACTTGCTTCATTTACATAACCAGAAGAGGGAGGAAACAGGGCCATCAGTTGGTAAAACAGTTGAAGTTGTTAATTCTCTTACATGTTTGACATTCCCCATAATAAAAAGTAAAACATACACAATGGGAAGGACCCCAATGGAAACACATGCTAATACTGCCAAAATGACAGGAAACTGCAGGCTCTTTGAGCCAATTCTATTCAAGAGGTCATTCATAAGAGCCAATTCCTGAAGAAATCAAGTAATCCAAAGCTAGAATGATGGGATATGTGAAAACTTCATTCTTATTCATTTGCATCATTCTCCCATAAAAGATCTCAACTTTAGATACTTCTTTGTATACTTCTAACAGTCAGATTTTGAAAATATAAAACTAGATGTTATTATGGAGATCAATATAGTACAAGGGGGCTTCAATAAGTTTGTGGAAACATGGAATTAAAAGACACTGGAATTTTTCCATGAACTTTTTGAAACCTCATCCTCTACAACAGCCCTGCACAAACTGCACTACAAATTCATTAGGACAGGCAGTGTATCGTACTAGTCTTTACATACTCTTAACATTAAGAACGTACTCAATCTCCAATTCAGTGAACACACTAAAGTCTAAATTCAGTTTAGAAATAATTTTGTATTATTATGAGGTCTTAAAAATGAGAGACAAATAGTTTAAGTCATAAAAGACAATTATTTAAATATTATTTTAGCCTATCTTCTTTACTTGGTATGAGATTTCCTCTAAATCTGAGGCAGTCTCTTTGGGCATTCCAGGAAAGAAATGCTTTCTCACACTATGTTTTGACAAAACAAAAACCACTTACTTTTAACTCAGCCAATTTATCCACATAGACTTGCTTTGGCTGGTCTTCTCCATCCTCATACAACCAATTTTCAGTATCTTCTAGTTTTAAGGAAAAGCTGTTACGGTCCTAAAGATAAAGACAATTTTGTAATCAAGTCAACAAAAAACCAGTTTTTTAAAAAATCTATTGAATTCCCAGTGGAGTTACAGGTGTAGACTACAAAGACCTCCTAAGTGAGATTTGCTTTGAAACATATGATGTCATTGCTAAGTGCCTTCAGTCCGTTCCAACTCACAACAACAACAAATATATGTATATATGGAGGAGAAAAAAAAAAAGACTCTTAAAAAGTATTGTTCCAAAATTATAGAAACCTTTTATTAAATGAAAACATCCTTTGGGACAGAGGTATATGACGATGTATGCACAACCTTGGCTTCAGGATACAGGGCTTGAGAGGCATGGCTTGTAAGGAGAAAAGAGGGGAATAATGTTAGGATGCTGGGCTGTCTTTTGTATCTTGGCTCCCTTGCCTACCATTGTGAAATAGATACTTGGGAGAAGGGAGTGGGGAGGGAATAGCCAGAAAGATCACAACAGAAAACACGTAAGCCCGTCTTCAACCTATAACTGACTGGAATATCTTGAGGAGGGCTGGAAACTTTCCAGACCCAAAATATGGGGGCCTATAAAAGGCAAGAAGTGACTGGTTTACTAGCTTTACAGAGGGAGCCTAGTTCCAGATGGGGCAGGGTTAGGCAGAACTGCCACTGAATGATTTCCAAACTGTTGGGACCGGGCTGACAAAAGGAAATGGGGACAAGACTCTTGTGGAACAACAGTGAATACCTGCCGCCAGGACTGACTGTGAGGGTCAGAAATGTAGAGGCAGATGTTTGGGTTTTTTTCTCTCCTTTTTTTTGGCAAAAGGAGGAGAGTGATTTATTTTACAGCACAGGAGCAGAGGTCCCTGGGACCATTAAGCGACAAGAGCTGAGTATGACCCTACCCAGAGAGGCAGTGAAGCCAAGAATGGAGACAGAGATGATGGCGTGGACAGATAAGAGTGGCTGGGGACACGGGACTCAGGAAGGGCGAGGAGCTATTTGCTGACAGCCAGGGGGGGTGGGCGTGTGGGTGTATCCTTTGGTTATTTGATGATGCATGGAGGGGATTGTAATCATAACAGTGAAATCAAATACAATAGGATGAATGTGAAGCTGAATTGGGACAGAGGCAAATAATGATGTATGCACAACCTTGGAACAATAGGGCTCTGGGATACAGGGATTGAGACATGGTTGGAATGAGCAAAAGGGGGGAAATAATGTTAAGATGCTTGGCTGTCTTTTGAATCTTAGTTTCCCTGGCATACCACTATAAAATAGACACTGGAGGGGGAGAGAAAGGAATGGCCAGAAATACCACCATAGAAAGCTTGTAAGCCCATCTTCTGCCTATAACTGACTGGAATACCTAAAATGGGGCTACAACATGCACATGAAGGAAGCTTCCTTCGGAGCCTCTGCATTACACAAAACCATAGGTGGAATCCTGAACAGCATCCAGAATCTTCTGAAGGGAAATTTCCACTTGAAAGGACACGCAGACCAGCCTGGAGTGGCCAAAAGAACAGAAGATACTTCCTGAAAGACTGACAGGAAAAAATACAAAACCCTATAGGAGACCAACTGATTATAAGAACAAACAAGTGGCTCACCCAGGACACATCAAGGCAAGTGGTTGGGTCCCCTCAGTGTAAACCCCCTTCTAAAAGACTAAGACTCAATGGGAATACACGCTCTGATTGGTGACCACGTCACCGATAAGGGGAAGTGAAGGAAAAACAGCAATGAAGCTGCAAGCTAAGCCCTCAAACGCTCAATAGACTCCTGTGAACCCAGATGTAGACCTGGTTGTCCAGCAGTGTGTCAAGTCCAGGGGACTCTTGGACCCAGAGTCAGTGACATAGCCACAGAGGACTAGAATGGAGAATGAAGCGTCCAGCAGATAGGAAGAGAAGGCATATGCACAAGAACACCCACACTTACAGATAATATCCACTTGACCTGCCTTCAATGGCTGATCAAAGAGCAATGAGAAGAAAGAGGGAAGAAAAAAAAAAAAAGAGTAGCCTGATACAATTTGATGAACTTGGCCTACACCTATGGAAGCAGTAGCTCAAAAGAGGAAACAAATCTTCGTAGCGAATATCATTCCCACCCCTCCACACATGAAGAGGACAGGGATGGGCAACTGGGTTATTGGCTACCCAGAATAGGGAGGCTACAGAGGTAAGACGTGACTGGCTTACAAGCTTTCAAGAGGGTACCTAGATCCTGAGGGAGTGGAGCAAGGTAGAATCTCCACTAAGTAGTATGCAATCTATCTGGGCGGGGCTGATGAAAGGAAATGCGGATAGGTCTCTTGTGATACAATAGCGAATAATTGCTATCAGGACTGATTGTGTAGTGGTTGGTGGTTATGTGCCATGGAGTCAGAACCGACTCACAGCGACCCAGTATAGGGTTTTCTAAGCTGTAAATCTTTATAGGAGAAGAAAGCCTCATCTTTCTTCTGAAAATGTAAGGGTAGACGTTTTGTGTTAAAGGGAGGAGAGTGATTAACTCTGAAATCTAGGAGCGGAGGTCCCTGGGACCATTCAAGGGAGGAGAACGGAACCATGCCCAGAGAAGCAGTGATGCCAGGGATGGAGGCAGAGACGATGTCATGGGGAGATGGAGCGGATGGGGACTTTGGACATGGAGAGGGAGACGGGCTGTGTGCAGACAACCGGGAAGCAGGCTTGTGGGCTATATACCCTTTGGATGATGGATGATGCATGGAGGGGACTGTAACCACGACTAAGAAATGATATATGACAGGATCAATGTGAAGCTTATATCCTCCCATGTAAACTATCACATAATTCACAATAAAGCATTAAAAAAAAAGAGGAGTCTAAAGCCAAGGGGAAAAAAAAGATACTCCCTGAAAGCATATCACTGTTCTTGTTGTTAAGTGCCATCTAGTCAGTTCCGATTCATAGCGACCCTATGCACAACAGAACGAAACACTGCCTGGTACTGGGCCAACCTCACAATCGATGCTACACCTGAGCCCATCAACTACACCACCATGCCCCGATCTACTTCGTTGGGAGTCTTCCTTTCTCAGACCCTCTACTTTACCAAACATGATATCCTTTCTCCAGGGACTGGTCCCTCTGGACTACATGTCTAAAGTATGAGAAACAAAATCTGGCCATCCTGGCTTTGGAGGAGCTGTCCTTCTTCCAACACAGATCTATTTGTTCTTTTGGCAGTCCAGGGTACTTTCAATATTCTCCAACACTATAACTCAAATGCATCAATTCTTCTACAGTCTTCCTTAATCACTGTTATATCTTGATTAAAGAATATTATTTACAATAGCCACTCCAAAGATGAGGAAGTACTTAAGAATAAATCTCACCAGAGAAGAGACCTCCACAACTCTACTTTCAGGAGGCAGCTCTTCCCCAATTGCATTCTGAGTGCCTTCCAACCTGAGGGGCCCATCTTTCAGCACTATATCTGACAGTATTCTGGTGTTCTTCATCATGTTTCAATATTCATTAATCTGGTACTGACAGTGTTCCACTGCTATTCCTAAGGTTTTAATGACTAACTATTCGGAAGTAGTCCGCCTCTCCTTCTTCCTAGTCTGTCTTCAGGAAGCTCATCTTAAACCTGTCCACTATGGGTGACCCTGCTGGTATTCAAAATAGTGGCACAGCTTTGAGAATCACAGCAACACATAAGACACCACCGTACAACAAACTAACCGAAAAGTGATGGAAAACACATCATACATTATGGCATATACTTACATCTTCACTCACAAACTTCTCATATTCACCACTGAGTTTGTCTCTCATTTCATACACATATTCTTCCACTGCATTCTTAGCATCGTTTCGTTCTTTCTCAAGTTTATCCTGCATGATCATCTTACCCTAAGAACATAATTATTAGACATTAGCACAACTGAGACAATTTCTTCATAAATATCAAGCAATATAATTGTTAAAGTAGAGAATCCTTCTTTCCCCAAATCCTTTTAACTCTGAGTCAACCAAGAATGGGAAGCTAGCCCTTGCTGAATCATGAATATCAGAAGTGAAAGATTTTTGAGTATGCTTTAAAAAAAGGTGATAGAAATAGCAAGACATAAAACACAAACTCAAAAAGTAAATGGTTAAGACAAGAGACCTGTAAAGAAACGAATGGTTAAATGTCATAAGATAGTCTGCTACATTTATTAAGATACCAAAATGAATAAATAAAACTGATTTCTCTAGAAAGACCCAGAGGAAAGTTGATAAGAAATCCCATTGTTGTTACTATTAAGTGCTGTCAAGTGTTAATTATTCAGACTCACAGCATCAGTATATAGGGTTTCCAAGAAATGGGTGATGGGTTTGAACTGCAGACTCTGGTTAGCAGTCAGTACCAGTGCTTACCCCATAGTGCCACACCAGAATTCCAAGAAACCCCTGAGGTAAATTTAATAAATTTGTTTCAGTGTCCCAAGTCACACATCATTCACCATAAAACAGTTTCTAGCATTAGACATAGTAACATCAAGGATCCACTACTTAAAACTGGCATTTGCAATACCAAAAATCTAAATTAATTTTTCACTGAGTGCAAATACACAAAAGTGCATCGAAGTCACTATATCCAATGTCTAAACACATTAATGTCAATCACTCACCTCATTTTCAATGTACAAGTTGAGCATCTCTCTATCTATCTGCCACAATAACTGATTCTCAATAGGGAGGTCCACAGTACTGATCTTCACTTTTGCCTTCTTGGCTTGAGGCGGTTGGTCCATTTTTTTGTCCTTTGATCCAGCTTGAGAAGTCTAAAATAATAAAAATCATGACTAACGAACACATATACAGACTATCATAAACTTCCAAATAGGTCACATTTCAAAACCTATTTTTGTTTTTTAAAAATTTGGTTTGATTTATGAAGTCTGATGATCAAAACAACTCAAATATTGTTTCTTACAACAGATGGAGAAGAAAAATACACAAAGAAAACACCCTTCCACAATCCCACAATCCACATACATTAACTAGTTTTCCCTTATTTTCAACTTTTATCTAAATACATAGAAATGGACATGAAATTAGTGAAGAGAATATGGAATTTTTATGGATCAGTAATATATTGTCAATATGATTTTCAAAATGTCTGTCACTACTTACAGTCTCATAAGGAATGAGAGAATCCCTCCCAATGCATCCTGATTAGCAATGAAAATTCATTTAACTTCAGTCAGCTATTTTTTATTAATTTCTTTGTGGATATATCTTTTCTAACACTTACTAACTATGCTAATTTCTTCTTCAAATTGGCTACTCATTTTATCCACTGTTCTCATTGATGGCATCAAGTGTGGCAGCGGTAGTGAGGTTGGCCCAGGATCAGACATTGTTTCGTTCTGCTGTGCATGGGGTCACTATGAGTCGGTTCCAACTCATGGCACCTAACAACAATAACAAACCATGCTATTCTGGAAGGAGCTGCCCCTAAACTCTGTGCTTCTTTCTTTCCCTAACCCTCCACAGATAAATAAGAGAACAAGTACTTCTCTCTACCACTACTGTCTCCAACCCACCTAAAAGCATGAAAGATTTTCCATCTTGGTAACATCAGTGAAAATAATTTGCTTTACCTGTTTTTCATTTATTTTTTTTAATTTTTAAAAGACTACTGAGCTCAGCAAAAGAAAGCAATTAAAATTTGCTGACTGACTGAAAATAGCTAGCAAACGTGGGCCCACTATCTTAAGGCTCTAAACGACCAGGTCTGCACTGCTGACCTTGAGTTTAGCAGTCCAGTGCTTATCAAACAGTGCCACACCAAGACTCCAAGAAACCCCGTAGGCAACATTTAACCAATGTGTCCCAAGGTCGCAAACTTAAAAATAGCACAATCAGAAATATCTAAGAGAGTGAGGTTGAACAGCTCAATTTCATAAATATTCGCATAAGCGTCAAAAACAAAAAGATATATTTCTCAGAGGCAACAAAAAAATATTTTAGATGTAATTTTCATTACTGTTTGTCAGTAAACAATAAATTCTTCTTAGAAAAAGTATTAGCGATGGTCAGTCAGAGACAGCCAGGAGTTAATCACTCACCTAGTGAAAACAAGACCTTCTAAGAATTTTCTTCCCTTGTACCAATTAGAAAAAACTTCAAAGGTATGCTTACTTTCCAATTATACAACAAAATCATGCTAAAAGTTTTTCCAAATACAAAAATTTCCATTTTAACTATCTTCCAAAAACAGTTTGTCAGCCAGAACCATGTATATCTTAAGAGACACTGTAATATACACTAAAAACACAACCCATACATACCTCCATTTCTTCAGACTCTGTCTTATTTTCTGCTGGTGTCTGCTGCTGTTGCTCCTCAACGTGTGGTTCTTCCTGGTCTACTTGCATCTTCTGAAAAACACATCAATAACTAAAACTACGACATTGGCCAAGTGTTACAGCATGAAATGTGTGCTAACCTATCAGCAATCAGAACACCTAAGCTCAGGTCCCAGCTATATGTAACAAGTTACCTACAGCAGGAGGTTTTTTGCTCTGCCTCTCATATTAATACATATGTACATTTGTGCTATCTTTATATAAACAAGAGTCAGTGTGTACTTACTGGGTAAATCACAAAATACTAAAGTACATAATAATGTGGCATCATATAGCACAATTATCTATCTGTAAAGAGTGTGAGTTTCTACATGCTTCTTGAGCAGCTTTCTCTGAAAAGCCTTACCTTTCCAAGCTGTTCTTATATTAGTCTTTTCATCCTTAAACGTACAACCATTGCATGAGAGGATATGAATATCCTGAATGTTCTGCTACAAGAACAAAGCCTAATAACAACAACTCAGGGAGAAGCTTGTGACGCCATGATTCGCACTGTCTGCAGCACATTACAAGGACCTGGGAGGCTTTTCAAACTCTTGATATCTGGGATCCAGCACAGCTAACAAAACCTCTGGAGGTGAGGTCCAGGAAGTTGTATTTTTACAAAGCTAGTTGTCCAGATGATTCTAATACCCAGTAAAGGACAAGACTTAGTATATGAGCCAACAAGTAAGAGTGCACACTCTATTCTACTTGAGAAAATAATCAAGTGGATTCCCCATTCCTAATAATCTGAAAGAATCTAGACTAACTCTCATGGTGTGAAGTGTCTGGTTGGGGAGTTGGAAGAAGGGAGCCAACTACATCCCATTCATATACAAATCCTATGCACAGATTTTCTGCTGGTTTACCCACCCTGAATGAAGAGAATGCACTAGAATTTCTAAATAAGACACCATCATACAATGCATATATGAAATATCCAGATTACCTCTTCCTCCTTTGCATTCTGATCTGTTTCCATGGGTTCCTCATTTTCCTCAGACTTGTGAACTTCCACTAGGGATGCACTGGACACACTAAAAATGCCATGGACATTTACTCGAGCCTTAACTTTCACTTTTGAACTGGAGCCATCAGACTGGGCAGTGACTTTCTGAACTGAAAACTGAGCTAAGGAAAAATGAGAAACAAAAGAACACAGCCTGAGAGAACGAAACCAGAACATGCTCACATTGCCAGGTTATGTGTATTTCTCAAACACCAGCCAGTAACTAATATGCCACTTCAAAGTGAGTTAAGTCAGTACTCTTAACATTTCATTAAATTGTCAGAAGTTCATTCTCCTTTTGTATCTAGTCAAACTTTTATTTTCCTGTCCCAAATGAGGAATCAAATACCTCCTAATTTCTTCCTTTCCGCCAGTACTTTTTTTTTTTTTTTAAATAAGTCATGTTTATTGAGCTTGGTGTTTATTGAGCACCATAGAAAAATTAGTAAATAAACTAAGAAGCCCAAATCATACCTGTTTAACAGATATGCTGACATTTTTAGTATTACCGTTCTCTATTTGCTACTATGCACATACACCTGTGGTGAGCAGCAATGGAGTCAATTCTAATATACGCCTAATTACATTTTTTCAAAGTTACAGCCTCATTAAAATATGACACACATATTGACTCACCACTTTACATTGTACAAAGCAATGGTCTCCGATATAACCACAAAACTGTGCAACATGACCACAATCAACTCCAGAATACTTTCATTACTTACGTAAGAAACCACATGCCCATTAGCAATATCCCTATTACTTCCCTTCCACCTCAGCCATAGGCTAAGGCTATTCAGCTTTCTGTCTCTACATCTACATTTTTGCCTATTCTGGACATTTCATATAAATGGAGTCACACAATGTGTGGGGTTTTCCTTACTGGCTTTTAAAAATTCACTCAGTTGATTGTTTCCACTTTTCATTCGTGCTATGACATGCATCAGTACATTTCTTTTATTAATAACAATATGTCACTATATGGACATACTATACCAACATACCAATTTGTACAGGAATTATTTTGGAGGTGATTAAAATATCCTAAAATTAATTGAATTAGTAACTGCACAATTCTGGGAATACATGCAAAAACATTGAATTGTACACTCCAAATGGGTGAACTTATATACTATATGAACTATATTTCAATAAAGCTGTTATGGACTCCTGGTGTGGCACTAGATTGTGGATCAGCACTGGACTGTGGACCACAAGGTCAACAGTTCAAACCTATCAGATCAAACCTACCAGCTACTCCTCAGAAACCCAATACAGGGTCGCTATGAGTTGGAAGCAACTTGATGGAACTTAACAAAGTTATTATGAAAAATTATACTTTATATTACAATGTTCTATTCCCTTTAAGATTTAAAACCTCAGAACACTATACAGGGTTACTATAGTCAGAATCGACTCAACTACACTTAACAATAATGAGTATTATTTATGGAGTCCTGGTGTGATGTTATAGTGTAAGCACTGGGTCACAAGCAATCCAATCACCTTGGTGTACAGAAACACCTCACATTTACATAGCCCTACCAAGTCATTAAGGTGCTCTGGCAGCATAGTGGTTACGAATCGGGCTACAAACCGCAAGGTCAGCAGTTCAAAACTACCAGCTGTTCCTTAGGAGAAAGATGAGGCTTTCTGCTCCTATAAAGATTTACAGCCTCAGAAACCCTATGCAGGGTCGCTATGAGTCAGAACCGACTCCACAGCACACAGCCGCCACCACCAAGTCATTGGAAGTCCTGGTTGGCGCTGTGGGTTAATGCGCCAGACTGCAAAGCCATTTGAATTGCAAGGTCGGCAGTGGCTCCTCGGAAACCCTATACAGGGTCGCTATGCATCAAAACCAACTCATCGGCACTTAACAACAACAAACCAAGTCATTGAGGAGTCCTGGTGTGGCACTGTGGGTTAATGTGCCAGGCTGCAAAGCCTTTTGAACCACAAGGCTGGCGGTTCAAGCTCACCAGTGGCTCCTCAGAAACCCTATACAGGGTCACTATGGGTCAAAACCGACTCAACGGCATTTAACAACCAGATCATAAAGGAGAAGCTCTGGTGGCATACTGGTTACAAATTGGGCTGCTAACTTCAATATCAGCAGGTCAAAACTACCAGCTATGCCACTGGAGAAAGATGTGGCTTTCTGCTCCCATAAAGATTTACAACCTAGAAAACCCTATTCAGGGTAACTATGAGTTGGAACCAACTCCACAGCACATCACCACCACCACCACCACCACCACCAAGTCATTGGGGTCATGGAGTCCTGACCCCTAGACATTCCTAGAAAACCCTATACAGGGTCCGTATGAGTAAGAACACTTAACAACAATACTATTTATAGGGTCCTGGTGTGTCACTGTAGAATAAGCACTTACAGATAACTACAAGATCGGATTTCATCTCTAAACACTCTATTTCAATTTGATGCCTTGTAAGAGTTTAATTATTGTTGTTAAGTGCCTTGGAGTTGGTTCCAACTCACAGTGACCGTGTATACGGTTTCCAAGGAGCAGCTGGTGGGTTTGAACCACAGATATTGCAGCCAAATACATTATCCTACAGTGACACAACAGGGCTCCAGTTTACCTTTATCCTTTAAATAATAATAAAACTTTAATAAGCTTAGGCTAACTATAAAGGTAAAACTCTCTAGACTAAGACTCAATTTTTTATTGTTGTAAACTCTAGACCTTTCTTGTACCAATTTATTGTTACATGCTGCTGCCATGTAAATTTCTAAAATACATGTGTCACTCAGATTCATTTCTAATGGAAAAGTTCCAAGGTATCCACTATGTCACTCGTCAAGAAATTAACATTTCTTGATCCAGTTATAGTTTCAGAGTTTTAATGTTTTTAATTCACACGCTAACTGGGCAATGTATGAATTACTGTTTTCATTGTACAAATGAAGAAATAAAGGGTAGATTAACTTTCCAGTTTATAAGGTCCATTCAGGATATTCCTAATACTTCTACTCATTAGTCTGTAATGATGAAATTCTACCTTCTTTCTCCATAATTGTTTACCTGAATATTGTAAGAGTTTCTACGAGACTTTTAAGGATTTGAGTCAACAAGTCTGCAAAATCTATGCAGTATTGTTACTGCATCATACACTTCACAAGTTATCTGCAGTGTACATCTTATAGCTGCTAAGGTCAGAAATGAATTTAACTCTTTCCAGTATTCCGAGACCCCTTAACATACAAAGCAGACTGCAGTGTGCATTAACAGAAACACTGTCCACACAAACAGAGAGAGATCCAATAAAATACTGGTAATCCACCTGGTTCTGTTGTGGTAACCAGATAGGAAAAGGTTTTCTCTTATCATCTAATGCCATGATTACAAATCTTTCAGATTATTATGTTTGCACTTTCTGCTCTATCCCATTTCCCTAAGTCTATATAAGTTTTATTTCCCAGCTCTTTACTTACCTATAGCAGGATCTGGATAGGGCAAGTCCTGAGGAGAGCTATAATAAGCTTCAAGAGTGAAAGGTTCCTTTCTATAAAAAGTGAGGACTTTAGAGAAAGGAGCAGGATGATTTTTTGGAAAGACTTCACAGTCACTGAAAGGAGGAAAAAGACAAAAACACAGAAATTTAGAATATTCCTAACACTTTTATTCATACATTCTAAGGTTTTCAAGACTTTATACCTGCTGTTTTCCAACTGACATTACTTCCAGATTATAAGAGTTTCTGAAAATTTCTAAATAAAATCTGTAATATACTTATGTATGTGCATACACACATGAGGGGGCTTCAAAAACTTAATGGATCTGAAAGATAATAGAAGTTTTCCGTTAACTTTTTTTTAAAGTCCCTATATATACGTAAGGAAATGGTTAATGTTCCCTATATATACATAAGGAAATGGTTAATGTACCAAAAGGAAATGGTTAATGTTCAACCATTTCAAGAGATACCATAT
>NW_006408733.1:2164692-2167358 GCF_000296735.1 Chrysochloris asiatica
GCACTTAACAACAACAACAACAACATATATACATACATACTTAAATCAGGACAAAAAAGGCATCATACTACAGGGGGTGCCAGAGCTAGTGGACCTCCCCGACCCCCACAACTGGTGGGTTCTTCTGCCACACACGCCCACAGATATGCTCAGCCCAAAAGCTGGCCCTGAACTGTTTTCTAATAGGGAAAACACCAGAACAAGGGGTGTGGAGAGGGAAAGAGTTTAAAAACAAAACAGCCCGAAAGTTAAATTAAATCATGAGGTACAGCATAACAACCAACAGTGGCCATCTTGAAATTTATCAGACTGCCTTAATGGCACGAGGCTGAAAGAGGACATTAAAGTCATACTCATATTAGACTACAGATTTTTTTCTTCTTCATTTTTCTTCTCTCACTCCTCGTCCTTTTCTGCGGTTATGGACTATAGTATCCAATCTAATTGTGGTTTTTTGTTTTTTGTTTTTTAACGTTTTCTCTTGAGCTACGTGACTCTTTATATGGGAGAGTATTAGCTTTACGTTTACCCTATCGTATATTATTTCACTGCCGTAGTTACAATCCCCTCCATGCATCATCAAACAACCAAAGAATATACACTGCAAGCCCCTCTCCCTCTCTGGGTCTAGAGATCCCAGCCGCTCTATCTTGGCGTCACTGTTTCTCTGGGTAGGGTCCCGTACTCTGCTCTTCTCCTTTGATGGTCCCAGGGACCTCTGCTCTTGGACTGCAAAGTCATCCACTCCCCTCCTTTTGCTACAAAAGGTCTACCTTTACATTTCCAACCCCTACAATCAGTCCTGATAACATTTATTCACTATTATACCACAAGAGATCTATCCCCATCTCCTTCCATCACACCACCCAGACAGACTGGATACTACTCAGTGGAGATTCTACTTTCCTCCGTGCCCTCTGGATCTAGGCTCCCTCTTGAAAGCTTGTAAGCCAATCACTTCTTGCCTTTGTAGATCCCACCCCACTTTGGGTAGCCAATGTCCAAGTTGACTATCCCTGTCTACTCTGTGTATGGAGGCGTGGGAATGATCCTTGCTGTAAAGATTTGTTTCCTCTTTTGAGCTACTGCATCCATAAGTGTAGGTCAAGTTCATCAAATTGTATCAGATTACTCTTTTTTTCCTCTTCTCTCTTCTTCTAGTTGAGCTCTGATTATCCAGTCTTTAAAGCAAGGTCAAGTGGTATTATCTGCAAGTATGGGTGTTCTTGTGCATATGCCCTCTCTTCTTATTAGCTGGATGCTTCACACTCCACTCTAGTTTTTTGTGGCTATCTCACTGACTCTGGGCCCAAAAGTCTCCAGGTCTTGCAACACTGCTAGCCAACCAGGTCTCCACCTGGGTTTACAGGAGTCGGGTCGCTATGGGTCGGAACCGACTCGATGGCACTTAACAACAACAACAACAACTAAACATTATAAGGCTTAGCTCACAGCTTCATTGATGTTTTTCCCTCACTTCTCCTTATCGTTGACAATCATGGTCGCCAATTAGAACACATATCTGCTGGTATATTCCCATTGAGTCTTAGTCTTGGCAGGGCGTTTGCCCTGAGGGGACGGAGAACCAAAAAGAACACACAAGAACCAGAGATTGACATATGTGACAGCATCTTCAAGAATTAAACCAACAGAAGGAAGAGTTGAGAACAGAACAAAACTATAAGAACAAACTCAGAGAATCTAGGAGGTCAGTCTATGATCAAAACAATTACAATGTAAAAGAAGGAAGGAACAGAGATCATGATGGTGAGATGGTCAGGTAGATTACAAGATAAAATACACTGCACTAAATGGAGGGAAAACTTAATAGAATATATGGTAACTTCAAAGAAAACTAACACTTCACAACATATTATGAAAACGAAAACCCAAGGAGAACATGAAAACATTAAAGCTATGAGGAAACTCACAAGAAACAACACAAAAAGCAGCAAAACCACACCAAAAACACACAACATAATGGCAGCAATTAATCCATACCTATCGATAATTACACTGAATGTAAACAGACTAAATGCACCAGTTAAGAGACAATGGATAAGAAAACAAGATCCTTCAATATGCTGTCTACAAGACACACATCTTACCACAGAGACAAAAACAGATTAAAAGTCCAAGGATGGACTAAAAAATACCAAGCTAACTGCAATCAATAAGGAACAGGAGTGGAAATACTGATCTCTGATAAAATAAACTTTAAGGCAAAAACCACCATAATACATAAAGACTGACATTAGCTCAGGATTAAATGGACAATTGAACAAGATGACATAACCATAATAAATATCTATGCTTCCAATGAAAGAGCGCCAAAATACATAAAACAAACTCTTAATAGATTTGAAGAAATAGACGAATCTACAATACCGTGGGCGATTTTAATACACCAGTTTCAAAAATGTACAGAACGAGAAAAAAACTTGACAAAGACACAGAAGAACTAAACAACAATGGCCCTCATAGATGTGTACAGAGCTGTCAACTCAACAACAACACAATACACATTCTTCTCCAGTGCACATGGAACATTCTCCAGAATAGATCATGTGTTAGGTCACAAAACTAACCTCCATAAATTTACAAACATCAAAATACTACAAAGCATCTTGCTATCAAATTAGGAATCAACAATAGGAAAACCAAGG
>NW_006408733.1:2167788-2213422 GCF_000296735.1 Chrysochloris asiatica
AGGGGGAAGATGCAAATAACACGCATTAGAAACCACATGGGCGATGTCACAAGGGAACCAAAGGAAATCAAAAGGATAACAAACAATACTATGAAGAGTTGTACTCCAACAAATTTGAAAGCTTAGAAGAGATGGATACATTTTTAGAAAAACGGAACCTACCTAAATTTACACAGAGTGAAAAAGAAAACCTTAACAAACCCATAACAAAAGAAGAAATTGATCAGGTCATCAAAACACTCCCAACCAAAAGTCCAGGCCCAGATGGCTTCACTAGTGAAAACGATGACGTGGAGAGATGGAAATGCTGGGAACTCTAGACCCAGAGAGGGACAGGGGCTATGTACTGAAGAGCAGGGGACAGGCTTGCAGGATATACCCTTTCCTTGGTTGGTGATGCATGGAGGGGATTGTAGCCATGGCAATGAAATGATACATGATAGGATGAATGTAAAGCTAATGTTCTCCCATGTAGACTATCACATAACTCACAAGAAACACATTTTTTAAAAGTGTACAGCTTACACCAAAAAAAAAAAAGCATTACAGACTTCAACAAGGTCAAGTAAAGCAAACTACATAAAGAGACAAATGTATGCATTTTGAAAACTAAATTAAGGAATCTCTTTGTTTTATGGACAATCACAAAGTGTTAAGAGTTCTACGCAAGTTTTGAAAGAAGACCACATATAGCTCAGATCTAGCACTGAGTTAATCCTAAGTAAAAAATGATTAATAAATATATTACCTTAATCCATCTTCAGCTGGAGAATTCCATCTCAGAGATATTGGATATGGTACTACATCAGTGATAGAAAATTCTCTGACTTTGAAAGCAGGAGATAAGATTGCACACTAAAATAGTAATATTTAAAATTTGTTAAGTATAAACATTATAAGCTGATAATATCACTAGACCTACAAGTGACAATTTAAAACAACATCATCAATGATCTTCCTTAAATACTTCCACTGATAGAGTGTCTTAGTAAACAGTTTTATAAGGATCTATATTTGCTAACTTACCTATTATAACTTAGTTGTTCTTTATTTTTCCATTAACTTCATTCAACCTTTTAAAATCAATGCACTATTTCACCTATATAGACAATGATGATCTGTCAAATCAGTAGTATTTTAGGCTTACAGTTAATCTACATTTCCAGTTAATGAGTTTATCTTATTACATGTAATAGAACACAATTCCTTCCTTGAGCACCACTTTCATTATCCATTTTAAAACATAAGTTTCAGAATCTAATACTGTGATATCTCCCTGAGCTAATCTCAAGTTATTTATTAGCTGGATACATAGCTGCTCCCATCTTGTTACGATGACCTATGTCCACAGCTGCCTGTGAAGAAAAGAAAACTCACCTGCAGTGCACAGCCACGAGTGACAGCTTCATCAGCATTTAATGTTGTACTAACTTCTTTACCAAAGAATTTGCTGATCTTCTCTTTTACTGCAGGGATTCTTGTGGCACCACCAACTATTTCTACTGCATAAATATCTTCTTCCCTTAACTCTATTTAAAAATAATTAGACATTTAGATTAAAAGAATCTTTAAATTAGTATGTTACAATCAAAGAGGAACAATGATGATGCCGGTAGCAATTCACCAGTATAGAACTAAGCTCCACCAATGCCTTAGCTCCCCATGTCAACACACACACATACACACAGCATATGGAACACATGAAGGTGTGCTTTGATTCTCCTAATAATGATGGAAGAGCAGAGGAACACTAGGATTTAGTACATGATAGGCAAGAATACTCCAATGTCCTGGCACTATATGTACAGGCCCTGCAATCTCTGAAACAGTCCAAGACAAGTAGGCTAGTCATAGGGAAGATAATAGAGCCTCAAAATAATTGGGTTACCCCTGACCTGAGAAGAAAGAGAAAGAAGGCATACAGACAAGCACCTACCCACTGAAGTGATCTCTACTTAGCAAACTAGCATTTTTTTGTTTCACTGACAGAAAAAGCTTACAGGATACACATCAGCAAAACAAAGAACAATTCTTACCACCATAAAATAATTGAGACATTTATATCCCCATTTTTGTGTCTGAATTAGGTTTCTTGTTTTATATTTCCCTGGACATTATCAAAATCTTACTTGGGGCAAGGGAAGCTTACAGGGGAAGATAAAAAGATCAAAAGAAGTGTAATAAAACACTGAAATTTGTAGGACTATTTGAAACAAAAGGTATACTCAACATTTTTCAGAGTAAAATGTGCAATTCAATCGTAATACTTACTGGCTTGCTCCAGAACACTTCGGAGTGGTGGTTCCACTCTAGCTAAGAGATCATCGCACATCTCCAGAAATTTGCCTCTATTTGAAACAAAAGGCAGTTATCACAACACATGACATTTTTGTGTGCAATGGAGGGCTATGTTCAATAAGACAAACAACATCAAGATAAGGGTATAGAGAACTTGAAACCCTTAAACAACTGTTGATGGAAATGGAAAATGGTGCAACCACTTTGGAAAAGATGTAATGTTCTGACAGTTATTTAAAACGTTAAACATATTCACTGTATCATCACCAACAAGTCAATTCCACCTCATGGCAAACCCTATGTTACAGAACAGGACTGCTAAATATGGTGTTTCTTGACTATGGTATTTATGGGAGAGAGCCTGAGTTACACAATGGTTAAGCACTCAGCTGCCAATCAAAAGATCAGGGCTTCAAACTCACCCAACGTGGCAATCTGGTCCTATAATGGTACAGCATATACAACCCCACGGGGTAGTTCTACTCTGTCCTACAATGTCACTGAGTCAAAATTGACTCCATAGCCGTGAACTCGGTTTTGGATTGAATGTATCTATACAAGGTGGACTTCAAAAAGTTTGTGGAAATTTTTAATTAAAAGTTAATGGGGCTATTTGATGATTCATGGAGGGCATTGTAATCACTGCAATTAAACGAAATATGATACGATGAGTGTAAAGCTGATATTCTCCCATGTAAACCTCACAATAAAAACTTTGTAAGAAAAAAAAAAAAAAAAAAAAAAGCTAATGGGCCCATGGACATGGTCATAACCATGAAGGGCATCCAATTGATATGAAGTGAAGGGAGACGTACAAGAACACCCAAACTTGTAAGTAATAACCATTCAACCTAGCTTCTATGGCTTGAAAATCCAAACTCGACTAGAGGAAGATTTAAAAAAAAAATTTTTTTTGTTAAAGGAAACAAGTGTAAATTGCTTCAATTTGATAAACTTGACCTGGATGCAGTAGCTCAAAAGGAAGGAAGTCTGTCTTCACAGCAAGTATCAATCCTATCCCTCTGTATACAGGGTAGATAGGGATGGGTAACTTAGACATTGGCTACCTAAAATGGGAGGGGGGGCTATAAAGGCATGATGTGACAACTGGCTTACAAGTATTCAAGAGGGAGTTTAGTTTCAAAGGCAGAATCCCCACTGAATAGTTTTCATCTTACCTAGATGAATCTAGTGAAAAGAAATGGGGATAAGATTCTTATGATTCAATAGTGAGTAATAATTATCATGACTAACTGTGACTTTCACAATTGTAAAGGTAGATGTGTAACAAAAAGGGGGGAACAGTTAATCTTACAATCCAGGAACAGAGGATCCTAGGACCATCAAGGGAGAAGAGCACGAGCAGAATATGAGACCCTATCCTAAGGAGACAGAGATGAGGACATGGAGAAATAGAGCAGCTGAGACTCTAGACTCATGGAAAGAGAAAGGCTGTGAGCTGGCGGCCAAGTTTGTGGCCAGGTGGCAGACTTGCAGAATGTGCCCTTTTGTTTTTTAAATGATTATTTATTCCTGAGTGTTTTTGTGTACACCACCCCACACCAAAAAAAAACACAAACAGAGGGATCAGAAGCAAATACTGTTCAATGATGATGCATGCGGCATATTGTAATCAACGCAAAGAAACAAGAATATAAAACCAATGTTCTCCCATGTAAGCTATCACGCAATTCACAATAAAAACCTTAAAATAAAAAAAAAGTTAATGGAATTTTCACACAAAATTTTTGAGGCCCCACACGTGAGGATAGCAGGGCTGTTTCTGTTTGTGTGCACAGAAGGGCTATCTATATATGTTCTAATAAAGTAACTGCGATACAACTGCAAAAAAGTGCATATGCAATTAAAAACCATAAACTATTTCCAAGGATTATTCAGCTCTCATAATCACATAAACACTTCACTAATGGTTTTTGAAAACACATATTGATGTGCTTCACACCCAAGCCCCCACAACACACACATAAAATTGCTTAGTAAAAACAAAAATGACCGCATTCAAACAGGTGATAGAAGAGACTACAAATTTAATTCTAGGCAATAATAAATGCCACTTCAATTCAATGATATCAAAGCTTAGGTGGCATTTCCCCAAGCAAGCAATCAATCTTAATTCCATTCCACCAGTAGTGTTCAAGCCAAAAGCATTATCTTACTTCCATCATCCACACAAACTAATCAGCTAGTAATGATGACATTCTGGATATTTCTGAGGATAGCCCTGAAATACCAATTACCCAGAATTTTGACAACGCCATGCAACAAGTATTGTAGCCCTCAAGTAATCCTGAAACACGCAGAGATCTATTTCTGAATCAGTGATTAAATCAAATTGAATCTGATTCCGTATTAAAGAATTATCTCCTGATTTTATGAAAACTGGTAATGAATGTATAGTACGTGCATGTTATCTGTTGTCCTGGTACGGCACTGGTTGATAAGTACTGGACTGCTAACCACAAGACTGGCAGTTAAAACCCACCAACCACTCCACGGAAACCCCATATAGAATGCCTACCCTATGAGTTCGAACCAACTCAAAGGCAATAATTAATAACAACGTGCACATGTAAAAAACTGTAACTTCCTGCAATACACAACTAATCAGAACAAAGCATTCATATTCAATTAAACAAAACGTTGTTAACACCCAGTCAAGTTGGTCCAAACGCATAGTGACCCTGTACAGGATTTCCAAGGAGTGGTTGGTGAATCTGAAGTGCTGACCCTGAGATTGAAATCAACTTGTCGTCCAGTTATCCCACAGCATCACAGCTTACATTATTAAAATAACTCAACCTTTACCTTACAAAGAGGTAAATACCCAGGGCCTGGAACAATTTTTCTCCTACAGAACTGAAATTATCATGTAATAATAATAATGAATTCAATAGTTAGCTTATTTAGGCTAATAAATAAAAAAAAAACTACTCCAACTGCCAGTAAGTCAACTGCAATTCATAGCAACCCTATATAAGCCTAATTTTTCTCCCACATAACAACTGGTGGGTCTGATCTGTTGACCATGCGGTTAGTAGTCCTGTGCTTATCCTACAGTGCCACCAGGGTTCCTTATAATTAAGGCTAATATAAATGGAGAAAAAACTCTATTTTGTCTGGTTTAACAAATAATGAATATGGTTACCTATTCATAGTTCCAGATACATCAACATCATTCATAAAACATTCGATGTTCATAGGCAGGTCTGAAGCATTTGCACTCATTAATTTCTTGAGTTTTTCACACTCCTGTGACAGCCGTAACAATGCACGAATTTTGGACTTTACATCTAGCTTGTATTTTTTTCCAAATTCTTCACAGAAGTGATTCACTAGTACCTCATCAAATTTTCTGCCTCCCAGTGTTGTATCAAATGCACTGGCAAGAACCTTAGAAGAGAATATAACAATCCAAAAATGAATCAAGTCAAGTAAATAGGCAAATTCTTAATTTTCAAAATAAGAACATTAAAGCTTAAAAATATACACATTATACAACTATAATACTAAATCTTTGTTTTAATAATGCTGTTAAAATCAAGTTCGTTAATTCCTGATTTGCAAATAATGCTGCAGGTCTAGAAAAATCAGATAGTTTCAACTCATAAAACAAAAATCAAAACCAAGTCACCTTAATTCCAGAATTTTTTAGCTCCCCCCTACTCCAACCTGAAGGAGCTCTGGTATAACATAGTGGTTACGAATCTGGCTGCTAACCTCAAGGTCAGCAGTTCGAAACTACCAGCTGCTCCACGGGACAAAGATGAGGCTTTCTGCTCCCGTAAAAATCTGCAGCCTCAGAAACCCTGTGCATGGTCACTATGAGTCGGATCCGACTCCACAGTACTTAATAACAACAATTCCAACCTGAATCCAAATAGCACATACATGTCAGATGTCAGACATACAACTGTAAATTAAAATATATATATATATTGTTCAAAGATGCTGTCAAGTGGATTTTGACTCATAGTGACTTTATGTACAAAAATAAAACACTTAGTTCCATCTCATCCTCACAATTACTGCTACGTGAGTCCATTGTAGCATCCACTGTGTCACAATCCCATCTCCTTGAGGGTCTCCTTTTCAATGACCCTCTAACTTTACCAATCGTAATGTCCTTCTCTTGCAACTGGTCTCATCAAAAACAAGTTCAAAGTATGTAAGATGAAGTGCCATTCTCACTTCAAGGAAGGAACATTCCAACCGTACTTCTTCCAATATAGATTTGTTCTTGTTTCGGGCAGTCCATGACATACTCAATATTTTTCACTAACACTATAATTTAAAGACATCAATAATTCTTTGGTCTTCCCTATTCACTATTCAAGGTTCACATGCATGAAGCACACCTTAATTCTGAGGTTGACATGTTTGCTTTTTAGCACTTTTTATGAGTCGATTCCAACCCACAGTGACCCTATACAGGGTTTCTGAAGAGCAGCTGGTGAGCTTGAACTGCCGACCTTGCAGTTTAAACAGGTTTGCAGTCTGGCACATTAACCCACAGCACCACGCCAGGACTCCTTTGCAGGTTTACCCAATGTAATAATTTCATTTTATTTCTTGACTACTGCCTTCCATAGGTGCTGGTGACAGATCCTTGAAATCCTTGAAAACATCAATATTTTCTCATTTTATCATGTTTTTAGTCCAGTTGTGAAGATGTCAGTTTTCTTTGAATTGAGATGTAATCCATACCAAGGGCTGTGGTCTTGGATTTTCACCAGTAAGCACTTCAAGTCCTCTTCATTTTTAGCAAGCAAGGTTGTATCTTCTGCATCTCAGATTGCTAACCAATCTTCTTCCAATTCTAATGCTGTTGCCTTCTTTATGTAAATTCAGATTCTCAAAGTATGTGCTTAGTGTACAAACTGAGTCTAAGTGTGGTAAAGGGATATAACCCTGATGTACACCTTTCCTAATTTTCAACCACACAGTATCTCCTTGTTATATTCAAATGACTGCTTCTTGGTCCATGTACAGGCTCCATATGAGCACAGTGGAAATGTTTTTGAATTCCCAATTTTTACAATGTTACCTACAATTTGTTATGATCCACAAAACCAAATAATGTTGCATAGTCAGTAAAACACAAGTAATCAACCCTCTGGTATTTTCTGCTTTCAGTTTAAGATCTATTTGACATGAGCAATGACATCCGTTATTCCAAGTTCTCCTTTAAATCTGGTTTGACTGAATTTTTGGCAATTCCCTGTTTCGTTTTATTTTTGTAACTATGCAGCCTTTTCTGAAGTATCTTCAGGAAATTATACTTGAATGTCTTATTAATGATATTATTCAGTAATTTCCCCATTCTGATGGACCATCTTTCTCTAGAATGAGCACAAACATGTCTCTTTCAACTGGTTAGTAAGGTAAGTAGCTATCTTTCAAACTTCTTGGCAGAGACAAACAAGTGCTTCCAACACAGCATACATTTCTGAAAATACCTCACTTGTCATTCTACCAAATCCTGGAGCCTGTTTTTGTTATGTTTTGCACAATATCTTCAATGCAGGTTGGACTTCTTCCTTCAATACATCAGTTCTTCATCATATGCTATAAGTCACATTGAGATTCCTTCCATCTTCTTCCTGTTTTTTTTTTTTGGATGGTATTTACTCATTTTATTTTGTATTTGCAGAGTTTCCTATTTACTAACTCTGTAACCATACGATTGTGATTTTTGCCACGGCTGGCAGAAGAATGATCGTTTTTAGTAGTAGTTTTATTTTTAATGTTTTATTGTGAATTATGTGATAGTTTACATGGGAGAACATTAGCTTTACATTCATTCTATTGTATATCGTCTCATTGCCATGGTTACAATCCCCTCCATGAATCATCAACCAACCAAAGGGTATGCCCTGCAAACCTGCCCCCTACATTCCACCCCCACCCCCACCCCCACCCCCGATCCCTCTCTGGGGATCCCTCTCTGGATCTAAAGTCCCAGTTGCTCCATCGCTCCATGTCAGGTATCACTGCTTCTCTGGCTAGGGTCCTGCTCTCCTCCGTTAATGGCCCTAGGGACCTCCGCTCCTAGACTGGAAAGTTAATCACTCCCTTCCTTGCTATAAAACATCTACTTTTACATTTCCAACCCTCACAATCAGTCCTGGTAACAATCATTCACTATTGTATCACAAGAGACCCAATCTGCATTTCATTTCATCAGCCCCGCATAGACAGATTGGATACTACTCACTGGAGATTCTGCCTTCCTCCTGGCTCTCTGGCTCCAGGTTCCCTCTTGAAAGCTTGTAAGCCAGTCACTTCTTGCCTTTGTAGCCTGCCCCCCCTGGCCCCCAATTTTGGGTAGCCAATGTTCAAGTTGCCCATCCCTGTCTACTCTGTGTACAGAGGGGTGGGAATGATTCTTGCTGTTAGGATTTGTTCCCTCTTTTGAGCTACTGCTTCCATAGGTGTAGGTCAAGTTCATCAAATTGTATTAGATTACTCTTTTTTTTCCTCTTCTTTCTTCTTCTGGTTGAGCTCTGATCATCCAGTCATTAAAGCCAGGTCAAGTGGGTATTATCTGCAAGTGTGGGTGTTCTTGTGCATATGCCCTCTCTTCTTATCAGCTAGACGCTTCACTCTTCATTATTTTCCTCTGTGGCTATGTCACTGACTCTGGGCCCAAGAGTCCCCAGGTCTTGCCACACTGCTGGCCAACCAGGTCTTGACCTGGGTTCACAAAAGTCTAATGAACATTGTGGGGCTTAGCTCGCCGCTTCATTGCTGTTTTTCCCTCACTTTCCCTTACCGGTGACGAGCGTGGTCACCAATCAGAGTGTGTATTCCCATTGAGTCTTAGTCTTGGAAGGGGGTATGCACTGAGGGGACCTTACCACTTGCCTTGATGTTTCCTGGGCCCTTCCGTTTTCTTTTGATGCTTCCTGCTTTGCTAGTATTTTGCCCAGAGAATCCTTCAAAACTGCTACACAAGGCCTAAATGTTTTTAGTCAGTTTGTACAGCTTGAGAAATGCCAAAGGTGCTTTTCCTCCTTGGTGTTCTAACATTTCATTATACTATTTTACTTTGTTTTCTCCAGTGGGTCCTTTGAAATCTGTTCTGCTCTTTTACTTCATCATTTTTTTCCATTCACTTCAGTTACTCTACATTCAGGAGCAAGGTTTAGAATATATCTTCACAAGAACCAGACTGCCTACAAAAAATGTACATCAATCTCTATTCAATACCAAAGAAGACTCAAATACGCTACCATGTTGTTATGTGCATTGTCCTAGTCTTAATGCTATCACAAAATTTTAATAATGCCAAAGCCATAAGACCTATGAAGTTTACTACTGGGGAAAATGCTTTAACTCAATGCAATTTGCTTTTATTAACATAGATATCTAACTGGCTTGGGTTATTCATTTGCCAAATCTCTCAGTAAACTAGAAATAAACTTGATTACCATGAGAATCAATAAAGGAAGTAAATATGTGAGAACATTATTATAAGGAAATAAAATCAATAAAACAGTCTCTTCAAAGAATGCTAAGTGCCATGGGAGAATTTTATTAATATGTTAAAAGAAAAGAGCAAGGCACAGAACTTAATAATGATTTCAACTTAATTTTCTCAAAAGACTAGAAGGGAAACATACCAAAATATTAAGAATGACAAGATTATAGATATTTTTTCTTCACACATGTTTTCCAAGGTTGGGAAAAAGTAATAAATACTCTTATAATTAAATTTTAAAGTAATCAAGATGATTGGAAAACTGACAAATGACAGTTGAAAGTAAAGGACAACTCAGAAAATCAAATACTTAACAGTCATTAGTATACATCATTCTGATCTAAACTAAGGTCAAATCATAAGCGAGTATCTTTTATTTCAAAAAGCAGAAGTATACAATGAAATTTAGGAATTATTTTATTAATGACTAAAATAGAACTTTATTCATTAAAATACTAAGAATTATACTTGGTGTATCACTGATACCTATAAAAATCACAAACCTCTCAATTTTCAAACATTCCAAATGATTTGCATGCTTTTTGTAAAAATGGGTGGGGGGAAAAAAAGCTAGCCATAAACTAGAACCAATATAAAACAGAACAAAATCTATTGTTCAAAGAAACAGGACTGCAACAAGTAATTCCAAGATGCCCTCGAAATCTGCCAAATATTTAATTTGGGAATAAAATAGTACTGGTAGCGTAGTGGTTACGAATCGGGCTGTGAACCGGAAGGTCAGCAGTTCGAAACTACCAGCTGCTCCGCGGGAGAAAGATGAGGCGATCTGCTCCCGTAAAGATTTACAGCCTCGGAAACCCTATTCAGGGTCGCTATGGGTCGAAGCCGACTCGACGGCACTTAACAACAACAACAACAACAACCTTACCAATACCCAAAAGGGTAAAATTCAAGAACATTTGATACACAATGCAAATGATTAAAGCAAAACCTTGCCTTAGTCCTCACGTAAATTCTAGATAAAATAATGTAACTAACTAAACAACAGATTTTAATCCCACTGTGAAACTAGTATAAAATCAACAAATTATAAATCAACAAACTATGATCACCCTTCCTCCCTTTACTCTAATAGATTTTTCTGTGTACAAAGCTGCTTCCTTCTGAGTTTCAAACCAGGAACCTGCATTCTTTTGGCATCCAAATTCCTAGTCACTCCAATTTTCCTCCAAAACCTACATGAGCTCCTTTCTCGTCCCCAAGTCCTCAGTATAAAATATACCAAGGGAATGACTATGTTAGAAACCTCCTAAAATGAGTAAAAGGTAAACATCATTCTCCCTGTACTAGAGACAGAAAAAGGAAACTCAAGAATCTTACCAGCTTTTTCCCTGAAGTCTATGCTCTTGGCATCAGACCATTCCACCTCTTAAAAAGTTATTTTGACTTACAACAGCCTATTGAAAACTTAATTTCTAATTCAAATGACCCATAGCATATTTCCATCAGTAAAACAAAATTATTTAACCAATCATTTAAGTTGTCTCTCAAAAATTCCTAATTACTATACTCAAAAAATCATATTCAGGAAGACATATACTTACTTTCAGTTTCCCTCTATTAAATGCACATACAGAAACTTGATATGCAGAATGTCCCATGTCTACAAAAACTACATTTCTTGGTTGCTCCTCGAAGGCAGGAAGATCTTGTTTGTAAATTCCATATGCAAGAGCAACTACACAAGAAAAAAAATTCAATATTTTAGCATCACTTTAGTAGTAAATTTTAAAGTCATTCAAGTAGGGATAAATAAGTTTTGTGTACAGTGAATGGGATTGCATCAGGCAATATATTTCAGGTAGAATCTTTATAACCTCTGCCTTTACGGTCTTTATAACCTTTAAAATCTAGCCATGAAAAATGCAGCTTTCACTGAAAATGCTAGTTTCCATTGGTGCTTTGGTTTCTAATGGCCCTTGAATCTTTACAAAATCAACCTGCATGCTTTCTAAACATATTTTCCCAGTTATCTTCGATCCCTGTGCTATCTCAAAATTCTCACAATCCTCTCCCTGCTACACACACAAGAAATGTGCCTATTTCTCAACAAATATGTGATTAAATATCAAAGTAATTATGATGAAAAAAGGCAGTGTTCAGACTAATTCTTTATCTGTAACACAGCATCCAAAGATACTGTACCATATAGGTGGTAAGCAAGGATGGCAGTAACTCAAGCAAAATAAAGAGCAAGAGATTTCACAACCTTTAAGAGCAAGTCAAAAAACTGATCAATAGTCCCTCTTACCTGCAGTTGTCTCATTCATTAACCGCAGACAATTGAGACCAGCAATCTGTGTTGCATCTGTCACTGATCGTCTTTCTGCATCAGTATAGAAACAAGGAACCTAAAAAATTATTTTGAATTTACTATTATAAAAAGTCCTCATTTGGTTGTAATCATTGCAATGAAATTATAAGTGTAAATAAAACCAATGTTCTCTCAAAATTCACAACTTAAAAAAAAAAAAAAAAAAACAGGAAATTTTTTTCCATGAACTTTTTGAAATCCCCTCACATGTATGTTCATTTATAAGCCTTTTTCTTCCTCTCACTACACAATGGTAACATGGTTTTTATATATTAGTTTACACTTTGTGTTTTTCACCATAGCACATATTTAATTAAATATGCATTTTTTAAAGTCCTCACTTAAAATGTACCTGCCAACAAACAGCTATGACAGTAAAATCCAGAAATGCCCTCAAAACCTGAACTTATTCCGTGTAAGATTGATGAACTTAAAACAAGTAAAGAAAAGTTAGACTATCCAGTAGGACCACTGGGACAAATGGACAGTATTACAGGAAAAAAATATAGTTGCATCTTTACCTTATAAAAAATAATTTCAAATCAAAATTTAAATATAAAAAATAAAATGAAAGAGAAATTTTACCATCAGAGTAAGGAAGGCCTTTCTAAATAACAAAAACCACAGCCAAAAGAAAAGAAAAAGACAATAATACATTTGACTATTAAAAACAGAAATTCTAATGGGAGAACAAGAAACCCTATACAGGGTCGCTATGGGTTGGAACCGACTCAATGGCACTTAACAACAAGTAGGAAGACCAGTTAATTATTACTATTCAAATGTACGCACCAACCATTAAAGCCAGTGAAGATAAAACTGAACCAACTCGATGGCACCTAACAACAACAACAACTAACTTCTTCAGTCTGAGAATTGATCAAATATGCAATCTAGACATCTTGATAATTACTGGAGACTAAAATGCCATGGTTAGAAACAAAGAGAAATGATCAGTAGTTGGAAAATATGGCCTTGGTGATAGAAATGATGAAACAATTTTTCAAGACTAATGACTTACTCATTGCAAATACACCAAACGCTACCATACACATGAACCTCACTGGATTAAATACACAGAAATAAAACTGACCACATGTGTGGGCAAAGATGGTGGAAAAGCACAAAATCATCAGGTAAAAGCAACCCAGAGATAAGACTGTGGAAATCACCATTAATTACTCATATGCAAGTTCAGGTGGAAGTTGAAGGAAATTTAAAACAAATCCATGTGAATCAAAATATCCCACCTGAAACTAAGCTCAGGAGAGCCAAAATACAACCTTGAGTTTACCCATCTTAATTTACAAACCATCTCAACAGATTTGATGCATTAGACCCTAATGACCAAAGGGCAAAAGAGTCGAGGGATGGCATCAAGAATATCTTACAAGTAGAAAGCAAAAGGCCATTAAAACAACAAGAAAGAAAAGACCAAAATAAGTCAGCAAAAACTCTGAAACTTGCTCTCCAATGTAGAAATGCTAAAGCGAATGAAAGAAATGAGCAGGTAAAGGAGCTGAACATAAAAATTCAAAAGACAGCTCGAGAAGGCAAAGTCAAGCAATACAATAAAATGCTAAAAGACCTGGATTAATAAATCAAATGGGTAGAAAACATTCAGCATATCTCAAGTTGAAAGAACTGAAAAAATGCAAGCCTCAACATGCAATACTGAAATTACTGGCAAAATATTAAGTGATGCAGGAAGAATCAAAAGATGGAAGGTATATACACAGAGTCACTCTACCAAAAACAAATGGTCAATGTTCAACCATTTGAAGAGGAGTGCATGTGCATGATCAAAACCAATAGTGCTGAAGGAGTAAGTCCAAACTACAATGAATGCATTGGCAAAAAACAAGGTTCCATGAATTGACGAAGTACAAACTTTCAACAAACTGAGGCAGCACTGGTATATGCAACACTCAACCTATGGCGAAAAATTTGGAAGACAGCTACTTGGCCACCCAATTAGAAGAGATCCATATTTGTGCCCACAATAAAAATAGGTGACTCGAACAAATGCAGAAATCATCCAACAGTATCATTAATATCAGATACGTTTTGCTGAAAGTAATTCAAAAACGACTCCAACAGTGCATGGACCAAGAACTACCAGTAATTCAACGAAGTGTGAGAGAGGACATGGAATTAGGGATTATCACTGCTGATGTCAGATGGATCTTAGCTGAAAGCAGAGAATACCTTACTCACTTGTATTTTACAAATTATGCAAAGACTTTTGAAAGTGTGTGGATAATGACAAGCTATGGATACAATGAAAAGAATGGGTATTGCCGAACGTTTAATTGGGCTCATGAGGAACTTGTACACAGACCAAGAAGCAGTTGTTATAACAGAACTTGCTGTCAAGTGCCATCGAGTCAATTCTGACCCAAAGCAACCCTGTATAGGGTTTCCAGAACTAGGGAATCCTAAATGGTATGGTATGCACCAGTGTTGTATCCTCTCACCATACTTATTAAATCTGTATGCTGAAGAAGACTCATTAACAACCTGGGATATACAGATGATACAATCTTGCTTGCCAAAAGCAAACAAGATTTAAAATACTTACTGATCAAGAACAAAAGCCATAGCCTTCTGTATGAGTTGCACCTCAATAAAGAAAACAAAAATCCTCACTACTGAACCAAAAAATAACATCATGATAAATGGAGAAAAATTGAAGAAGGACATCATGCTTGGTAAGCGGAGCGTCAGCGAAAAAAAGACCCCAAATGCGATGGAATGGCACTGTGGCAGTAATGGGCTCAAACTTAACAACAATTGTGAGGATAACAAAGGACCAGGCAGTGTTTCATTCTGCTGTGCATATGGTCCCTATCAGTTGGAACTGATGGCACCTAAGAATAACATTAAGGATGATGGTATAATCTGGATATGGGAGAGGTTGATGGTTGAACAACATGATAAACATAGTTAATGTCTCTGAACTATAAATGTATAGCTGAAATTTCAAACACTCTGTTACATATATATTTATTCAAAAAATACTATCCAAAAGAACAAAAAGTTAAAATGGCGCACAAGGGGAAACTAAGCAATAGCTGTTAAAATTGCAATGCATACAATCCTTTTCTTATAAATCACACTTCTAGGAACTTTTCCTATATAAGCTACAAATGTAATCACACAAGAGCAAAATATTTGCTCAAGGTTTTTCATTAGAGTATTCTTCATAATAGAAAACAAACTAGAGGCTACTGTCGTTAAGTGCCATCAAGTCAGTTCCGACACATAACAACCCTGGTATAGGGTTTCCAAGGCTTTAACTCTTCAAGGGAGGAGAAAGTCTTATCTCTCTCCCACAGAGCAGCTGGCTGGCTCAAACCATGAGCCTTGTGGTTCGCAATACAGTCCTTATCTTGTGGAAGCTCCGTACACATAAACTACAATACTGTAAAGCCACTAAAAAGAATGAAGCTTTTTATGTACTACTGCTGTGCATAAGGTCACTATGAGTTGGTACCGACTACATGGCACCTACCAACAACACAGAACAAATATGAGATAAACTGTCCAAAACCTGTTAAGAGAAACAAAGGCCCAGTATGTATTTGCATGGGTACTTAAAAACCTTTTGTAACAAAGTAGAAAACTTGGTAACCTCTGGAGAGCAAAAGTCTGATTGCAATGCTTACTAGGTAAGAGAGGACTCTAAGATTTCTATACCCTTTTTATATTTTTAACTTTGAATCCTGGTACTCTGTTTTCTTTATAAAAAGCAAGGTTACTGTTAACAATTATCAATGTATTATTCTCCAAAGTTCAAAAAACACGTGATTGAATCAAACGCACCGAAATAACACAATCAACAACTGGCTTCTTCAGAACACTTTCTGCTGTCTCTTTCAGTTTGGACAAGAGCATGGCAGTCACTTGCTCAGTGGTAAAATTTCGTTCTTCCTCCATATATTTCACCTGTGAGAAAACAAGCAAGAGGATTTTCAAACATACTGTATTTCTTCACGCTCAAAAGGCCTAAAATGAATAATGTCACAAAACATCAATAAAAGTTTATCACAAGAGGATACAGTTGTTGCTATTTTTGTTAAGTGACGTTGAGTTAGTTCTTACTCATAGCAACCCTGCTTCTGAAAAGCGGCTGGTAGGTCTGAACCAGCACCCTTGCGGTTAGCAAGATCAGTGCTTATCCTACAGCACCACATTTAATGGAAAGTAATTCGCAAAGCAAAAATAACTTGAATATTATGTTCAGCTTTTTACAATCTTGTTGAACATGACACCAGGAGCTGGAGGACCACAATGTAAATATGTTGTGATCATCATCAACACAACTTGAAACACTTGTGCAAAAAGAAATAGATTTAATAACTCAACATAATCCAAAATGCCCCTCCCCAAATGAGCTGGTGGTAGTTATTTTATCATCTTAATTACCGTGTCTTTTCCTTTACTGTGTTTACTCTGGTTATTATTCATCTCCTCAGTTAGACTCCAACCCCACCTGAGAGCATAGTTGCTACGTGGTCTCTCCACTACAACAGCAGCAACTGCCTAAGAAAGGACCTGGTACAATAAATTATCGAATTAAATGATCAAGTTTTGGGGTAAAATTTCTCCTGTATAGAAGTCTGCAACTTTGACAACAAATTCAAATGAAAAGGTTGAAAGGTGGCCTAGACCCCATGCCAACCAGAAAATTTTATTCTAACTACTGCCCTAACTCAGCTTGTGTACCACCTTCTCCTAACTTCCTTGTTGATGTTGCTGTTGTTGTTGTTGTTAGGCGCCATTGAGTCAGTATTGACTCATAGCAACCTGATGCACAGCAGAACGAAACACTGCCCAATCCGTGGCCAACCTCACTATTGTTGCCACACTTGAGTCCATCAATGCTGCCACTTGGCCAATCCATCTTGTTGGGGGTCTTCCTCTTTTTCTCTGACCCTCCACCTTACCAAACATGATATCCGTCTCCAGTGACTGGTCCCATCTGACAATATGTCCGAAGTATGAGAGGTGAAGACTGCTGCTTGGAGGCCAGGATGGCCAAACTTCATCTCTCATATTTTGGACATATTGTCAGGAGGGACCAGTCGCTAGAGAAGGAAATCATGTTTGGTAGGGTGGATGGTCAGAGAAAAAGAGGAAGACCCCAGTGAGATTGAATTCACAAAGTGGCAGCATCAACGGACTCAAGTGTGGCAACAATAGTGAGGTTGGCCCAGGATCGGGCAGTGTTTCGTTCTGCTGTGCATCAGGTTGCTATGAGTCGGTACCAACTCTATGGCACCTAACAACAAATGAAACAAATTAAAACACCATGGCTTGGGTCAGGCGTACCTTTGTCCTCAAACTGGTATCTTTGCTGTTCAAGACCTTAAAGAGGTCCTGTGCAACAGATTTGCCTAGTACAATACGTTGTCTGATGTCTTGATTTCTGCCTCTGTGAGTGCTGATAGTGGATCTAAGCAAAATAAAGCCTCTGCCAACTTCACACTTTTCCCCATTTATCATGATGTTATTTACTGTTCCAGTTGTAAGGACTTTAATTTTCTTGACACTATGAGTTGCAAGGAATACTAAAGGAGGTGGTATTTGATCTCTATCAAAAATGTATTTTAAGTCCACGTCACTTTCAGTTAGTAAGGCTGAATCATCTGCATATCACAAGTTGTTAAGCCTTCTTCCAATATCCTGACTCTTCTGCCAACATCCTGCTCTTCTTCAATATAGTCCAGCTTTTCATCTTATTCAAC
Organism: Chrysochloris asiatica; assembly: GCF_000296735.1. Taxonomy (NCBI): domain Eukaryota; kingdom Metazoa; phylum Chordata; class Mammalia; order Afrosoricida; family Chrysochloridae; genus Chrysochloris; species Chrysochloris asiatica. The sequence goes on from NW_006408733.1 coordinate 2,185,673, forward strand.
ATACAGACTGAATTAGTATGTTGAAATAATACAACCCTGGTGTACGCCTTCCCTGATTTTAATTCATTCCATATCCCCTTGTTTTTTCTTTGTTACAACTGCATTGTGGTCTATGTATAGGTTCCCCAGGAGCACAATCAAGTGTTCTGGAATACCCACTCTTCTCAATATTTATCCATAACCTGTCATGATCCACATAGTCAAAAGGCCTCTGCAGAGTCAATAAAGCACAAGTAAACATCTATCTGGTATTCTCTGCTTTTAGCTAAGATCCATTTGACATCAGCAATGATATCCCTAGCCCCACATCATCTTCTGAGTCCAACTTGAGTTTTGGGCAGTTTTGTATCAATGTACTGTTGCAGTCGTTTTCAACTGCCTTCAGCACAATTTTCCTTGCATGCGATATTAATATTGTTAGATGATATCCACATTCCATTGGTTCACCTCTTTGGAATAGGCACAAATATGGATCTCGTCCACTTAAGTTGGCCAGGTCTTCCAAATTTCTTGGCATAGTTGAGTGAGCGCCTCCAGCGCTCCATAAGTTTATTCAGTGATTTCTATTTGTATTCCTGCCACTTCCTGGAGCCTAGTTTCTCACCAGTACCTTCAATGCAGCTTGGACTTCTTCCTTCAGTACTATAGGTTCTTCATCACATGCTACCTCTTGAAATTGTACTTAAATCTAATATTTCTAAATAACCCACTTACTGTCATTCTCCTTTGGCTCTTTTGATACTTGAAACTAAATCGGCCAATACTCAAATTCCTTACTTCTTTCCTTAAAATTTTGTTGCTGTTACTAAGTGCCATCAAGTCGGTTCCAACCGGTAGCGACCCTGTAATAGGGTTTCCAAGGAGCAGCTGCTGAGCTTGAACCAACGACCTAGCAGTTCAAACGACTTTGCTGTCTGACGCATTGACGCACAGCACCACATAAGTATCCATAATTTCCTGACCTCACTTTTTATCCTCTTCCCTGTACTGTCATATCTCACCTTGTCATGCCATTCGAACTGCTCAAAGATTATTGTCACAAACATCCTAAGAAACCCCAGCAATTGCAATTACTGTTCAGTTATTTGAATGCTTCAGTTCTGAATTCGAATGAATTCTCAGCTACACTGGCACAATTTAACATCTTGTGATCTTGACTGTTAACCCTATTCCTATGATTCTTACTCTTCTAACTAGCGCATCTCAAATACTAAATCTCCTCTCTATACTCACTTGCTAGAACACTCATCCACCCTATGGAGTATCCTTATCACCTCTAAGTGCAAGACCAAAGATGTGGCCATCCTGCTCATCCCCAGCAGCTCACGTCTTTTGTCTGATCAGTTCACTACATGCTTCACATTCAGACTACTCTACATTTCCCAGGAATACCACAGCTTAATAGCTGACAACCAAACTCACTTTCCCTAAAAGAACAACCTATGTTTCCAACCTGAGCCCTACTGCTTTTGAGTATGACCATAAATCTGGCTAATGAGTTCACAGTATGGATTTCTTTGCCTGTTTTTCCAGCAGCCATTCCCTATAATCACAGCAGAATGAGCCCTACATCAATGAAGACAGGCAGCAACGATGGAGCTATCTATCACTCTCCAACCCTCCACACTCTACTAACAGTGCCCACTTCTGGCACCCCACCAAAACCCAGATCATTCAGAACACGTCAAATGTCAAAAAACTTCACATTTACAAGCATTGCCATTACAAGTTGAAATCAGAATAGTACTGATATAAATTGAATTGATAAAATACTGCATTTTAATTATGAGACAGTATGTTGAGAATCTTACCTTTATACCTGTTAATCCAGTGGGCAATTGAACAATATCATACGCAAGGTTAGATTTCTCTGCTTCCACAAATGGATCTGAAAATGCTCGGCCATGGAATCTTTTAAAACCTTGAACTGTGTTCTTTGCATTGGAAATTACCTAGGATAAAGAACATCAGACAGAGTGCTAAAAATGATACTAAAAAATTAAAATGGAAAATGACATTTTTTCCAATAAACTCAGATTAAATTAGCATCACTTCAACACTGTCGAAGTTTCCTTTCAAGTTTCTGTCTTCTTCAGACACTGAACCTTTCTGGGTGACCCTGATAGCATGAAAAATGAGTTGTGACAAATTTGTACATGGCTATATGGTAACAGGACCAGGACCAGAGCCCAGCTCTTCCTACTTTTCCACGAAGTCAGGTGATTACACGTATACAAATGTTCTCTGTTCTAAAAGTTCTAATAAATATTACTCATGTTAAGAAAGGGATATTTAGCTTATGAAAGTTACCCATACTTAGAAGCTGGTTCAAACGTTCCACAATCCAGTTTGGCAGTATGTATCCATTGATAAATTGTAGTTAAAGAAATATACTATAAAGGGGAAAAACAAGATCACACTAAATACACAAAGATGAATGCAAAAGGATATTTATTGAAAGAGTATTGCAGATGACTGGAAATCACGTGGAAGGTCAGTGACAGAAGAAAGGCTAAATAAATGTTGGTATATTCACACAATGATATACCATACACAGTGACTACAATTATACTAGAAGAAGGCAAGTCTCCTTCCTTCTTAGGGGAGAAAAGCATGTATATGCTTAGAAAGAGTACAAAAGAATACACATTAAGATAGTAATAATATTAACAGTGAATTTCAGAAAATAGTATTATGGATGCCTTTTAAATTCTTTCAACCCTACATTTTCTAGTTTTTCTAGAATAAAAGATTATAAAGAAAACAAAATGCAGGCAGGAACACTGAAAAACCTCAAGAGTAAATTTGTTCTTAAGACTAACAGGTTCCTCCTCTTAATGCAGGAGGAGCAAGTGGAACAAGTGCTATAGGAGACACTACAGAACTCCTTTGCAAAAGACACCCACAGATGACCTTTAGTAAAAGAATATGAGGCCTCCAAAATCAAGTTCTGCTTCAGTAAACTGTCAAGTAGAAAGTATCACAATAACTCTGTCAATCTACAACTGGGAAGAAAGCACCGTACAGTAACTGTTCTCAAAAATAAAAGCAAATTTACAAACAGTAAGAATTCACTGGAATTTTAAACAAGAAATTTTAAAATACCTCTATACTTGCTATTTACTGGCCTCCTAAAGTATCTTGAGCTGTTTGAAAATGAGGTTATCTTAATCACCCAAATTTAACAATTAGCCAAGCATTATATTCTTAAATTCACAAAACTATACCCAAAACAAATGTTTTTAGGCCCTTCCTGGTTCCAAAGAGAGACAGATATTCCCTATATATAGTGCTCCAGACCAAACCAGTAAAAAGTCAGATATGCAGCTCTGGTTTCTGAGGTTCCTGGTTTACAAAGTAAATTAATGATTACGTTATTTAATGTGCTTCTAACAGTATGCTTTCTTTCCCTGAAAAACTTGATTAACAAGATCAAATTTAGAAATCACAGTGATTCTAAACATAAAGATGAGAGAGACCCAGTAACAGAACTTACATCAATGCTGTCCCCTCCCCTCTGTATACAGGGGTAGATAGGGATGGGCAACTTAGACACTGGCTACCTAAAATGAAAGGGCGATAAAGGCACAGTGTGCCTGGCTTACAAGGTTTCAAGAGGGAATTTAGTTTCAGAGTGTGCGGATGAAGATAGGAGTTCCCAACTGAATAGTTTTCATCTTGTCTAGACAGGCAGGTGAAAGGAGATGGGAATAAAATTCTTATGATTCAATAGTGAGTAACTGTTATCATGACTGTCACAGTTGTAAAGGTAGAAGTTTTGGAACAAAAACAAGGAGTAGTTAATCTTACAGTCCAGGAACAGAGGACCCTAGGACCATCAAGGGGGAAGAGCACAAACGAAATGTGGGACCCTATCCAGACAAGCAGCAACACCAGAAACAGAGGCAGAGATGGGGACATGGAGAGAGAGAGCAGCTGAGAACTCTGGACTCATGGAAAGAGAGGGACTGAGTGCTGGCGGCCAGGAGGCAGACTTGCAGAATGTGCCCTTTGGTTGTTTAAATATTATATATTCCTGAGTGTTTTAGTGTACACTCCCCCAGGCACCTGCCCAAAAAAACGAAAAACAGAGGGAATGGAAGCATATACTCCTGAAAGATGATGTACAAAGGAGATTGTAATCACTCCAAAGAAACAATTGTGTAAAGTCAATGTTCTCCCATGTAAACTATATCACTCAGTTCACAATTATAAAAATTAAAAAAAATTTTAAAGACAGAACTTAAACATTTAAATTATCAAGGAAAAAGCTAATCTTGTTCAAAAAATATCTGGACAAAATATAGTCTAGCAGTCTACACGAAGCAAATAATATACTAATGCTGTTTTAAAGAATCACTTGATTAAATATTGTTAAGTTGTTGTTAAGTGCCGTCAAGTCGGTTCCGACCCATAGCGACCCTGTACAGGAAGGCACATAAAAACAGAGATCAGGTGGTATTAGTTATATACAGAGGTGCAGTGAATTACTTAATTTGGCTTTTCTAGCTAGTCTTTAAAATCCTCACCAAATGACTGATTCAGGCTATGCAAAAATGTGAGGTGCTTGTGGCCCACCAAGGAATTCAATAGCTTGCTAAATAGGTAAATAAGGTACCTAGCACCATTGTGGGAGTGGGTCCAGGGAAATAAGGTGCATCACACACTAATATGGGATTTGGTCAGTTTTGCCATCCTGTTGTTGTTGTTAGGTGCCATCGAGTCAACACCAACTCATAGCAACCTTATGCACAGCAGAAAGAAACACTGCCTGATCCTGGGCCAACCTCACTACTGTTGCCAGGCTTGAGTCCATCGATGCTGCCACTTGGCCAATCCATCTCGTTAGGGGTCTTCCTATTTTTCTCTGACCCTCCACCTTACCAAACAGGGTATCCTTCTCCAGTGACTGCTTTGCTCTTCAACAGCTTAAAAAGGTCTTGTGCAGATTTGCCTAATGCAATAAATACATCATTTGATTTCTTGACTGCTGCTTCCGTGTGTTTTGATAGTTGCTTTAAATAAGCTATCAATCACAAAGGTAGAAAGAGGGATCTCACTATATCATGGAAGAAGAACCAGGAATCTGCAATCCCTGCACTGGGAACATCCTCAATCCAAGAGACAGAGAACTATATTAACACCAGAGATGGCAAGGAGCAGACAACAAGTGGTGGGCTTCCCAGTCCATGGAGTTTAAAAAGCTGAATGCCTTTGGGCAGCAGGCTTCCTGGCACAGTGGGATGCCTCTGGGCACTTGAAAGAGGTGTTGGCTGACAGGTGGAGCTAACTTAATGCCACCTTTAGGTCATGGCTTACTAACCATAAGCGTTCAAAGAACTTTGCAACACTTGTCTACACAAGTGAAAGGTTAGTGGAGCTGAAAGGCCAAAGGCTAGAGGCAGGCCTGCAGGTATTGCAAAAGAAGGCTGTCCTGACTAAAGAACTGTACCCTGACTCATTTCTGATCTTGACTTATAATCTATTACTTCCCATTAAAAAGGTGACCCTGTTGGTATTTTCACAGGCCTGATGCTGCAGGTTAGTACACTGGACTGGAAGATCAATTTGAACCAAAAGTTGATGGTTCAAGCTCACCAGCCTATACAGGGTCAGAAACCTAGATACAGGGTCACTCTGAGTCAGAACCAACTCAAAGGCACTTAACAACTTCCCTGTTATCATTGTTAAAAGCCACTGAGTCAGCTCATGTTGTTGCTGTTGTTATGTGCCATTGAGTCAGTTCCGACCCATAGCGACCCTGTACAGGGTTTCCGAGGATCAGCTTGTGAAGCTTGAACCACTGACCTTGCAGTTCAAACAGTTTTGCAGTCTGGCGCATTAACCCACAACACCACACCAGGGCCTTATAGGGTTTTCAAGGAATAGCTGGTGGCCATGCTGTTAACCCACATGGGTTAAGAGTCCAATGCTTATCCTACAGCACCACACCAGGAGTCCAAGCTCTGGTAGTATAGTGGTTATGAATCGGGCTGCAAACTGCAAGGTCAGCATTTGAAACTACCAGCCGTTCCGTGGGAGAAAGATGAGGCTTTCTGCTCCAGTAAAGATTTACAGCCTCTGAAACCCTGTACAAGGTCACTATAAGTCAGAAGCAACTCCACAACACATAACAACAACAAACCCCATAATCCTGTGTATTATTTGTGAGTTCTGTGTGGTCACTGCAACAAATTACCAAATCCAGCAGACTCGCAGAGAGTACTGTAGGAGAGACAGTTGGTGTCAGACTTGACTAAAAGGTTGAAAGGCAGAGGCATGTCTGACCTCTGCCTCACAGAAATCAGCCCTAGGTTGTTGATCCTGATCTTCCTCTCCCTGGGAAGTTACAGGAAGCCAGATACCACCCACAACATATATACATATACCTAGGCCTTAACAGGAATCCTGGTATATCGCAATAAGATAAGCATTAGACTTCAAATCACAATGTCAGCGGTTCAAACCCACCAGCCAATTCAACAACACTTAACAACAACAACAGAGCCTAACCAGGAAAAAGGTAAGGATTTCTGCTCCCTCAGAAACCCTATACAGGGTCACTATGAGTCAAAACAACACTATGACACATAACAACAACAAGACCTAACAGTTTTAGGCACGTAGTGTATACTCAATCGTAGCTGAATATGTGGGTATATAAACCAGAGAAATAAAGTCATTTTAAGAAAAAACGAACAGATTAATTCACGTTACTCAAATGTTCACATAAAAAATTACTCAAATGACGAACGTTTTATCGTATGTACTTTACCATAGTTTTAAAAAACTCTACCTGGCTTTTAGCTGCTGCTCCAATTGATCGATTCTTAGGACCGAAAGAAATGCAAGCCCTAGAAAATAAAACAATGAAGTACATTAAGCCTTACAGCAATATAAACCACAACAGTTAACATTTCTGAGTTTCAGCTAAAAAAACACAATTTTAATAACACACAATAAATTTGTGGTTTTGATAATTTTATTGAGAACAACTGTCCATGAAATGGACTGTGCTCTTGCCCAGGAGACATCAAGGCAAGTGGTCGGGTCCCTCACTGCAAACTCCCTTCCAAGACAGAAACTCAATGGGAATACACGCTGTGATTGGTGACCATGCTCGTCACCGATAAGGGGAAGTGAGGGAAAAACAGCAATGAAACTGCAAGCTAAGCCCTACAATCTTCAATAGACTTCTGCGAACCCGGAAGGAGACCTGGTTGGCCAGCAGTGTGGCAAGACCTGGGGACTCTTGGGCCCAGAGACAGTGACATAGCCACAGAGGACTAGAGTGGAGAATGAAGCGTCCAGCTGATAAGAAGACAGGGCATATACACAAGAATACCCACATTTGCAGATAATACCCACTTGACCTGGCTTCAATGACTGCATAGCTCAATGAGCTCAACTAGAAGAAGAGGAAATAAAGAGTAAACTAATACAATTTGATGAACTTGACCTACACCTATGGATGCAGTAGCTCAAAAGAGGGAACAAATCTTTACAGCAAGGATCATTCCCACCCCCTCCGTACACAGAGTAGACAGGATGGTCAACTTGGACATTGGCTACACAAAATGGGGGGGCTACAAAGGCAAGACGTGACTGGCTTACAAGCTTTCAAGAGGGAACCTAGATCCAGAGGGCGTGAAGGAAAGTAGAATCTCCACTGAGTAATATCCAATCTATCTAGGCGGGGCTGATGAAAGGAAAAGCGGATAGGTCTCTCGTGACACAATAGTGAATAATTGTTATCATGACTGATTGTGAGGGTTGGAAATGTAAGGTAGATGTTTTTGTAGCAAGAAGGGGAGTGATTAACTTTTCAGTCCAGGAGCCGAGGTCCCAGCGGGGACCTACCCAGAGAAGCAGTGATGTTTGAGATGGAGGCAGAGACGATGACGTGGAGAGAGGGAGCAGCTGGGGACTTTAGACACAGAGGGAAAGGGGCTGTGTGCTGACGATCGGGGAGCAAGCTTGTAGCGCATATACCCTTTGGTTGGTTGAGGATGCATGGAGGAGATTGCAACCATAGCAGTGAAATGATATATGATAGGATGAATGTAAAATTAATGTTCTCCCATGTAAACTATCACATAATTCACAATACAACATAAAAAAAAAAAAAATAGGTCTGCTAGTCTAAGTGACTCGACAACACTTAACATCAGTCTAAGCATAAAGATTGGCAAACCTACATATGTGAGATGTCACAGGGATTCATACAACCCAACGGTAAGAGGGAGAGTACTGAGGGGAGGAAAAGTATATTTAAGACGATGGAAAGGTACAGCAGTTTCGAAAAGTTGGACATTTGGAACATGTTTACCTCTGCCTCATTATATGTTCAGCTGCTTAAACTACAAGGTTAGCAGTTCAAATTCACTAGCCGCTCTGTGCAAGCAAGAGGTGGTTTCCTGCTCCTGTAAAGATTTAAAGCCTCAGATACCCTACAGAACCAACTTGATGATTATTAAGTTTGGTTTGGAGTTTTTTACCACAGCCTCACAGAACCAGCTTTGTGTGGACCCTGCCAAAAGTAATTATTCATGCACTGTCCCTGCATAAATAAAACCAACAACCAACAGTAAGGCCCAGATTCCTTTAATATGTAACCTAAGGCCTAGCACCATACCACCCTCACCCCATTTGCCAACCCCCACTTCCAAAGACCCATCACAAGTTAAATAAAGTCTCCCACTGCTTTCTATCCAGTGCTTCAGAAACCATGTTATTGGTTTGGTTTTGTTTTTATAAATGTTCTATTGTGAATTATGTGAGAGTTTACATGGAAGAACATTAGCTTTACATTCATCCTATCATACTTCATTTCATTGCCATGGTTACAATCCTCTCCATGCATAATCAACCAACCAAAGGGTATACACTACAAGCCTGCCCCGGGGTTGTCAGCATACAACCCCGCTCCATCTCTGGTGCCTAAAGTCCCCAGCCGCTCCATCTCTCCATGTCATCGTCTCTGCCTCCATCTCTGGCGTCACTGCTTCTCTGGGTAGGGTCCCACACTCCATTCTTCTCCCTTGATGGTCTTAGGGACCTCCGTTCCAGGACTATAAAGTCAACAACCCCCCTTCTTTTGCTACAAAACATCTACCTTTACATTTCCAACCCTCACAGTCAGTCCTGATAGCAATTATTCCACGTTGTTGTTTTTAAGTGTTGGTGAGTCAGTTCTGACTCATATACGCCCTTGTATAAGGCATCCAAGGCTGTAAAATCTGCTAGAGCAGAAAGCAGCTGGTGGCCTCGAACCATTGACCTTGTGGTTCGAAGTCCAGTGCTAATCTTACAGAGCCACCATGCACCCATGTCGTTGCTGTTATTAAGTGCCATCAAGTCAATTGTGCCTCACAGTGACCCTGTATAGGATTTTCCAAGGCTGCAAATCTTTGCAGGAACAGAAAATCTCACCTGGTTGTTAGTTGCCAGAAATCTGTTCATGGGTTTGAAATGATTTGTAGGAGAGACAGAATTGGGGAAATACAAAATATTACTATGTAATGTATATAAAGTTATATCCTGCTTAATGAAATTGTCACTTGTGTGCACATATACTGTGTCTCAAGTAAAGTGCAAAACTTAACATTTGATGTCACAGGTTTGCTACACACCTTTGTTAAAGTCAATAGGGTGGCCAAAAGTCACATATGGCTTTAATTCAATAAAATTTACCTACAACCACATATAGGTTTGGCAAAACGTCATCTCCACATACATATTTGTACATGCTGCAAATATCTCCAACTTATAGCAATCTTGTATAAGGTTTCCAAGGAGCAGTTGGTGAGCTTAGCCACCATAGAGCAAATGGGGAAAAGTATGAAAATTTTGTGACCCTGTGGGGTTAATATGCTAGACTGCAAGGTCTGTTTAAACTGCAAGGTAGGCGGTTCAAGCTCACTAGCTGTTCCTTGGAAATCCTATACAGGGTCCCTATGAGTGGGAACCAACTCTAAAGGTACTTAACAAGAAGCAACCCTGTATAGGGTTTCCAAGGAGCAGTTGGTGAATTTGAACCACCGTAGAGTAAAAGTATGAAAATTTCTTACCCACAACCAAACATCCTGAGGGAATTAATTCTTGGGGCTTGGGGCTCACAATTATAGTCCTGGGGGTGCATCAACCCCAACACAGCACAATATAGGGAATAGCGACTGAGCTTTAAAAGCTTGTAAACTACAGTCTGACATACAACTACGGTATCTACCCATATGGAGCAAAGAGTGAAAAACAATAAAGATGTGTGGAAACAATTAATCCAAAGACTAATGAACCACTTGAACCTCAGTCTACACAATTGGGAAGCCAGAACTAGATGGTGTCTGGCTACCACTACCAACTGCTCTGAAAGAGAACACATGAGAAGGTCTCACATAGAGTTGGGGGGGGGGGTGATGAATGTGGAACAAAACTCAATCATAAAAAATGACTGGGCCTAGTGGTTGGATAGAGACTGGTGGAACCCCCAAAACTATGGCACGTAATCACCCTTCTAGCCTCAAACTGAACTCACTCAGTACTGTTTTCACCCAAACAGTAAGACAGGTCTATAAAACGAACAGCACCAGGGATGGAGCACTCCTCATAACAATCAATCATTATAAGAAAGCCAAGGGCAACATGTGCCCAAACACAAAATTCAGAAGGCAAGAAGGGATAGAAATAAAGGCCAACTGTAAACAGGGAGGAAGTGGGAAGTGTGCTTTTTCGTTGTCAGCAAACAAAATGTCTTAGGAAATGCTGAATGGAAAACAATTTGCTCTTTAAACTTACACTCCAGATCATAATAAAATGCTAAAAAACAAATTTGAATAAAAACTTACACAGTTCCTGAATCACAATGGTCATATTTCAATTGCTCAATAAACAAACAGGTGTGTTTTTAAAATGCAAATAAAGAATATTTCCATCCTGGCTATATTTTCCATTTAACAGAACTGCTCTTGACAATATTCTTAGTCAGTGAACATTTTTACTTTCTTTTAAAAATCTACTTCTACATTTTTAACAGTAACAGGAAAGGTTTCTTATGCTTGAAGAGTCATGTAAGTGCTTGTCTCATTTCAAATTGTTCATCCTCCTTTTTTGGTTTATGCCTATCAACAGTTCCCAACTTCTTATGCAACCATTAAGTGTCACTTTTGTTGTTGTTGTTGTTAAGTGCCGTCGAGTCGGTTCCGACCCATAGCGACCCTGTACAGGGTTTCCGAAGGTGTAAATCTTTACGGGAGTAGAAAGCCTCATCTTTCTCCCGCGGAGCGGCTGGTAGTTTCGAACCGCTGACCTTAAGGTTCGCAGCCCGATTCGTAACCACTACGCTACCAGAGCTCCTTAGAACTTAAATCTTCACTATATAATTTAGCAATTAAACCTGAAACTAAACTCTTTCAGGGTAGGTAAAAAAATCTCTATACTTTTCTTACCATATATAGTGAAATTTGTGAGAGCAAGACTTCAATAGAATTGCCTTGTTTTTCCAGGTTTTCCAAGTTTCTCACCTTTGACAAGGTGCAATCTTTTAACACTTTCCTATCGCTCATTTTAGTGGAAAACATTCAAGTTTCCTTCTTACAGGTTCCAGCTTCCACAAGTTTTACCATGCTTATTAACAAACTCATCAACATAATTTCATTACCTAAATTTTTATATTCTAAAAAAATCTTCACAGTTAGCAAACTATTGCACCAAAGAAGTCCTTACTAATTTCCACTGTCATCAATTTAGTTGACTTGAGCACATGGTACAGTAAAGAGCAGAGTCCTGGTGTGGCACTGTGGATTAATACGCCAGACTGCAAAGCCGTTTGAACTGCAAGGTCAGCGGTTCAAGATCACCAGCTGTTTCTCGGAAACCCTATACAGACAGGGTCGCTATGGGTCGGAATCGACTCAACGGCACATAACAACAACAGTAAAGAGCCGAGCCAGGTTCTAAAATCGATAGTCTGTGTCCATCGATTTTAGTCTCTTCTTTGCCTCTTCCTAGCTGTGTAGTCTTCCCAAATTGCTTGCACTGAGATTCAATCCACTCATTTTGAAAATGGAGAAAGTAACAGCACCTCATAGGGCTGCTGTAGAGAGTTCATTTGTTAGAGAGCTTATGTGTGGCACGCACTGTGGAGTAAGTACTGGACTGCTAACCACATGGATGGCGGTTCAACCCCACCAGCCACTCCTTAGAAACCCTATACAGGGTCTCTACGAGACAACAAATATCAGAGATGGCCACACTGTTATTTGTTGTTATTAAATGCTTTGTTCAGACCCAACTCAGAAACCCTGTATAGGGTTGCGAGGCTTTAAATCTTTGCTGGAGCAGAAAGCCTCACCTTTCTCATGTGGTACAGCTGGTGCATTCGAACTGAGGATCCTGTAGTTCACAGCCCAGTATTTACCCTATGGAACCACCACACTTTCCAGACAGCTACATAGTAAATGACAAAATCAAGCTGTTATCATGATTCCAATGAAGCCCTGGTCTAAGTGTGATACAAAAATGTAACAATTAGTTTGCTGTGACAGTGACGTAACATTTTCAAACTGTCCACTAAAACCCAGGCAAGCCATCTTTAAAATTTTGCATCTATGACTAAAAAAAAAAAAAAGAATTCTACTAATTCTATTACGAAAGAATGAGATTCAAATTAAAAGCAGCACATGCTGAAAGTAAAAACCTTACTCCAACAAAACCTGTATTTAAATGTGAAAAAAGTAAAGCCCAGAGACAGACACGCAGTTAATTTAATAGTAGTGCCAGACGTAAAACTTAGTTCAGCGCTTTCTAGGGCAAATTCACTATAGTAAATTAGGAGGCATTAGCGTATAAAGAAAAGAATGAAGTTTATGAGTAATTCCATACACACACATACACCAATTGATGGTACTGTTAACATTAAGGCAAATAATTCTCACAACCCTAATAAATCCAGTACATCCTAAAAATAAAAAAAAAAAAACAGAAGCCAAACAAACACCCCATTCAGTCTGTGTCTCCTCAAATATATGCCCTGAAAAGTTTTCAGTGACTGGATTATTCCTTCAGAATTTTCACAGGGAGCAAGCTGGACAAGAACATTTAAAGGAAACATTACTACCTTTCACTCACCAAGACAACCAGGAATCTCCAAATCTGCAAACAGCCCACATCTAATGTCTATCTGCAAGCAAGTGAAACTCCCTTGTCCTAAACTTTCATTATTGATCCTTCTTCATATATGCCAGGTATTCTACACTTGATACTCCCAAATACACTGAGGAAAAAACTACTACTGACCCAGTTTTACAGATGAAGAGCTAACTGAAAGTCAAGTTAGTATGCCCAGGAATGCAACTGATAATATTAGAGGCAAGAATTCAAAATCAGAATGATCAGACTCCAATCCAAATCCCATCCATACTCTCATGCTATCTACACTAAACCCTATTAAATTCATTTCAACTTTTACCCTACACTCTAGACTGTTCAAATGCTATCCTTCATTTATTAAGTCCCTTCTCAAGTCTCACTCTCGCCTTTCATCACTCTAATCCTCACTGATAAGACTCCTGAGAATTTAGTTATTTTAAATGTACCGTACTCTCTAGTATTTACTGTTGTTTCATGTCACTCATTTCCAACTAGAGTGGTTAACATCTTTAGGCAACAGGAAACATCTTAAACACTGCCTCTTTAACTCATACTATACCAACTCAATGTTGCTATAAGCCTAAGAAATAAAACTTATTCTTGATAGAATATTGCTTTTCCTCCATTACAACGTTTAGGTTGATATTACAGTAAGTTACTAGTCTTAAAGCCCTAGGAATAATATCCTTTTGCAACAAAAGAATTTATGAATACTCTTAATATGATAGAGTTTGAACACCTGCAGTCAGCACAGTTCCTTAAAAGACACAATTTCACATTTATAATCGTTATGTAGAACTGCTCTCAGGATTAGGACAGCTGCCGCTCTACAAAGTTAACTTTCTTAAATAATATAAGAAAACAAACGTTTCAGAGAACCCACAATATTATTTGTTGCTGATGTCAAGTGCCATTGAGATGGTATCAACTCATAGTCATCCTGTAGAGGGTTCCCAAGGCGCGGCTGATAAGCTTGAACCACCAACCTTGCAGTTCAAGCGGACTTTGCAGTCCACTGCATTAACTCCCAGCACTATACCAGGACTCCCACAATAATATTTAAAATATCAAATTAAAGCTGCAGGCCAAAGTGACATGGAAACAGGTACTAACATTAATCTGTTAACTGACTCAGCACTAACCTTCAAAGCACCAAGGAGTTGATACCCAACAGATCCAAGAACTCATACTTTTGAGATCTATAGTATCTAGATCTACAGCAATTTCTTAGTAAGCTTCACACACTAAAATAATACAATTGTCAAACACAAAAGGTAGACTTCCGTAGAGTTCGTTTTACTGTCCCAATATATAATCCATTACCACAGAATTTAAATAAACTAACAGCAATATTAGGAAAAACTTATCGACATTCTAAGCACTTTATATATTCTTAACTCATTATAAGCCTTTTAAGTACCAATGAGAATCAAGAACTTATATTCTTGTTAGGTGCTGTCAAGCAGGTTCCAACTCATAGCAACCGTATGCAAAGCAGAACAAAACACTGCTGTTCCTGCAACCACCTCACTGCTGTTGCGACTGTGCCAATCCATTTCATTGGGGGTCTTTATCGCTGACCCTCCACTTTACCAAGCATGATATCCTTTCTCCAGGGACAGAGCCCTTCCTGATAATAAATATCTCCGAAGTATAAGAGACAAAGTCTTACCATGCTGGCTTCTGAATATTCTGGCTGTACTTACAACACAGATTTGTTTGTTCTTCTGGCAGTCCATGATACTTTTAATGTTCTCCTCCAATCTGGTGTGATGCTATGAGTTATTAAAGTGCTGGACTGCAAGTTCGGTTTGAACTGCAAGGTCAGGAGTTCAAGCTCACCAGCCTTTCCTTGGAAACCCTATAAAGGGCCACTATGAGTTGGAATCGACTCGATGGCACTTACCACCACACCACCATAGCTCAAATGCACCAATTCTTTCTACGATTTTCCTTACTCACTGTCGAACTTTCACACACATATGAAACTACTGAAAATACCATGGCTTGGGTCAGGCCCTTCATCCTTAAATTAACATCTTTGCTCTTGAACACTTGAAAGAAGTCTTTTAGGCAGCTGATTTGCTTAATGCAATATGTCGTTTGATCTGACTGCTGCTTCCATGAATGTTGATGGTAGATTCAAGCAAAACAATGTCTTAGACAACTTCAAATTTTTCTCTACTGATCATGATATTATTTAATGGTCTAGTGGTGAGAATTTTGTTTTCTTTACATTGAGATGCAACCCATACTGAAGGCTGTGGTGTTTGATTATCATCAGTATTTTAAGTTCTCTTCGCTTTCAAGAAAGCAAGGTTGTTACCATCTTCATATCTCAGGTTGTTAATGAGTCTTCTTCCAAAGCTAATGCCACATTTCTCTTCATATAATCCAGCTTCTCGGATTATTTGCTCAGCATACAGACTGATTAAGAATGGTTTAAGACCTATCCAGAGAAACAGTGACACCAGAGATGGAGGCAGAGATGACACGGAAAGACGGAGCAGCTGTGAACTCCAGAGAGGAAGAGAAGGGTTGTCTGCTGATGACCAGGTAGCAGGCTTGCGGGGTGTACCATTTGGTTGGTTGATGATGCATGGAGGGGATTGTAACCATGGCAATGTAACAATAATTTGATAGGATGAATGTAAAGCTAATGTTCTCCCCCATGTAAACTATCACATAAACAAACCATAATAAAACTTAAAAAAAAAAAAGAATGGTGAAAGAATACAAGACTGGCGCACACCTTTCCTGACTTTAAATCATTCGTTCCCCTTGAACGACTTCCTCTTGGTTGATGTACAGGTTCCTCATGAGCACAATTAAGAGTTTCGGAATAGTCATTCTCTGCAATGTTGTCCATAGCTTGTCATGATCCACACAGTGAAAAGTCTATGTATAGTTAATGAAGCACAAGCAGTCATCTTTCTGGTATCCTCTGCTTTTAGCCAAGATCCATCTTACATTAGCAATGATATCCCTGTTTCATGTACTTGTCTGAATCAAGCTTGAACCTCTGCAGGTCCCTAGTCAATGTACTGTTGCAGCTGTTTTAGAATTATCTTCAGAAAAATTTTACTCCATGCGATATTATTGATACTATCTGACGATCCCCCCATTCCATTGGGTTACCTCTCTTTTGAATAGGCACAAATATGAATCTCTTCCAATCAGTTGGCCTGGTACTGTCTTCCAACTTTCTTGACAGAGATGAGTGAGTTACTCAAATGCTGCATCAGTTTGTTCAAAGATTTCAATTTGTATTCCATCAATTCCCAGAGGCTTGTTCTTCACTAATGCCATTAATGCCGCTTGGACTTCTTCCTTCAGTACCAATGGCTCCTGATCACATGCTACCTCTTAAAATGGTTCATGTTCCTAGTGTGTATTAAACCCTTACATTTTAGAAAATATTCTGGCTATATGTACTGAACTTTTGAGGCTGCTAACCTCAAGGTCGACAGTTTGAAACTACCAGCCATTCCATGGGAGAAAGATGAGGCTTTCTGCTCCCATAAAGATTTACAGCCTTGGAAACCCTGTGCAAGGGTCACTCTGAGTCGGAAGCGACACCACAGTATACTTAACAACAACACACCCTTTGGCTCAGCAATCCCATTTCTGGAAACTTATCCAACATGTAAATATAAATATAAAAACTTATGCAACATATAGATATAAATATACAAGACTTACTTGTATAGCAAAAAAATTAGAAATAACCTGAGTTTTTGAAGAAAATGTTCTAGTCATAATATTTATGAATGACAGATTCATATTTATTGACTCTGAAAGATGTATAAAATTAAAAATATTACGAAAGGTAGTAAAATTGTCTGAACAAAAAAGAAACAAAAATCCTGTGTATATTTGTAGAAGTTAAGGAAAAAGTAAAGAATGAAACAGTAAATAGTGGTTAATTGGAGAGAAGAAACATTTTAGCACTGTTTTTATTGTTAAAGCAAATAGCTTGTTAAATCACTGTTTTTTTAATAATTCTTTACAAGAAATACAATTCAAAACCTAGTGATACAAAATTTCTATAGATTACTTCTAAAAATTTTAAATACAAAGTTGTAATTTCATTCTTAAATGATTCTAAGAAACAACTTTCGTAACCTGAAACTGCAGTGGTGTAAGCTGTCTAAAACTTTGGTTAACAAATCAGCTGTCCTTTTCTGTGAATTCAAAAGATCTCAGTAATCTTGCTTCTCTACTTAGCTTTACACAATGTACAATACAAATAGTTCATTCATAAAGAGATACTTTCTTGCACAAAATAGATGGTTAGTTGCCACCTCCACCCCACCCAAGGCTACACTAAGCATAACAGAAGAAACCCAGCTGTGAGCCATAGGGCTTCACTGGCTAATTTTTAGACATAAACAAGATCTTTATTCATAGTCCATCTTAAAGTGTGGCAGCTGTGCTGAAACCTGTTCAGCAGCACACAGCCCCAAATGACAAGACAGGTGATAACTACACGAGGTGCACGCGCCAGAAACTGAACATACATGGAAGGCGAAAATTCTACCAGTGAAACACCAGCGATCCCACACACAGATAAGCTACCAAATTTTAATCAGTCAGTTGGCCATAATTGTACATACTTTGAGCTTTTACTAGCTTAAGAGCAAAGTTGTATTTAATAGGGTCCAGAACTTCAAGAAGTCCTGGTTTGGCACTGTGGGTTATAATGCGCTGGACTGCAGTCAGTTTGAACCACAAGATTGGTGGTTCAAGCTCTCCAGACACTCCTTGGAAACCCTACACAGGGTCACTATGGATCAGAACCGACTCCCCAGCACTAACAACAGCTCTTCAAATTCCTAATACTGTGTTTTATTAGGAACCAAATCCATGAGAGTAATATATACATTCACCCAGAGAATTATTTTCATAAGTAACTCATTTCTAATATATAAATTGTTGTTCTGAATTAATTCTGCAACAGGTGGCAGTCTACTAACATTCAAATTCTAATAAAACATTAGGCTGTAACCTTTGTACTACAAAATATAACTTAGTATTTTTTTAAAAAAACAATTTTTCATCTTACTCCAAAGTCTATGGTTAAAAAAAAAAAAAAAAAGCGCACTCTAACATTTATCACCCAACAGCCATCCACTTTTCTCTATTTCCCATGCCATCAACAGTAATGGAGACCAACATTTCTCATATGAACTACTACTCCAAGAGCCTAAGTCTCTCCCCTGCTGCTTCTTCTCTTGCCCTTCTCTAATAAACCTATTCTCCACACACTGTTGTGAAGTGCCATCGAGTAGAATCCGACCCATAGAGACCCTTTACAGGGTTGCTGAGGAACAGCTGGTGAGCTTGAACTGCCAACTTTGAAGTTCAAAGCAACTTTACAGTCCAGAGCATTAACTTACAATGTCACACCAGGACATAGTCCTAGGAATAATATCCTTTTGAAACAAAAAGAATTTATGAGCACTCTAATAGAATTGCATGAACAACTGCAGTAAGCACAGTTCCTATTTGTTACTTATTACTAAAGTATTGTTTTGATCACTTCCCATTGCACCTAGATGAAAATCCTTGAGATGACTGATCCACCTGCCCAATTCCTCTCCAGATGCATCTCAAATCAGTCTCTCAGGTGGCTCACGAGTAGCTCATGATCTACTTAGTCAAGTATGCCAACCTTTTTCTGCCTCAAGTCTTCCCCATGTGTTTTTGCTTCTACCTAGAACAAGCTATTACTCAAACCCAACAGCACCTTCATGGTAAACCCATCCTCTGATGTTTACTTAAATGTCACTGCTTATAGAACACATTCTACCTCCATTCCACATGTAATTTAAATTAGGTCCCCCTGTTATTCTGTCGTCATATTCTGTATTCCTCTATGTTGGCCCTTACCAGAGTAATTCTTTTTCTTTAGCATTTGGCTTTTTTCCACTTGTCATGTCCAAGATGACAGAACCCTGTTTACTGCTCACCAATGTTCTGGTGTCGTGTTTTAGCTTAATGTGCCAAACAGCAAAGCAGTTTGAACTGCAAGGTCAGTGGTTCAAGCTTACCAGCTACTCTTCGGAAAGCATATACAGGGTCACTATGGGTCGGAACCAACTCAACAGCAGTTCGCAACAACAATGTCATCTCCACTGCCTATATCTGACATACTTGCAAATTGGAAGCACTCAGCATTTATAAAATGAAGAATCTAAAATGGATAGAAAGGCAAGATTCCTCAAAAACTAAATCCAAATCCCGCTACACTCAACTATTTGGAACACAATTATTTCCTCAATAATTAACCCTCTAGAATCTTCATCCCATATCCACTCTCACATTAAAACAAAACTAAGTGTTTATGTATCCCTCTATAAGATTCAAATCCATTCTTTCATAGCCACTACAAAAATCAATTTTCCTGCTCTTGTTTTCTACTTTGCCCAAGACTGCAACACAGAATCTAAGCAGATCTAAACCTTAATTTACAAATTACTTGAAAATTATTTTGAAGTTTTCTTTTTTAATCACAATTACATAGCCATCTAGCACTAAGTCATTGAGGGAAAATTTAATTGCAATCAGACAGTTACATTCTTCTTTTCCTAAGACAATTCAGTTTCAAGTAATGGAATTCAGGTTAAAACAACTATTGTTAACTGCTGCTTGTCTGAAGTAAAATCTGAAAACTGTAACAGGATCTTTACAGTATTTGGGATTTTCTTCCTTTGTCCCTCTTGAAACAAAAATATCTTCAACTTTAAGTAGGAAAAGACAGAGCAACTGCATGCCTAACTCAGGCTCTAATCTTTTTAACTCCTTAGGAAGATTACTCTTAAAGATGAAAGAAACTAGAACCCCAAAAAGCAGTATCAAACACAAAGTATGGTGCTATTGGTTAAAGCTGGACTGCAAACTTGGCAGGGTTTAGGCTCACCAGTCACTCACTCCTCGAAAACTCTATACAGGGTCGCTATGGGTCAGAACCAACTCATCGGCACTTAACATAACATATACAGTACAAACTATTGGGGGACTTCCAAAAAGGGAAATTTGAAGTAACTGGTTGTCATTCACTTTAATTAGCAGGAGACAGCTTCGTTTATTACATTTCTGTGTCTGCATTCTAGAGTTATGAATTTAAACTTTTCTCACAACTACCTTGAACCCACTAAAGTTAAAGAAACTGCTCACAGTTCCCAGAGATGTTCAGATACTTCAGCCATAGGATTTCTAATATTTGCTGCTTGCTCAACATTTCAATAAATCATTAGTTCTGGCTTTCGGCATCTAATTATTTATCTGAGGTTTATTTTTCATTCTTCCTCTTTCATATAAGGCTTAGGAAACCAAGCTACAATATTTTGACAATTTGACAATTCAATTTCAGGCATGGTTTTAAGGTTGCTCAAGTCTGCAAATTTGCTTGGATTCTACTACACATACAAAATTCATTAAGTAACCATCATGGAAGCCTTCCAAACATTACTTAGAAATTCCAATTATATTCATCCTTTCTTCCTGTATTTCCTTCCTTCATTTCCTATAGTTTCTTTCTTCTTTGGAAAAAGCAACCAAATGACTTTCTTTTATCCTAATTTATAAGTGAGAAATACAAAAGACCATTTTCCTTCCTAAAACTTTTTTTTGAGGCACAAAGAAATCTGATTTGATAACTCACCTTAATAACTTTTCAACTGATGTAGATAAAACAAGAGGTACTTTTAAGAAAGTTTAACCATGAATGAATTGACTTACAGAATTATTCTTGATATGCTTAATGTATTTTACTTGAAAATGAGATTAAATTCTCAATTATACTATAAAAACAAATCAAATTTGGGAGGCAATACTATGATGCTTATGAAGCTGCATTACTTAGCTATCTATTTCAAGAAAGTTCTAACGAAAGTAACCAAGGAATCTGCACAGCTAATAAGCTTTATTCTGTAGATTTGTACCTAACAGTAAATCTAGTATTATTATTCTTGAGCTTGTAAAGACCATTCCAAAGAACAACTGCACTATTATTAGAAGTTAGTCTGGTGTTAAGCATGCTTAAATTAAGTACAATTTGTTTTCAGGAACTTAAGCCCAGAATTAGTCATTTTTATACTCTAAAAGAGCCTAGTAGAGAAAGCATTTACTCAAAAACTGGTTATTTCAAAGAAAGAATCCTCTCCCCTTCTTCCCGCAACAGAGATGCCTTCTCTATCTAGCTATAATCCATTAAAGGAAAAAATGTATTTTACTCCTTGCCTTGCTAGAATGCCTTCAATAAAGACTTCTGTGGCTATACAAATTAGAATATTCATGTTCAAATCTATAAACAATGCCCCCCCCCCTTTGAGGAGTAACTACTGGACATGGATTTTCTTCTCCAGGCAACAAGAATATTGTTTTGATTATAGTGATGGCTGCACAATTTTGTGAATACACTAAAAACCACTGAATTACATACTTAAATCGAAACTACCAGCAGTTCCACAGGAGAAAGATGAGGCTTTCTGCTCCCGTAGATTTACAGCCTCAGAAACCCTGTGCAGGGTGTCACTGTGGGTCGGAACCAACTCCACAGCACTTAACAACATATCTCAACAAAGCTATTATAAATCTGGAATGTCAAACTAGTACTGGGGTCTAGGATAAATTGTCAAATAAAGCCCTTTGCTTAGTTCTAAAGAGAGGCAGAAACATGTCAAGTGAAAGGATCAAGTTTTAAGCCTTCTGGGTTGTAAAGAACAGGCTAGTTGTTGTTGTTAGGTGCCACTGAGATGCCACTGAGTCGTGTACAGCAGAACAAAACACTGCCCTATCCTTACCCTGGCCCAACCCAGGATAGTTGTTGTTGCTATGTCCTGTGGAGTCGGTTCCAACTCATAGCGACCCTGTACAGGTTTTCCGAGGCTATAAATCTTTATGGAAGCAGAAAGCCTCATCTTTCTCCCGCGTTACAGCCGGTAGTTTTGAACTGCTGATCTTGCAGTTCACAGCCCGATTTGTAACCACTAAGCAGGGCTAAAAATGAGTAAAAAAAACCTATAGGCCTTGGAATACAAATGTTAAGTCACAGAAACCTTCATTAAACAAAAGTATCAAAATGTGAAGCTACTGTTTCTAGATATATCTTCTATCTAAGTTATAAACTTCTGAAACCCAAGTTTCCATCTCTCTAACCCTTCTGTGGGCTAATGCGTCAGAATGCAAAATCGTTTGAACTGCAGTCAGTGGTTCAAGCTCACCAGCTGCTTCTTGGAAACCCTATACAGGGTCGCTATGCATCAAATCGACTTAACAACATTTAGCAACAACCCTTCCTGAGGTGGCAATATAGAAAATAAGCTCTGGACTGCCAACCATAAGGTTGGTGGATCAAACTCACCACCCACTCCTTGGAAACCTATGCTCACTGAGTTGCAAATGAAGGCAGTTAACTCTTCTAAGAATTCTGTGGTCTTCAATTTACAATATCAGAAGATCACTTAAGCATCCTTCTTGATGTTAAATGTCATCAAGTCAGTTCCGACCCATACCAACCCAGTAAAGGGTTTCCAAAAAGCAGCTGGTGGCCCCTTCTAAGACTAAGACACGCTCTGATTGGTTACCACATTCATCACCGATAAGGCGAAGTGAAAGAAAAACAGAAATGAAGCTGCGAGCTAAGCCCTACAACGTTCAATAGACTCCTGTGAACCCAGGTGGAGACCTGATTGGCCAGCAGTGTGGCAAGACCTAGGGACTCTTGGGCCCAGAGTCAGTGACATAGCCACAGAGGACTAGAGTGGAGAGTGAAGCGTCCAGCTGATAAAAAGAAGGCAAATGCATAAGAACACCCACACTTGCAGATAATACCCATTTGACCTGGCTTCAATGACTGCATAGCTCAATAAGCTCAACTAGAAGAAGAAAGAAGACAAAATAAACACTAAACTGATAAAATTTGATGAACTTGACCTACACCTATGGATGCAGTAGCTCAAAAGAGGGAAAACTTTACAGCAAGGATCATTCCCACCCCCTCCATACACAGAGTAGACAGGGATGGGCAACTTGGACAATGGCTACACAAAATGGGGGGGCTACAAAGGCAAGAAGTGACTGGCTTACAAGCTTTCAAGAGGGAGCCTAGGTCCAGAGGGCATGGAAGAAGGTAGAATCTCCACTGAGTAGTATCCAATCCGTCAGGGTGGGGTTGATGAAAGGAGATGCGGATAGGTCTCTTGTGATACAATAGTGAATAATTGTTATCAGAACTGTGAGGGTTGGAACTGTAAAGGTTGACGTTTTGTAGCAAAAGGAGGGGCATGATTGACTTAGCAGTCTAGGAGCGGAGGTCTCTGGGCCCATCCAGGGAGAAGAGTGGAAAGCAGGACCCTACCCAGAGAAACAGTGACGCCAGAAAGAGGTAGATGATGACATAGAGAGATGAAACAGCTGGGGACTTTAGACTCAGAGAGGGAGAGGGGCTGTGTGCTGATGACCAGGGGGACAGGCTGGGGGAGGGGGAGGCGGGAGATACCCTTTGGTTGGTTGATGATGCATGGAGGGGACTGTAACCATGGCAATGAAACTATATACAACAGGATGAATGTAAAGCTAATGTTCTCCCATGTAAACTATCACATAATTCACAATTAAAAAAAAAAAAACAGCTGGTGGGTTCAAACTGAGCTTAAGGTATAGCATGCAGCGTCACAACAAGACTCCAGAGACTCAAATCTAGTGCCTTATATATGGAGTTTAAGAAACAAGAAGACTTTTTAAGGAGGAATATTTTTTGGATTATAGGATGGCCCAATGGGGTAAGGTTTCCCAATGAAATTCTCAATGACAGACCTTGCTCTACCCTCGAAAATTCTCCAGCACAATTTTCCTAGCCTTTTTCTAACCCATGCATTTTCAACTTTCTTAAAACTTTAAAATATGCCCCTGTGATCATCTACAAAAGACTACCCCTTTGGGATCCCAAAAACAGTTACCATAAGCTTCTGAGCTGACAGCTCTGCCTTTTATTTAACTGACCAGGCTGATCTCCTAAAAGTCACTGTTTTGATGGGGACTTTTTTTTTATTCAAAGGTACCCTAACTAAATCAATTAAGACAAGTGTATTACTCAGAATTTGTCAGCAGCCATCCATCCATGTATGAACTGGAATCCTACTAGCAATACGTTTTGACTTACCCTGGCAGAAGATCTCGAATAATATGGGTACTTGACAAAAAATATTGAGCTTCTGAAAAAAATTTGGCCCAGAAAGCAGGCAATGGATTGAAAGTTATCGCTATATATATGTATTCAAAAGGTACTTTTATTCTAACCAAGGTAGGATCTGAGTGAGTCACGAATTTTATTTAGACCTTAATCTATACTGGTCCCGTAACTTAGTGAAGGTTATAAAAGACAAAGTGTGCCCTGAGTCATTCATTAACAATTGCGGACAACACCCTGGTTGGAATGTATTACCGTAAAGTGGAAAGCTATTAAGAAGTGGATGCGCAGAGATCTACCCACCCAATTGAAACTATGTAGAAAACCAAGAGAATGCAAAGGGGTCAAGAAAGCATCCATTATGTATGCATGGAGGGAACTGTAACCATGGCAATGAAACGATATACGATACGATGAATGTAAAGTTAATGTTCTTTCATGAAAACTATCACACAATTCACAACATTTAAAAAAAAAAAAAAAAAGCATCGATTTATTAAAACTCTTTCTGATTTCCGAGATCCACCCGGAGCCCGAGTCTCCGAAGCTCCCGCTCGCCCTCTTCCGGGCGCCGCCCCGCCCCCACTCACGTGGAACTCAGGCCCTCTTCGGTCTCGCGGCCGGTAGCCACCAGAACCCGTTCAATTTAACTAACTTATTAAATGCCAGTTGTGTGCAGACCTTCTAATCTGTTAGGCTCAAGAAACGCCAATACTACCTGGGCCTGGGTTAAGACTCTCTAGAAAGAGTTTTGGTCCATCCTACACCCAAGCCTCCTTCCCTCCAGTCTATGGCGTCCGCGGGTTCGAGTCCTAACTGCAACTCCTCGCTAAACCCACGAGGGCGACCACTGGCGCAGACCCATATCCGCGGTACGGCGTGGCCAGTAGGGACTGGGCACACTGTGGGGGCTCCTTACCCACGGGACCCTCCGGCGGAGGTGACTCCCTGGCCTACGTTCCCCATGCCGCAAGGGTCTCGGTCGAGAGCCAACACCAGCCCTCCCACCCGTGCACGCGGTCAGCCCGGCCCACACTCACGGCGTGCAGCGGTCGCTATATTCATTAGCGATCGTCTCGATGCCGCCTGCGCGGGCCACAGCGACATAACAGCTCTGGAAACCCAGGTCTATTCCCACCACCGACATGGCGCCGGCTATTGCTCGGGCTCGGGCCCGGGTCCGTCCGGCGAGACAGGACACGGACCCCGGTGGGGCTGGCGCGCGGAGATCGGGCCGCGTGGACCAGGGGACCTGAACTAATGGCAGCGTGCGGGTTTCCCCGCGAGCACCTAGCTTTTTGAAAGAGTGGCCGCTGGCGAGAACGCTGCTAAGGCCGGCTCCGGCTCAGCGGCCGCAGCTGGGGCGCCGGTAGCGGGGGCGGAGAAGATCTCGAAGGATCTCGTTGCGAAGAGAGCAAGCCGCAGCGCGAGAATTGCGAAGGAAGGCAAGGTTCTCGCGAGAACCCGGCAAGACGCTTTTCCTCCTGAAGTACCGCCCCCATATACGTCAGAAACGTGCGTCACGTCTAGGCTCCGAAAACCTGGACAAGGGATCCAATGGTTGGAAGGCGGAACTGGACAATTGAGCCTGCGCACAGAAAGCGCCGCAGCGTCTTGGCCTTGCTGCAGAGAAACGTGGAGCGCCTCCCTTTTCAAAAGAAAAGAAGTGCCGGCTCGAAGCACAGCAGTGAGGAAACGCTGTTGGCTTACTTCCGCCGTTTTTCTTTATCACAAAAGAAACTTCCGGTGGTGCCACCAACCTTTTTGCCGGGTTCGGGAGGTGTGGTCGCAGGCTAATCTACTTCCTTTCGTGTTTGCGGGCGGGTAGGGGCGAAAGTCACCGTTGGGACGTGGCCCTTGTTAAGTGTTTTAGAGTCTGTTCCGACTCAGAGAGACCGTGTATAGGGTTTCCGAACAGCGGTTGGTGTGTTTGAACCGCCCATCTTGCACTACAAACCGATCTTGCATTCAATCCTATGCTTATCCTACAGGGCCACACCAGGCCCTTGTTGTTCCTACTCATAGCGACCTTGTATAGGGTTTCCAAGGAGCGGCTGGTGAGTTTGAACTGCCGACCTTGTGGCTTAAGCCGACCTTGTGGCTTAAACCGACCTTGAGGCCAAGGCTTATCCTATAGTGCTACAACAGGCCCTGTTGTTGTGAAGTGCCGTCGAGTCGGTTCTGACCCATAGCGACCCTGTATAGCGTTTCCGAGGAGCAGCTGGTGAGCTTGAACCACCGACCTTGCAGTTCAAATGGCTTTGCAGTCTGACGCATTAGCCCACAGCGCCACACTGACAACATCAGCTCTGTCAAAACATCCTCTCCAGCAAAGTGGAGGAATCCACTCCCAGCCCCACCACCTTTCCTATTCCATTCTGTTCTGTCGTGTCGTTCTTTAAGCCCCTCTTGTTTTTAGATGAGACTGAGGAACCTTTCATTCCCCAACACATTACAAGTATCTGCCTGGTGCTAGGCTCTGAGCTGTAGGTAGGGAACAAAGGGATAGATGACACGTTACCCAGCCTTGGCAGTTCACTCAGACTACACAGTAACAAGCTTACATGAAGCTATCAAATCTTAGGCTTCAGAGCCTCTCACTTGAACCGGCCCCTGCGAGTTGAGGATGTTGCTGGAAGTGCTTAAGGTGAGGAGAGAAAACCAGCTTGCAATCAAAGAGCAGCCCAGACCTCCAGTGTACTGTATTAAGCTTCAGTCCCACAAAACCTGGATCCATGCCATTAGTTCTCAGTTCCCGATGGAAAGCCTCTATGCACAGAATGAGAGAAAAGCAAAGGGTTGCATACAAATTGGAAATGCCAGCAATTGAGAGCTACTGTGTATTGTGTGGAATCCATTTATGGCAATTTTTTTGTTGCTTTTGGTGCATTGGGTAAAGGAGGTCTGGTAGCACAATGGTTAAGCTATGGGCTTCTAACTGGAAGGTTGGTAGTTGGAGCCCACCAAATTCCCAGCGAAAGAAATGTGGAAATTTGCTTTCATAAAAATTCACTACCCTGCTTCCAAGCATTCAATGGGAATGCACGCTCTGATTGGTGACCACGTTCGTCACCAATAATGGGAAGTGAAGGAAAAACAGCAATGAAGCTGTGACCTAAGCCCTACAAAGTTCAACAGACTCCTGTGAACCCAACTGGAGACCGGGTTGGCCAGCAGTGTGGCAAGACCTGGGGACTCTTGGGCCCAGAGACAGTGACATAGCCACAGAAGGCTAGAGTGGAGAGTGAAGCACCCAGCTGAGAAAGAAGAGAGGGCATATGCACAAGAACACCCACACTTGCAGATAATACCTACTTGACCTGGCTTTAATGACTGGATGATCAGAGCTCAACTAAAAGTAGAAAGAAGAGGGAAAAAAGAGTAATGTGATATAATTTGATGAACTTGAC
>NW_006408733.1:2214107-2219043 GCF_000296735.1 Chrysochloris asiatica
ATGTTCTCCCGTCTAAACTTCACATAATTCACAATAAAACATTAAACAAAAGAATTCACTACCTTAGAAACCAAGTGGGACCATTCTAATCTGTACTATAGGGTCTCTAGAAGCCCTGTGACACTGTAGGATAAGCACAGGACTGCTAGCTACGAGACTGGTCTTTGGAGACCACCAGCTGCTACCCCAGAGAAAGATGAGGCTTTCTGCTTCTGCAAAAAAAAAGTGCATCATGAGAAACCCTATATAGGGTTGCTATGAGTCAAAAGTAACTCAATATCATTCAGCAACAACATAGAATAAATTCGAAGGGGTTGGATTGATTGGTACTTTGAGGAAGATTACCAGAAGTTCTGAAGGAGCTCTGGTAGCGTAGTGGTTATGAATCAGGCTGCGAACATCAAGGTCAGCAGTTCGAAACTACCAGCTGTTCTGTGGGAGAAAGATGAGGCTTTCTGTTCCTGTAAAGATTTACAGCCTCAGAAACCCTATACAAGGTGGCTATGAGTCGGTTACAACTCCACAGCACATAACCACCAACTACCACTACCACCACCAGAAGTTCTGGCGGGATTGTGAGTTGAAGGCTGCTCTAGTAATTGCCCATGTACCCTTTACTGAAGTCAGTGGGCAAAGGTAAAAGTAATCCCCTCTTTAAAGGAGGCACATCTCTGTCATTTCCTTCCTAGAGCACCTCAGGCTCTAGGAGCAATTCCAAAAGCCTGGCCTTTAAAGTTACAACACAGTTTTCCCTTTTGACTAATCCAAATCTGTTTTAGTTTTGCAACAAAGGCAGTGCAGAGTCTACCTGAGGGGAGGGGAAGTAGGGCAGCAAGGAAAAGCCTTGAGAAAAAAAGTTTTCTCCTTTTGATTTTCCTTCCTCTACCACCTATTTTTCTCCTGCTCAGGGGAATATTGATAACAGCAAGGATAGTGTTAACCTTAATTATGACAAAAAATACTGTCTGCATCTGTCTGCTCGGTATTATTAAACATTGGTCAAACAGTGCCCAGGGTGCCCTCAGTTGAAATGTCAAGTCCACTTTAAAAATTGTCCTGAGTTACTCTGTCTTGGCCTTTCTCTTCTCAGCAAGCCTGCCCCAGCCTTTAGCTAAACTGAAGTACGTACATGTCTTTCTATGTTCCAACTTCAAACTTCACCTGCCTTTTATTTGTTTTAGCACTGCTTTCAGTTTAAAATACCACAAGCCCTATCAATCTTTTTTTTTTTAAAATTTATCCTCAAAATAAAACATAACTTCAGTCACAGAGAATACTCATCCTGCTATAAATAGTTTCCTGGATCACCAAACTTATAGCTCAAGAAGCTATTCTGGGATATTAAAATAAATGAAGTCAGAAAAAGTTAGTTCAGAATTATGAAGAATCTAAAATTACAAGCTTCCACGAATCACAACTGTGAAGCAATAAAGTTGCCAGAAGATTCCATCTTGGAAGCATCCTGGTTGGAGGACAGATTATTCTCATTCAGTCAAATATCTGGAGTTGATTTCAGAAGCAGGAAATGGTCAAATGCCTTTCTTTGATAAAATGATTAAATCTAGTTCTAAGGACTCAAGGATGAATTTATTTTTTCATATTTGCTTTTGTTTCTTAAATATGCATTGTTTGCAGGCAGGCCATCACAATACAAAAGGTTCTCAGTCTGTTGGGAACTCATAATTCTCCCTACCAAGTGTCCAGTGGAAACCTGGAAAAGCTTCTGTAGTTGTTTACAAAGAGGCCAAAGGCTCAGGTAAAATGTTTCACTAGCCTCCTTTCTTACCCTCTAAAACTTTAATAGCTCAATAATGACCGAAATTCTGTATCTCTAGACCCTACATGTGCCAGACACTGCTAAGTGATTTGGATATCATAATTCATTTAATCTTCATAGTAAACCCTTTGTTGTTTTCAGGTGCCATTGATTTAGTTACAACTCATAGCTACCCTACATACAACAGAACAAAACACTGCCCAGTCCTGCACCATCCTAACAATTGCTATCTTTGAGACCTTTGTTGCAGCCATCCCGTTGAAGGCCTTCCTCGTTTTCACTTACGCTGTACTTTCCTGAGTTAAGTCTCATCATCCTCATTTCTAAGACACATTCTGGCTGTACATCTTTCCACATAGATTTGTTCATCCTTCTGGCAGTCTATGATACATACATTCAATATTCTTCCCCAACTCACAGTTCAAATGCATCAATTCTTCTTTTGTCTTCCTTATTTATTGTCCAACTTTGCATACATTTGAGGCTATTGAAAATACTGTGGCTTGGGTCAGGCAAACCTTAGTCCTCAAAGTGTTATCTTAGCTTTTTAACACTTTAAAGAGGTCTTTAGAAGATTTGCCTAACTCAGTATGTCATTGGACTGCTTGACTGCTGCTTTCTTGGGCATTGATTCTATATCCAAGTAAAATGGAATCCTTAACAACTTTTCTCAGTTTATCATAATGCTGTTTATTGTTCCAGTTATGAGGATTTTTGTTTACTTTACATGGAGGTATAGTCCATACTGAAGGCATAGTCTTTGATCTTCACTTAAGTGTTTCAAGTCCTCTTTGCTTTCAGCAAGCAAGGCTGTGTGTGGTGCAGTGAATTATTTAATGTCTCTCCTAGCCATAGTCTTTGTAAACTCCTACATAATAACTTTTTTCCTGTTTGTTTCTTTTTGGGTAAGAAAAAGTAAAGGAAGATGCTTCTGAATTATATGACTCCGTTGTGTTAACAGGGCTAATTGTGATTGGTCATTTTTGCCATGTAACTTATAAAATGAGTCATCGTAGAAGCAAAAGGGGAAATTTCACTACCAACAGGGAAGAGTTAGGTGTGAAGTATATCTTTGGGACCCCAAGATCCCTGCACATTAAACCTTCTCAACCCAAGGACAGAATGCTATGACGCCAGAGAAGCAACAGAACCAAAAGCCAGAGCATTCAACACAGCAGTGGATTTTCCAGTCCACAGAGCAAATAAAGCTGAGTGACTTTGGGCAGGAGGCTTGCTTGCAAAGTGGAGTGCCTCCAGGTACTTAATTGGAGGAACTAGGTTTGCTGACCCATGTAACCAGAGCTGAGTGCCTTCAGGCTGAAGCTTATGGTGGAATAGAGTGCACCTTGGACATTTATCAGCAGCCCTAAAAAAGTTTTGTAACATTGCACAAGTAGAGCAGAGGCCAGGGCAAGGGCTAAGGGCCAGAAAGAGGCCTACCTGCAGGCACAACTGAGTAGAAACTCTCCTGACTGGAAGGACCTTCCCTGAACATTTCTGAGCCTGAATTATAAGCTGCTAACTTCCCTAATAAACCCCAAACTGTAAAAATGGTGTCTGAATCTTTTGAAACCATTTCAATGAATTTACCAAGCCCAAATGTCTTAGAAACTTCTAGAGCAGCAAAACCAGTGAAACATGTGGTGGTGGTGGTTATGTGCCATGAAGTTGGTTCTGAGTCATAGTGACCCTGTACAGGATTTCTGAGGCTGTAAATCTTTACAGGAGCAGAAAGCCTCGTCTTTCTTCCATGGAACAGCTGGTAGATTAAAACTGCTGACCTTAAGGTTAGCAGTGTAATTTGTAACCACTATGCTACCAGAGCTCCTAGTGAAACATATTATCATCTTACAATTGTAGAGTCCCAGGTCCCCAGCTGAAGAGAGACAGTCTCTCCCAAATGTCCATCATAGTGGGAACAGGCCACACTCCCAAAGAAGCGTCCCTTCAGTTGATTGGCTTCTCATAGTAACTCATCATAGAGCTAACTATGCCTGTGTTAGGTTTCATCATCATGGGAATAAGCACATCCCAGCTGCTAAACCTCTGAAAATCATGGCCTATTTGCACTGACACAGAACCTTAACCATTACACCAACTGAGAAGTAACCAGAGAGATGGTTGACACTGTTTTTTACATTGTATCATTCATGTATCACAAGCTGTTGATAAGTCTTCCTCTAATTCTGATGCACTGTGTTCTTTACATAGTGCAGCTTCTCAAATTATTTACTCAGTAACAAGATTGAGTAAATATGGAAAAAGAATACAGTTCTGACCCATACCTTTTATCATTTCAAACCAGGCAGTATCCCTTGTTCTGTTCAAGTTACTTACCTCCTAGTCTATAAACAGGTTCTGCAATTAAATGTTTTGTAGTTCTCATTCTTCACAATGTTATACATATTTGTTACAATCCACATAGTTGAACACCTTTGCAGTCAATAAACCTAGTGGTAACAAATGGGGCTGCTAACCTCAGGGTCAGCAGTTGGAAACTACCAGCTGTTTCCCTGGAGAAAGATGAGGCTTTCTGCTCCCATAAAGATTTACAGCCTTGGAAACCCTGTGCAGGGGTCACTATGAGTCAGAACCGATTTCCACGGCATATCACAACAACTTCTGATATCATGTGATAGTTGACATGTTGGAATGTTGATGCTATACCAGCAGTATTGTCAACAGTGTCACCCATGGTGAACAGATTTCAGCAGAACTTCCAGACTAAGACTGACTAGAAAGAAGGATCTGGCCATCTATTTCTGAAAAAAAGCCAGTCAGTGAAAACCTAGTAATAGCAGCAAATCTATTAAGTAGGACGTTATTTTCACACTTTTAGATTAGGAGTTTGAGAGCTGGTGAGATTAAACAGGTGTTCGACCCCAGAAACCCTAGAGTTTCTGAGACTGTAAGTCTTTATGGGAGCAGACAGCCTTGTATCTCTCCTTGGAGCGTTTGGTGGGTTTGAATCACCGACCATGATATATTCAAGGTCACACGAATTTTTAAACTCTGATCCCAACACTGGTCTAAAACTACATTGCTTGCTTACTTTCAACTCATGTTCTTTATAAATATTTACTAAAGCAAACATATAAAACAGAGAAAAAAACTAGAGTTATCTACTGTTGACATTTTAGAATACTTCCTTCCAGTATT
>NW_006408733.1:2220013-2233358 GCF_000296735.1 Chrysochloris asiatica
GTGATGTTGGCCAAGGACCAGGCAGCGTTTTGTTCTGTTGTGCTATGAGTTGGTACCGACTTGATGACACCTAACAACAACAACAACAACAACATCTCAACTGCCAAATCACTGAGAATCCTAGTCCAGTCTTGTTGTTGTTGTTGTTGTTAGTGTCATAAATTCAGTCTGGCTTGTATAAAACCTGTATAGGGTTTCCAAGGAGTGGCTGGTGGGTTGGAACAATCAACCTTGTGTTTGGTAGTTCAGTATAGTCCACCCCTTGTCAACTTGGCACCTGTACTATACATTATCTCCTTAAACTACACACTATCTCTAAATAAAGACAGTCATAAAATCATAATACCACATAATACCTTACATAATGCCACTAATGCATACAGCCAAAAACACACTAATCCCATTATATTATTCCAAAATTCTTCCAAGTCCAAATTTCAACCTGGGACAAAGTTCCTTTTCAACTGTGAATTTAAAATAGAAGTTATCTATTTCCAGATACAATGGAGGAACAAGCAGACATTTCTATTTCAAATGGGAGCAACTTTTGAGATGGAGGCAGCTCTGTTTCCCATGTTCCTTTTCTCTTAAGTTTCCTGGTTCCTTGGTCTCTAGAAGAGGCCATCAAGTGTCACAAAGCTCTCCAGATCTACAGATAACTGTCCAGAGGCACCCCATTCTGCTAGAAAGAGTTGGAAGGTGCTCACCTTCCTTACTTCCTGGGTCAGAGAGACTAACTTCTCTGCCAAATGTGCCAGTGTCCTGGTTCTGCTGCTGCAGCGTCTCTGCCACTGCTTCCCACGGCCATCTCCAGTGCTGTGGTTCTCCTCACTTCCTTCCAAGCCCTCATCAGAATTCTAAATTCTCTTGTAGTTGTCCTATCTTAGCACTAAATTCTGTCTTGCTAGCTAATGCTGCTATAACAGAAATATCACAAGTGAATACCTTTAGAAACTGGACATTTGTTTTCTGTTCATTTATTTTCAGTTTTAGGAGGCTAGAAACCAAATTCAGAGTATAAGCTCTATGGAAAGGTCCTTGTCTCCTTTCAGAATCTATCTGTAGTGGAGCTCCTCATACACCTGGGTATCAATCTTCTCCAGGATCTAGG
This sequence comes from Chrysochloris asiatica, assembly GCF_000296735.1. Classification (NCBI taxonomy): domain Eukaryota; kingdom Metazoa; phylum Chordata; class Mammalia; order Afrosoricida; family Chrysochloridae; genus Chrysochloris; species Chrysochloris asiatica. Next base: position 2,221,125 of record NW_006408733.1, read on the forward strand.
AGACCACAGAGCAGGAATCACACATCCAAAGGAGGCATTCCACTCCTAGGTGTTTTGTCTTGGTGGTAATAGGTTCCCTTCCAGTATTTTTTGTATATGTGAATGGTGAATTTGGTTGTATCTTTTTAAACCAGCCTTTCCCAAACTGTATTCCACAGAACAATAGGTTCATTTTACCATTTTAAATGTTGTAAAAAGTCATATGGAAAACCTATGTAACTGTGTATAATAAATTATGTGGAATCCTGGTGTGTCATTGTAGGATAAGCACTGAACTGCTAACCACAAGGTCGGTAGTTCAAACCCACCAGCCTCTCCTTGGAAATCCTAGGGGGTAGCTATGAATCAGAACCAACTCGATGGCATTTAATAGCAACAGTAATAATAAATTATACACTAATTGTGTATAATCATAAATGTAGGTATGTATTGCTTAACATCAATTACAGCAATAACCAACAGCATACACATTCATGGTCCCAAAAGGTTTTTGTTTTGTTTTTTAAAGAAGAAAGCAGCTCTCTTTTTGTTTCTTACACCATTATAATGGTTTGATAGGTAGATGAAGATAGATAGATAGATAGATAGATAGATAGATAGATAGATAGATAGGGAGTTCGTTGCCTCCATATAATAAGCACTAGACTGCAAACCACAGGCCCGTGGTTCGACCTACCAACCATTCCACTGAAGAAAGATGAGGCTTTCTGCTCCCATGACTTGATGGCACTTAACAACAACATCTGTATATGTATGTGTGTGTATTTTGTTGTTGTTAAGTGCTGTTGAGTCAGTTCCAACTCAACAGCGACCCTATATAGGGTTTCTGAGGAGCAGCTGATGGGTTTGATTTGTGGTTCACAGTCTGCTGCTGATCCTACAGCGCCACACCAGGAGTCCATAGATAGATGTTGTTGCTGTTGTTGTAAGTGCTGTAGGGTCAGTTCCGACCCATAAGGACCTTATGTTATCAAATATATATATACATATATACATATATAGTGCTATAAGCTTCCACTGTTGTGACGCTGTGGGTTAGTGTGCTGTACTGCAACATCACTTTGAACCGCAAGGTCGGCAGTTCAAGCTCACCAACTGCTCCTTGGAAACCCTATACAGGGTCGCTATGAGTCGGAACCGACTCTATGGCACTTAACAACAACAACAATATAAGCTTCCCCAAACAGTAATCATAAATTATACAGTGCTGGTAGCACTGGACCACAGGTGGAATACAGGCAGATGAGGCTAAGGACATGCTCTTGGCAGAGGTCCTCAGGTTTTTGGTGGGCAGGTAGCAGCAGAAGAAGCAATGAACACTGCAGGGCCCACACAGCTCTTGCTGCTCTGGTGGACAAAACAAGTAGGGCTGGGTGTGCTCAGCTCCCTCCCAGCTTGCTGACTCTCCTTTAGCTCCTGCCCTCACCCTCTCAGCTGCAGCTACTGCTGTACCCAGGCTCTTCCCTCAGGCCTTCAGCAGCAGTAGCAGTGGTGGCAGCAGCCAAGATGGCAACCAGAGTGGGCTTCTATAACGTTTTAATATGGTGTTCACACAACATCCAGATCCCCTAACATACCATTTGACAGAACATATCGCGGATGTTAAGAGACACATACTGTATGAAGAAATATGAGGAGGCTTCAAAAAGAATGAGGAAAAATTCCATTGTCTTTTAATTCTATTTTTCTGAGAATTTTTTGAAGCCCCCTCACACACAAGCCCTGGACCACAAGGATGGTGGTTCAAACCCACCAACTCTCCTTGGGAACTCTATACAGATTTGCTATGAGTTGGAACCAACTCAGTGCCACTTAACAAAATACATACATACATACATACTGGGTTAAAAGTAGTAGATTCAACACAGGGTCAAAATCCATTCAATGGGGGAAGAAACAGTCTCTTTACCAAATGGAACTGGCAAAATTGGATGTCCATATACAGAAAAAATGAACCAAGATCCATACTTCATACCATGCCCCAAAACTAAACAAGACCTAAATATTAAAGCTAAAACTATAAATTATATGGAAGATAATATAAGACAAAGCTAGAGGCCCTTATTTTCAAATACCTATCAGGCAAAACTGAAAATGCATAAACAGAAGATAAATACATAACTGGGACCTCCTAAAAATTAAATACTTAATGCTCATCAAAAGACTACTTGTTGGAGGTTTCAAGATGGCAGTGGCTGAGTGGCTGCCCAAGAGGCAGGGGTGAAGGCCCCTATGAAGCAAAAGAAAGTAGGAATTGTCCCCACCCGCTCCTTGCACTGGGAGCCCAACAGAAGTGTTTTGTTTTATTTTGTTCTTTTTTGGCTAACAAGTAAACCATACAGATTGTCATCACGGGACAGAGATCTACATCATCTACCAAGAGTGGAAAATTTATGAACCCCACAGACCAGGCCCAAAAGGAAGCCTGGAAAAGAGAATTTAAAAAGAACTAAAAACAATGTATGATGGTACGAGCTGCGGTTTTAAAGATGAAGGATCCTAAACATTATTTGTGACATGGAGAAATTAGATGAAATGGAGTTTAATCCAGTGCAACAGCCACAGTTAAATGAAAATGTTCTGAAAGACAAGCGTAAAAAACTGCATGAAATCTTTTGAACATATTCTACGACTCTTTAAAAAAGAGAGAATCCAGACATTTACAAAGAATTGAGAAAGCTCAAAGTAGAATATGAACAGAAGAGGGCTCAACTTAGCCAATATTTTGATACTGTTAATAATGCTTAGCATGTGGAAGTTGAGAATATTCCTTTGCCAGAGATGCCTCATGCTCCTTCCATCATCTTGATCCAAAGATTCCACTTGCTGGTGCTCAGCCACCCTCCATCCTTAAGAAGACTTTAGCCTATGGACCACCAACTCGGGCAGTTTCTATACTTCCTGTTCTTGGACATGGTGTTCCATGTTTGCCCCCTGGTAGAAAGCCTCCTGATCCTCCCCCTGGTCCACCTCCTCCTCAAGTCTTACAGATGTATGGCCGTAAAGTGGGCTTTGCCTTAGATCTTCACCCTGATAGATGAGATGAAGATATGTTATATAGTCCTGAACTTGCTCAGCAAGGTCACGACGATGATGTCATTAGCACCAGTGAAGATGATGGCTATCCTGAGGACATGGACCAAGATAAGCATGATGGCTTTGTATACTGTGATGATAATGAGAGAGACAACAATGAAGAAAAGAAGTCTGGTGTGAGTGTGTGATTTGCAGGTATGCCTGGAAAATCAAGGAAGAAAAAGAAGAACATGAAGGAGCTGACTCCTCTTCAAGCTATGATGCTTCGAATGGCAGGCCAGGAAACCCCTGAGGAGGGACAAGAAGTAGAGGAATTTTCAGAAGATGATGATGAAGATGACTCTGAAACAGAAAAACAGTCACAAAAGCAACATAAAGAGGAGAATCGCTTTCTGATGGCACATCTACTGGTTCTTCACAGCAGCAGGCTCTTTCTTCAATAGTCTGTTCCTCCTTCTCAGATATAGGCACCTCCCATACCAGGACCATCACCCCTTGGACCACCGCCTGCTCCACCTTTAAGGCCACCTGGACCACCTACAGGCCTTCCTCCTGGACCACCGCTAGGAGCGCCTCCATTCCTGAGGCCACCTGGAATGCCAGGACTCTGAGGGACTTTACCCCAACGTTTACCTCCAGGGCCACCTCCAGTTGACCCCCAGGTTACCCTCTGGGCCCTCCTCCTTGGGGGCCTCCTCCAAGACTACCTCCCCCTGTCCCTGCAGGTATCCCTCCACCTCATCCTGGCAGGATGCTCACACCTTTGGTGCCTCCACTTGGACCTGCCCCATCCAGGCTTTTCCTGCCAGCTCCCTTGCCAAACCCTGGGGTTTTAAGTGCCCCACCCAACTTGATTCAGTGACCCAAGACAGATGATACAAGGGCAGCCACCATTGAGAAAAAAGCCACAGGAACCATCAGTGCCAAGCCACTGCACTGAGAGTATGTCGGGAGAATAAAGGGGCTACTGCTACTCCCCAAAGGAAGTCGGAGGATGATTCTGCTGTGCCTCTTGCCAAAGCAGCGCCCAAATCCAGTCCCTCTGTTCCTCTTCCATTACAAACTAAGTATGATGTGTACGAAGCATTCATGAAAGAGATAGAAGAGACATGACAATTTTTTATCCAGAACAGAATTCTGTTAGCATTGGTGGTTCATAGAGAAAGAGGCTCTCATTAAACCTAGGTGAACGAGTTACTTCCACTGCCAGGGTATTTTTTAATTCCAGTGAAGGAATATCCTAAAGTTTAGTCTTAGTCAGAATTTATTGCATATAAGAGAGGATGTTTCATTAAAAATAGCTTGGTTATTAAAACAGTTCTGCTAACATCCATTCCCTTTTACACCATTTTCATCCTGCTTCTTTCCCATCTCCAAATTTTTTGAAATGTGATCAGCGAGTCTTCGTCTTGTTTTGATTCTCTTTCTTGCTGCTATGGGCACTAGAGTAGAAATTTCTGAGAAACTCATTTATCTCACCCCATCTTGGCTTTCGTGTTTGAGTTATTTTTAATATTTTCTTGTAAATATTTTGTAATATTTTACTTGTAGTGAAATGGATCACAATGTCATCTCCTATTACAAAGCAGGTTTGTGGGAAGAAAATGTACAATTCTTTTATTAAAATTTTTTCCCACTGAAAAGAAAAACAAAAAAGTCTACTTGTTGTTACAGTGCTGTTGAATTGGTTCTAATTCATAGAAACCCTGTATAGAGTTTACAAAGAGCGGCTAGTGAATTTGAACCACAGACCCTTCAGTTCAAACCAACCTTGTGGTCCAGAGCATTATCCTATAGCGCCATACCAGTACTCCACAAGAGATTAAAAAGAAAACATACAGCCTAGGAAAAAAAAACTTTGGCAACAACATCTGATAAGGATTTAATCTCTAAAATATATAGAAAACTTGAACAACTCAATGACATAAAGATAGTACAATTTTAAAAATGGATGCAGTACATTGAACAGATACTTTACCAAACAGGACAATCAGGCAGCTAACCAATACTTGAAAAGGTGCTTGCAATCAGTCATTTCAGAGATGCAAATCCAAGTACCATGAGATACCATCTCATCACTACAAAAAGGCAATGATCAAAAAAACAGAAAACAACTAATGTTGGCAAAATTGTGGGACGTAGCATAGTGGTTACAAGTCAGGCTGATAACCTCAATGTTAGCAGTTCAAAACAAGCAGCTGTTCCGTGGGAGATGAGGCTTTCTGCTTCCATAAAGATTTACAGCCTCTGAAACCCTATACATGGTCATAATGAGTTGGAACCAACTCCACAGCACATAACCACTACCACCATACAAACTGAAGAGGAATGATATTACATTCATTATCAAAAACAACATTTCAAGATCTTGAAATGTAATGCTATCTGTGATAGGATAACATCCATATGCCTATAAGGAAGACCAGTTAATGCCTCTATTATTCAAATTTATTCACCAACCACTAAAGCCAGTAATAATGAAATTGTAGAAATCTACTATCTTCGTCAGTCTGAAATTGATCAAATATGAAATAAAAATGTATTGATAATTATTGGTGACTGAAATTCAAAGGCTGAAGACAGAGGAAGGAACAATAGTTGGAAAATATGATCATGGTGATAGAAATGAAGCTGGAAATCACATGATAGAATTTTTTTTTTTTTTTTTTTTTTTTACATTTTGTGAACTGACTGAAAGTTTACACAGCAGATCATTAGTTTTACATTCGACAAATCATATTTTGTTTCATTGCAATGAATACAATCTCAACCATGTACCATCAGTTAACAATATTTACCTCTATTCCTTTTTTTTTATGTACACATACAAAATAGAAAATATGTATGTGTTTACATTTTCAAAGGACACATTTTGCAAGCCAATCTCCTGCTCCCAGGCACAAAGCCTTACTCATTCCATGTGCTCAGCTGCTCTAGCAAACATGATAGAATTTTGCAAGACCAATGAAGTCTTCATTGCAAATACCTTTTTTAAGCAACATAAAAGACAACTACACACATGGATTCCAACAGATGGAATCAACAGAAATAAAATTCCATTTGTGGAAAGAGACAGTGAAAAAGCTCCATATCATTCAGCAAAACCAAGGCCAGGGGCAGACTATGGACCATCAATTGCTCATTTAGCAAGTTCAGGCTAATGCTAAAGAAAATTAAAACAAGTCCACAAGAGCCAAAATAAGATCTTGAACATATCCCACCTGAATTTAGAGATCATCTCAAGAAGAGATTTCATGCGTTAGGCACTTAAAACCAAAGATCAGAAGAGTTGTGGGATGACATCAAGAACATCATACAGGAAGAAAGCAGATGGTCATTATGAAGACAAGAAAGAAGGAAAAGATCAAAATGAATGTCAGAAGAGACTGAAACTTGCTCTCCAGCATACAGATGCTAAAGCAAATAGAAGAAATGAGGTAAAAAGCTAAGAAGAAATTTTCAAAGAGCAACTAGAGAAGACGGAGTCAAATATAAGGAAATGTGCACAGACCTGGAGTTAGAAAACCAAAAGGGAAAGACACGCTCAGCATTTCTCAAGCTAAGGGAACTGAAGAAAAAAATTTAAGCTTAAAAATGAAATTTTGAAGGACTCTATGAGCAAAATATTTAATGATGCAGAAAACATCAAAAGAAGATGGAGGGAATACACAGATTGTACTAAAAAGAATTTCAAGAGGTAGCATATGATCAAGAGCCAATGACACTGAAGGCATTGGCAAAGAACAAGGTTCCAGGAATTGATGGAATACAAATTGAAATCTTTCAATAAACTTATGTAGCAATAGAGGCACTCGATAATCTATGCCAAAAAAAAATTGGAAAACAGCTACCTGGCCAACTGACTAGAAGAAATCCATATTGTGCTCATTCCAAAGAGGCAATCCAATGGAATATGAAAGTCATCAGATAGTATCATCAGTATGTCATACAAGTAAAATTTTACTAACAATAATCCAAAAACAATTGAAAACGTGCATTGACAGAGAACTGCCAGAGGTTCAAGCTGGATTCAGATGAGGATGTGGAAGGAGAAATATCATTGCGGATGTTAGATGGATCTTAGCTGAAAGCATAGAATGCCAGAAAGTTGTTTACCTGTGCTTTAATGACTATGCAGTCTTTCAATTATGTGGATCATGACAAGCTATGGACAACATTGCACAGAATGAGTATTCTAGAACACTTAATTGTGCTCATGAGGAATTTATGCATAGACCAAGAGGCAGTTGTTAGAACAGAGCAAAGAAACACTGAATGGTTTAAAATCAGGAGAGGTGTGTGCCAGGGTTGTACTCTTACACCATACTTAATCAATCTGTATGTTGAGCAAATAATTTGAGAAGTTGGATTATATGAAGAAGAACGTGGCATCAGGATTGAAAATAGACTAACAACCTGCAATATTCAGATGATACAACCTTGCTTGCTGAAAGTAACAAGGACTTAAAATACTAATAATGATCAAAGAACACAACTTCAGTGGGTTCCTCTTTAATGTAAAGAAAACAAAAATCCTCACCACTGGACTAATAAATAACATCTTGATAAACTAAGAAAAGATTGAAGTTGTCAAAGACTTCATTTTGCTTGGATCCACCATTAATACTCATGAAAGCAGCCGTCAAGAAATCAAACTATGTATTGCATTAGGCAAATCTACTGCACAAGACCTCGTTAAAGTGTTCAAGAGCAAAGATGTCAGTTTGAGGACTAAAGTGCACCTGACCCAAGCCATGGTATTTTCAGTAACCTCATATGCATGGAAAATTAGACAATGAATAAGGAAGAATGCTGAAGAATTGATGCATTTGTGTTAAGATGGAGAATATTAAAGGTACCATGGACTGCTAGAAGAACAAACTAATCTGTGTTTGTAAAAGTACAACCAGAATGCTCCTTGGAAGCCAAGATGGCGAGACTTTGTCTCTCATATGTTGAACATATTGCCAGTAGGGATCAATTCCTAGAGAAGAATATCATGCAAGGTAAAGTGGAAGGTGAGTGAAAAAGAGGAAGACTCCCCCCTCCCCCCAGTGAGATAGATTGTCACAGTGACAGCAGCAGTGGGCTCAGGCTTAGCAATGACTATGAGGATGGTGCAGGAATTGGTAGTGTTTTGTTCTGTTTGTATAATGTTGCTATGACTCGGAATTAACTCTATGGCACCTAACAACAATATATTGCTGGTGGGATTGTAAAATTGTACAACCACTATGAAAAACAGTATGGCACTTCCTAAAAAATTAGAAATAGAAATTCCTATGATCCAGCAAATTCACTCCTAGGTATGTATCCTAAAGATAAAAGAGCAGTGAAATGAATACACATATGTATACCTATGTGCATGGCAGCATTATTCACAAAAGCAAAAAGATGGAAACAACCTAAGTGCCCATTAATAGGTGAATGGATAAATAAATTGTTGTACACATCCAGTAGCATGTACGCAATATGCAATAAATCATGAAGAATAATGATGAGAACACAAAACCTAATATGGATTAATCTGGAGGACAATATGTTGAGTGAAGTAAGTCAATCATTAAAAGACAAATGTTGTGTTGTCCCAATATTATAAAAAGTCAAGAATAGATATACACACAGAAGCTAAGGTTACCAGGAATGGGAGGGAGAAGGAGAAGGGAGATCACGTTCTAGATAGTAGACACTTTTAGTATGAGTGAAGTCTGTACAATTTGACCAAGGTAAATAAAAACACAGAAAAAAAATGGATAATTTCAGTAAATGCTATGTTATATGCAATTTTGAAAAACAAACAACCAAAATAAATGTGTATGCTTACATGGGTAGATGGAATCCTAGTGTGGCGCTGTAGGATAAGCACTGGACCATGAATTGAAAGCCTGGTGCTTCAAGCACACTAGCTGCTTTACAGAAACTCTGTAGGGTCACTATGAGTCGAAACTGACTTGATGGCACTTAACAAAACACAAACAAGCCAACACATAGGAAGATACAGGTGCATGTATGTGTGTAGGAAAACATATATAAGTAAATGCACATGAATATATAAGTGTATCTGTTGTTATTAAATGCTGTGGAATCAGTTTCAACTCATAAGCCTTTATAGGGTTTCTGAGGCTTTAAATCTTTTGCAGGAACAGAAAGCTTCCTCTTTTCTCACAAGTAGCAGCTGGTGGGCTGCAACCACCAACCTTGTGGTTCACAGTCCAGTAGACATACATATATATTTGTGTGTCCTCATGTATCCACATATATAAGAAAGCACATAGTTACAGAAGCTTCCTAGAAGTATCCAAACAAGTCTCAGGATTAGTTTACTGGGTCAGAAGACTTTGGACCATAGTCTTGGGGGTTACTTAGTCAATAGACAAAACATAGTTCTACATCCTATGTGGTGAGTAGTATCTGGGTCTTAAAAGCTTAGAAGCAGACATCTAAGATACAATTATTGGTCTCTACTCATATGGACCAAAAGAGAATGAAGGAAATCAATGGTTCCAAGAAGCAACCAGTCTACGGGACTAAGAGCCCACATACACCACAGTCTCTTCTAACCTGAGACCAGAACTCGATGAGTCCATCTCAATTAGAGACCATCGACCACTACCTCTACTATTACTACTGACTTTTCTCACTGTTGTTGTTGTTGTTATTAGATGCCATTGAGTCAATACTGACTCAAGTCGACACAATGCACAACAGAATGAAACACTGCCCAATCCCACACCAATTTCACAATTGTTGCTACATTTGAACCCATTGCTGCTGCCACCCACTGTGCCAATCCACCTTATTGGGGATCTTCCTGCTTATCTCCAGCACTCCACTTTACCAAACATGAAATCCTTCTCCAGGGACTGGTCCCTCCCGACAACATGTCTGCAGCATGAAAGACAAAGTCTGTCCATCCTAGCTTCCACGGAGCATTCTGGTTGTACTTCTTTCAACACAGATTGGTTTGTTCTTTTGGCAGTCCGTGGTACTTTTAGTATTCACCATAACTCAGACACATCAATTCTTCTACAGTCTTCCTTATTCACTGTCCAACTTTCACAAGCACATGAATTTATTGAAAATACCATGGGTTGGGTCAGGCATATCTTAGTCCTCAAACTGACATTAAAGATGTCTTGTATAGCACATATGCCTAATGCAATGTATCATTTAATTTCTTTACTACTTCTTCCATGAGTGTTGATGGTTGATCCAAGCAGAATGAAGTCTTTGACAACTTTAATCTTTTCTCCATTTATATGGATGTTGTTTATTGATCCTATGGTGACGATTTTTGTTTTCTTTGCATTGAGGTATGACTCATACCAAAGGCTGTGGTCTTCAATCTTCATCAGTTAAGTATTTAAAGTCCTCTTCACTTTCAAAAAGCAAGGTTGTATCATCTGCTTATCCTGATGCCATGTTTTTCTTCTTATAATCCAGCTTCTTGGATTATGTGCTCAGCATACAGATTGAATAAGTATGGTGAAAGAATACAATGCTGGTGCACACCTTTCCTGATTATAAACCATTTAGTGTTACCTTGTTCTGTTCAAACAACTGCCTCTTGATCTATGTATAAGTTCCTCATGAGCACAATTAAGTGTTCCAGAATACTCATTCTGTGCAATGTTGTCCATAGCTTGTCATGATCTACACAGTTGAAAGCCTTTGCATAGTCAATAAAGCACAGGTAAACATCTTTCTGGTATTCTCTGCTATCAGCCAAGATCCATCTGACGTCAGCAATGATATCTCACTGCTGCTGTTGTTGTTACATGCCGTAGACTCAGTTCTGACCCATAATTACCCCCATATAGGGTTTCCATGAAGCACTTGGTGAGCTTGAACTGCTGACTTTGTGGTTCAAACTGACTTTGCAGTCCAGCACAGTAACCTACAGTGCCACACTGGGATTACAATATCCCACTAAGGACACAATAGAAGCTTCTGGATAGAATGATTAAAATATAGAGAGTACAAGTCAAATTTCTAAAAAAATACCAGACCTTCTGGACTAATAGAGATTAGTGAAATTCTCAAGACTAACGCCCTTTTGAGACTCCTGGTATAGCGCTGTAGGATAAACACTGGACTGCTAACTACAAAGTTGGCAGTTCAAACCTACCAGCCACTCCTTAGAAACCCTATACAGGGTTGCTATGAGTCAGAAGCAACTCAGAGACTCTTAGCAACAACAATAACATCATCCTTTTAACTTGGAATTGAAGTTATTTCTGCAGGTCACCTTTCAGCCAAGTAAAATAAACAACATCACTCATGAATAATGTGTTCCCTTAAATAATCCACTGCATGAGATCCAGCAGTTAACATTTACTGAAAGTAAAATAAGAAGGAAAGGAAGCTAGCTCAATGGAAAGAAAACAGAATGGAATGAATGAGAATATTGACATATTGCAAAAGCTGTAACCAATTGCACGGAATAATTTATATAAAAATTGTTAAGGGGGACCCTAATTTGCTATGTAAACTTTCACCTGAAACAAAATAAAATATGGTTTTTTAAAAGAGAGAGACATTAGTATTCTGCATTTTCCACTCAACTGTTTTTCTAACCAGAATGCCTTTCTGATATAAAAATTGTCATCACAGTTCATTTTTCTTTCTACTGTGGTAAATATGTAAATAACAAAACATTTGCCATGTCAACATTGTTCACATATACAAACTAGTGACATTTAAATTCACTTTTCATAACAAACTGCGGAAATCCTAGTTTTCCACTTCATTCAGCCCATTAATTTGTCTGATTACATAGTAGCTCTAAGATCTCATCTCACTCTCAGATCTTTACAGAGTCCTCCTACTTGTTCGCTCTTATTTGATTACATTTATACATATGATGCTACAGATCACATGATAGAATTTTGCAAGACCATTGACTTATTCACTGCAAATACATTTTTAAACAACACAAAGGGCAATTATACACATGGACGTCACTAGATGGAATACACAGGAATAAAATTGACTACATCTGTGGGAAGAGACAATAGAAAAGCTCAATATCATCAGGAAAACATGGCCAGGGCAAAATGTGGAACAGATCATCAATTGCTCATAAGCAAGTTCAGGCTGAAGATAAAGAAAACTAAAGTCCACAAGAGCCAAAATATGACCTTGAACATGTTGTTGTTGTTATTGTCAGGTGCCATCAAGTTGGAACCAACTCATAGC
>NW_006408733.1:2233784-2237632 GCF_000296735.1 Chrysochloris asiatica
CTCAAGCTGACATCTCTGCTCTTCAATACTTTAAAAAGTTCCTGTGCAGCAGATTTGCCCAATGCAGTACGTCATCTGATCTCTTGACTGCTGCTTCCTTGAGTGTTGATAGTTGATCCAAGAAGAATGAAGTCCTTGACAACTTCAATCTTTTCTCCATTGTATATTGATAAGAATGTTGTTTATTGGTCCAGTGGTGAGAATTTTTGTTTTCTTGACATTGAGATGCAATCCATACCGAAGGCTCTGCTCTTTGATCTTCATAAGTAAATGTCCTCTTCATTTTCAGCAAGCAAGGTTGTATCATTGGCACATCGCAGGTTGTTAACGAGTCTTCCTCCAATCCTTGAACATATCCCACCTGAATTTATAGACCATCTCAAGAACAGATTTGATGCATTAAACACTAATGATTGAAGGCCAGAAGAGTCATGGGATAGCATCAAGAGCATCATACAAGGCAAAAGCAAAAGGTCATTAAGAAGACAGGAAATAAAGAAGAGACAAAAATGGATGTCAAAAGAGATTAAAATTTGCTCTCCAGTGTAGAGATGCTAAAGCAAATGGAAGAAGTGAGAAGGTACAAGAGCTGAACAGAAAGTTTCAACGGTTTGCTCGAGAAGACAAAGTCAAATATTTTGATGAAATGTGCAAAGACTTGAAGTTAGAAAACCAAAAGGTAAAAACACACTCAGCATTACTCAAGCTAAAAGAACTGCAGAAAAAATTCAAGCTTCAAAATGTCATATTGAAGGATTCTCTGGGAAAAATATTGAATGATGCAGAAAGCATCAAAAGAGAATGGAAGGAATATACAGAGTCACTGTACCAAAAAGAATTGGTAGATGACCAACCATTTCAAAAGGTAGGTAGCACATGAATGAGAACAGATGTTACTGAAGGAAGAAGTCCAAGGTGCACTGAAGGCATTGGTAAAAAACAGGCCTCCAGGAACTGATGGAATACACACTGAAATATTTCAACAAACTGATGCAGCACTAGATGCACTCACTCATCTATACCAAGAAATTTAGAAAATAGCTACCTGGCCAACTGATTGGAAGAGATCCACATTTGTGCCCATTCCAAAGAGAGGTCACCCAAGGAATGAGGAAATCATCTAAAAATATCTTTAATATCACATGCAAGTAATATTTTGCTGAAAATAATTGAAAAAAAAATTAATGGTTACAATAGTACATCAACAAAGAGCTGCCAAAAATTCAAGCCAGATTTACAAGAGGACGTGGAACTGGGGATATCATTGTTGTCATCAGATGGATTTTGGCTGAAAGCAGAGAATATCAGTAAGATGTTTATTTGTGCTTAACTGACTATGCAAAGCTTTTTGATGGTGTGGATCATGACAAGCTATGGTTAACATTGTGAAGAATGGATATTTCAGAAACTTGATTGTGTTAGTGAGGAACCTATACATAGACCAAGAGGCAGTTGTTCAAAGAAAACAAGAGGATACTGAATAGTTTAAAACCAGGAAAGGTGTGCTCCAGGATTGTATTCTTTCACCATATTTATTCAATCTGTATGCTGAAAGAAGTGACTGGTTTACAAGCTTTCAAAAGGGAGCCTAGATCCAGAGGGTGCAGAGGAAGGTAGAATCTCTGCTGGTAGAATCCACTCTGTTTAGGCGGGGCTGATGAAAGGAGATGCAGATAGGTCTCTTGTGATACAATAGTGAATAATTGTTATCAGGACTGATTGTGAGGGTTGGAAATGTAAAGATAGACATTTTGTAGCATTTTGTAACTTTTCAGTCTAGGAGCGGAGGTCCCTGGGACCATCAAGGGAGAAGACCGGAGAGTGGGACCTTACCCAGAGAAGCAGTGATGCCTGAGATGGAGGCAGAGATAGTGACATGGAGAGATGGAGCAGCTAGGGACTTTAGACACAGAAAGGGAGAAGGACTGTATGCTGATGACCGGGGTGGGGATGGGGAGGCAGGCTTGCAGGGTATACCCTTTGATTGGTTGATGATGCATGGAGGGGATTGTAACCATGGCAAATGAAACAATAGGATGAATGTAAAACTAATGTTCTCCCATGTAAACTATCACATAATTCACAATAAAACATTTTTTTTTTAAATCTCTTTGCTGAGCAAATAATCCAAAAAGGATTATTTCAAGATTGGAGGAAGACTTTTCAACAACCTGGGATAATCAGTTGATGCAACCTTGCTAGCAGAAAGTAAGGAGAACTTAAAGTAGTTACTGATGAAGATCAAAGGTCTCAACTTTCAGTATGGATTGTGCCTCAATGTAAAGGAAAAAAATCCACAATTGAACCAATATATAACATCATGATCAATGGTAAGAAGACAAAGTTTTCCAAGCCTTCATCTTGCTTGGATCAACAATAACACTTATGAAAGCAGCAGCCAAGAAATCAAACAACTTATTACATTGGCAAATCTGCATCACAAGATCTCTTTAAAATGTGCAAGAGCAAAGATATCAGTTTGAGAACTAAGATGCACCTGACCCAAGTTGCCTCATATGCATGTGAAAGTTGGACAATGAATAAGGAAGACCATAGAAAATGGATGCATTTGAGTTATGGTGTTGGAGAAGAATATTGAAAGTACCATCCATGGATTTCCAAAAGAACAAACAAATCTGTGTTGGAGGAAGTTCAGCCAGAATGCTCCTTAGAAGCCAGCATGGCAAGAGTTCATCTTTCTTACTATAGACATGTTATCAAGAGGTACCAGTCCCTGGAGAAAGACATCATGCTTGATAAAGTGGAAGAAGAAGACTCCCAAGAAGATGGATTGGCACAGTGGCAGCAGCAATGGGCTCAAGCATAACAGCCATTATGAGGATGGTGCAGGACTGGACAGTGTTTCGTTCTCCTGCACGTAGGGTTACTGTGTGTCAGAGCTGACTGGATGACCTAACAACAACAACATACATATTGCTTGCAACATCACTAGGGATCCCAATCTTTTCTCACTTTACAATCTTACAATACTGGATGAACATTGCAATATATATCACACAAACTGGTATTTCCTTGAAAATTTAATCCCTTCATTAGGTCCTGTTATGGTTCACTTTAAGGAGCTCTGGTAATTTAGTGGGTTTTGAGTTGGGCTCCTAATCACAAGATCAATAGTTTGAATGCACCAGCCATTCCTCAGGAGAAAAATGAGACTTTCTGTTCCAGTAAAGATTTACAGCCTTGAAAACCATATACGGGGCTGCTATGAGTTGGAACTGACTCCACAGTACATAACCATAGTACACAACCCCCAGCAAGGTTAATTTTACATGTCTTCTTGGCAAGGCTATAGCTTCTAGTGGTTTGGCCAAACCCTGGCCTATTATCTCATGTTACTGTAATGGAGTTGTTACATATGATTAAATCAATTTGCCTTGAGTAGAGCAGATTATGTTCCATAATGTAATCTAATGTAATGTTGTATAATGTAATGCAATGTCATGTAAACATCTTCCATAATATAACCTGTAGTGATATAATCAATCAAGCAATCAATCAGATAAGATCACACCAGTGTAAGTCAGTCCTAAGCCTTATGGCTTCTGAATTATAAATGGTCAGAATAGACACAGAGATACAGAAGGGAGCACAGACACTTAAGGATAATCTACCAGCAAAAGAATACCAAGGTAAAGACCTGGGGACTCTTGGGCCCAGAGTCAGTGACATAGCCACAGAGGACTCCACAGAGTGGAGAGTGACGCGTCCAGCTGATAAGAAGAGAGGGCATACGCATAAGAACACCCACACTTGCAGATAATACCCACTTATCCTGGCTTCAGTGACTGGATGATCAGAGCTCAACCAGAAGTAAAAAGCAGAGAGAA
>NW_006408733.1:2246467-2247639 GCF_000296735.1 Chrysochloris asiatica
ACCTCAAAGATGAACTAAGAGAGGGAAGACTATCAACCTCAATGAATGAAGAAACAGTGGCTGAAGTTCAGAAACTGGTAGAAAAATTAGTACTGGTGGGATCTCACATGGTTCTACATTTTTAGTTTTAAATGAACATCTTGACCTCAGTAAGCTTTCAGTTTGATGTATGCCCAAAAACTAGCTCAAAAGGCTGATTTTTCTTTCCATCAGTCTTTTAAACAAGATGAAAGCTAATGAAGAAAAATTTATGGAACAAATGGCAACCAGGGACAAGTCTTGGACTTAACAATATGATCCAACAGCAAGGTTTAATCAAGAC
The DNA here is from genome assembly GCF_000296735.1 of Chrysochloris asiatica. Lineage (NCBI taxonomy): Eukaryota > Metazoa > Chordata > Mammalia > Afrosoricida > Chrysochloridae > Chrysochloris > Chrysochloris asiatica. The sequence continues at coordinate 2,246,790 of NW_006408733.1, forward strand.
AGTGGCTTCTGAGAGGATTGGCTGAGCCAGTTAATTTCAAGGCTAAGGGATCAGCTCAAAAGGATTCCATTTTTTGGATTCCAAAGGGTTAATCTTTTCTTTCCTTTTTTTTCTTTTTTTTTTAACCTTTTATTGTGAATTGAATGAAGGGTAACAGACAGAATCATGAACTTCACATTCAACAAATTATACACTTTGTTTCACCTCAGTGACTACAATCCCCCTCCTTGCAACAACAGTTAACATATTTCCTCTCTGTGGTTTCCCTTTTACATCTTATATTTCACAAATGAACAAAGCAAAAATACTTGATGTACATATGCAAAACAAAAATATATATTCATTTTAATGTCCTAAGGGTATATTCTGCAAGCCAGCCTCCTGCCTTCAGGCAGACAGCCTTACTCAATCCATAGGCCTAGAACCCGCAACTGCTCTCTCTCTCCATGCCATCACCTCTGCCACCATCTCTGCTGTCACTGCTTTTCTAGGTAGGATCTCATGCTCCACTCATGTTTTTTTCTTCTTGACAGTTCTGGGATCATCTGTTACTGAAACGAAAGAATAACTACTTTCCACTTTTAGTTACACATCTTCTACAATTGCAGTTCTAATGATCACAATTAATCCTGCTAACAGTTACTCACAATTGAATCATAAAATCCTATCACCAATACCTCTTATACCCTTTCATCCAATCCGTCTGGAAAAGAGGAAAACGATTCAACTATTCAGTGGGGATCCTCCATTACCCCCTTCATTCTGAAACTAGGCACACTCATGAAAGCTTGTAAGTCAGCCACTTTCTGCCTCTGTAGTCCCCCATTTTTGATAGCCATTGTCTAGATTG
>NW_006408733.1:2247739-2253807 GCF_000296735.1 Chrysochloris asiatica
ATGAATGTAAAACTAATGTTCTCCCATGTAAATTATCACATAATTCACAATAAAACATTAAAAAAAAAAAAAAAGAATACCCAGGTAACAGAGTCCACAAACACAATGTTGTCAAATTGACTTTGATGAAAAGTGACTGGGATCTTAAACGCTCATGAGCTGCCACCTAAGGAGCAGCTATTGTTCTCTCCCTGTGTAGAGCAAAGAACAGAGATGAAAACAGAAGACACTTGGAAAGAGTTCAATGGACTAATGAAACTCATAAACATCAGCGTTCAGGACCCTGAGACCAGAAGAACTGGATGATGCCTGACTGGCTACCACTACCAACTGCTTTAAAAGATGTGAGAAAAAGTCAAATGCCTTCCCTTCAAAAGGTGTAAAATAGGGTTGGTGCCAAAGTAGAATAAACTGGGTTTTAGCCCCTTTCTCTTTTAAGGCTATTTAGCGAAACTCCCCTGAACTATTCTTGTCCCCATACTATAGACCTGCCAAAACCAGTTCTTGGAGCACTTTCACCTCCCAAAACAAAGACACTCCAAGGACCATTCAAACTGACCAATCAGACAGGGACAAGACTGTGCGGTCAAAACCCTAACCAATAGGGTAAGACACAGCTTTAGCTTACAATTAGACAATTGGTTCAAGACAAGACTGTGTGGTTGAAACCCTTATTGGTTAATAAGGTGAGACACAGACCCTTTCATATCTCATCAGAGATAAAACCCTAGCGGACTGCCTGCCCCATGTGCTTGCTAGCCAGACTTTGTGCTGCTGTGCACCCTTCTGCAGAAGTAAAAGTTGCCTTGCCGAGATTCTTTTATCTATATTGTATCTATGTTGCGACATTGAGTAACATTTCTAACAAAGGGATCACATTAGAAAGTCCTGGATAGAGTGGAACAAAATGTGGAACAAAATTCAAAATCAGGTAAAAAAAAAATCTTACTGGTCAGAAAGAGATTAGAAACCCCAAGACTATGGACCTTGGTCATTCTTCAAGTGTGAAACTGAACTCACCCTCACCCTCTTGGCTCAACTATCAGTAGGTATATTTGGAATGGGGGTCAACAACATTGGTGAGGTGTGCACACCAGAGAATGGCCAACCCCACTCAAGATCAAAAGGGCAACATTTACCTAAGAACAAAATTCAGAAAGCTGAGAAAGAAGGAATAGAAACCAGCGTCACAGGGAGGAAGTGGGTAGGATAAGTGATGTTACGTGGAAAAGATTGTCATCATTAAGATGAAAAGAAGTGTATGGTTTATGGAATATAAAAGTGATGATCTGCTCTGCAAACTTTCACTCAATTTGCAAAATACAGTTAAAAAGAATGTCGAGAATCATGAGCAGTCTCCAGAGTCCAGGGGAAAGGCTCACAGAAGCGATCTACGCAGCTGAGACACTGAATTGAACTTTTCGCCTCTAGAACTGTGGGAAAATAAACTTGTGCTCTTTAAAGCCACCCACTGTGGTATTTGTGTTACAGGAGCATTAGGTAGCTAAGACTGGCCCCTTAATCTCCATGATTTTTCCTGGCTCCTTTTTTCATTCTCCTCAATCAGCCTTAACACGGTCTCCTTTTACCTCCAGCAGCTGACATTTCAATTCCACCCCAAGTCCTGCCTGGTCTAGGCTGGTCTACTGACAACAGAAATGTGACCCTGGCCTGTCATGTGCAGCTCTGCTCTAGATTTTCCCATTCCTAATTGCTGAAGGATTCCCAGGAGAGCTATCTTGCCACACCTATCTTGCAGCTGTCACCTACTTTCTACAAATGACAAAATTTTCTCTACCATTTTTCCTTCTAAGTATCAAATTCAGTGGGACTCACTTTATCCAGTGCTGTTTTTCCTTAAGTCAAATTACTTGTTTTAGGACAGAATGCTCTTTGTTTCTTGCTCTAAAAACACAAAGACAAGGCCCTGTGGCCCCTGGTAAGAATTTCCTTTTCATGTTTCCTGATTAAAGAGGAATCTGGAGCAAATATTTGTAACTCGATAAAGGATCATGTCAAGAGGCACAGTTTCAAGTTCTTGTGGCTTTCTGCCCACACACTGCTTCACAACGAAAGGAGGACCATTTATTTCTTGTTGACGTGTAGTTAACGCTCAAATGTAATTTGAGTTCAGAATCTAAATATATCACAGACTATTACAGCTTGACACTTGAACACCCTGCAGTGCAAAGCCCTAACTCAGAGGGTAACTAACATGTTTTCCTGGGAATGGCACAGGAGCCCAACTCCCTTCAGCAAAGGCAGCAAAAAAACTTAACCTGGCATTAGACAGGAGAAGCTTCTACTATGGAGATATTGTGAAACAAAAAATATAGTAAGTGAATGTAAAACTAATGTTCTCCCATGTAAACTATCACATAATTCACAATAAAACATTTATTTAAAAAAAGTATAATAAGAACTTCCTACAGCTCTTGAAAGAGCCCTGATGACCCAGTGGTAAGCACTCGGCTGCTAACTGAAAGGTTGGTAGTTTGAACCCATGGGACCTCCGCAGAAGAAAGATGTGGCAGTCAGCTTCTATAAAGATTACAGCCTTGGAAACCCTATGAAACAGTTCTACTCTGTCCTACAGGGACTCTATAAGTCAGAATCAGCTCAGTGGCAATCGATTTTTTTCCAGGTAGCTTTTGAAATGTTTTGAGCGAATGAGCTACCCAGAGTAGAAAAATCATTTTCCTTCAAAATTAGGGGACTGGCCCTTTATGAATATTATTTAGCCTAGTAAGTATGATTATACTTATATTTTATGCTATTTACACCAACGGCAACATTTTTATTTTGAAGGGAGAGCAGTGGCCCTGAAGATTCCAGTTGAATTTCCTCACTGAGTTCAGCAGCCTGAGTCAGTGTGCAGAGCTTTTAAAAATTCCAATCGCATTAGGACACAATGTGAGCGGTGAAGGAGGATGAGCACATCCATGCTTGGCATGTCTATGTTACTCACGAATGAGATCAAGCTGAGGGACCCAAAAAGATGCCATCTACACTGAAAGAGCTCATCAAGTGGTTTAGAATGGCACCTGAAATGTACTTTGTTAGAGCTTCTTCTCTAAAAAGACAACCCCCTTCCAAAGTTGGAGTGGGGATGTAGTGACAATCAGGTATCTCCATGAGAATGAGCATAAGGTACAGCCACATGATTGAGAGGAAATTCACAAATGAACATGAGATGAGATCACAAGGATAAGAAGAGGGGCTCCAGTCCGAATGGGAAAGAATAAAAGCAAATCTTATTTACTTTACAACTTTGCAGAAGAGCTGATTGTGATCTCTACAACCTAGTTAGGCTAGACTTGCCTTAGAGTGAATGCTGAACATAAATTAACATTAATAACAGAGTTAAAAATATATAAATTATGTGGCAACCTAGTGAATACCTCTGGAGGTGTAGTCATGGAGTAAATTAAAAGTCTGTGCTTTCACTCAGAATCACCAGGAGAATTTAGGAAGGAACCATAACATGGTCCGGTCTCTAAATATCTGGCCTGCCTCAAAAACAGGGTATCAGGTCCAAACGCCCTTTTCTCCAGATAGATCTCTTATTCTTCATTTGCTTGGGTCTGGTCTGGCCTGGTCAGGTCAGGTCTTAGCTCAGGGTCCAGGGTTCCATGCAGTAGCTTCAAAGGGACTATGAATGTGAAGTTGTAAAGTAAACTGTAAAGGGGCTAGGGATTTGAAGTTATAAGGTTAATTGTGGGTGTGTAACCATGCAGGCACATGCAACACAGTGAGAGAGACAGTGTCTGTGGGCCCTCCCTGGGGGATCCACCTGTCATGTATTGAATTGTTGTTGTTACGCGTTATGTTTCCGAGGCTGTAAATCTTTACAGGAGCAGAAAGCCTCATCTTTCTCCCACAGAACAGCTGGTAGTTTCAAACTACTGACCTTGCAGTTCGCAGCCCGATTCATAACCACTATGCTACCATAGTAGTGAATTGTGTCCCCCAAACTATGTGTCAATGTGACTGGACAGTGATTCTCAGTGAAGTGGTAGATATTTGGTGACTCCCCAGAATGTGATAAACCAATAAAAGGATTAAGGGTGGAATGCAATACCCTTAATCCCATCAGGACCCTGACCCATTGTAAGTGAGTTTCCCAGGTGTGTGGCTGAGAGGTGTGAACTGAGAAAGAGAGACCCTACAGTGGTTATGAATCGGGCTGCGAACCTCAAGGTCAGCAATTCGAAACTACCAGCTGCTTCGTGGGAGAAGGATGAGGCGCTCTGCTCCCGTAAAGATTAACAGACTTGGAAACCCTGTGCAGGGTCACTATGAGTCGGAATCGACTCCACGGCACATAATAACAACAACTGCCATCTAGAAAAAAGAGCCAGGACTAAAGTGCATCATTTGAACGTGGGATCCCTGCACTGTGAAGCTCCGGTTGTTGTTGTTAAGTGCTGTTAAGTCAGTTCCGACTCATAGAGACCTTCTATAGGGTTTCTGAGGAATGGCTAGTAGGTTGAATGGCCAACCTTGAAGCTACTTGTCCAGTGTTTATCCTGCAATGCTACACTAGAATTCTTTGCTTCTATCTGGCAGTAAAAAAGATCCAGTCTTAAATTTCTGGGAGCTTATTCCCAGAAAAAGGTCACTCTTGTCCTAGTGTGAGCAGGCATGTGTAGGCAGCATGCCTATCCCTGGGGGCCCCACTGCTTGAGCAGAATGAGTAGTCAAGGTTTGGAGAAGGAGGAGAGAGGATAGTGACAACATGAGAGGGAAACATACATAAAAGAGCCTTATTTGAGAACCTCTGGCCATTTTTGAAGTCAAAGATCTCATTGATTTGTCCTCCCTAGGTCCACAAGTTTATGGGTAGTTCTCTCCTCTCTTCCTCTCCCTCTTCTTTCTCTCTAACACACACAACACTCATCACATGCTTTCAGTTTCCTTAAGTTAATTTAATGTCTTTCTCTAGGATTTCCAGAGGAATTACCTAAAACTCACTGCAACATTTGAGAGCTGCTGCAACTTGTGGAACAAGTTGAGAAGTGTCTGTCTTGATGAGGGGTATGGTTGCCGGCAGCAGAACCATCCTGTAGGAACTGTAAGAGGGAACACAGTGTCAGGAAGCAGTAATAATTTACAACTGTGATACTGACACCAGGAAATACAGAGACAAATCTAATGCAGTATATATAAAAGTCCAGAACCCAACCCAAGAATGAGAAGTTAGTATATGATGAATGAGATTTCAAACTACTGAGAAGGGTTGGTGTTGGAATATTAACTAATCATTTGGGGGAGAAAAGTATTTCCCCAACTTCAACCATGTGCAAAAATATATCCAAATTCATATCATCAAGTTCATTCTGACTTATAATGACCCTACTGGACAGAGTAGAACTGCCCCATAGAGTTTCTAAGGCTGTAAGTCTTACAGAAGCTGATTGCCATATCTTTCCCCACAAAGTAACGGGTAAGCTCAAACCATCTGCCTTTTGAATGACAGTCAAGTGCTTTAAGCAATGCACAACCAGGGCTCATTATGCAAGAATATTTTGTTGTTGTTATATAACAACAGTGACTCAGTGACTCTATCTAGGATTTCCAAGTAGCAGCTGGTGAGTTTGAACTATCAACCTTCCAGCTAGTAGTTCAGTGCTTATCCTACAGTGACACACCAGGACTCCTATCAGTAACTGTATCAGGACTATATTCTTGCATGGATCAGGCTAAGCACTGGATCACAAGGTCAGCTTGAACTGCAAGGTCAGCGGTTCAAGCTCACTAGTCGCTCCTTGGGACATTATGAGTTGGCACTTAATAATAACAACTCACAGTACTGGTAAATCAAATATTTAAAGGTTTGCAAATAAAATTTCAAAAATAAAACCATATAATTTCCAGAAGACAAAGGTGACTATATACATAGATATATACGACAGTAAGTAAAAAAAAATCATTGTTACTAGGGTTCCAGTTCACACATGCACAGGTTTATCCAAACAAAATCTGTCTAAACATGTCTCTGCGATCAGTGGATGGCTGTAGACAAGTTCTCTCAGTAATAGACATGTCTTAGTCTCACTAGAAGGAGC
>NW_006408733.1:2255637-2262258 GCF_000296735.1 Chrysochloris asiatica
CAAGCTTGTTCCTTGACATGAACAATCTTTCCATTCTGGTTGGAATTATGAGCAACTGCATCCATAAGCAAAGGTCCAGTTCATCAAACTGTTGGAATTTACACTTGTTCTCAGCATCAAACATCTTTATCTTCATCTGGTTGAGTTCTGGTCAGCTAGCCATCCAAGCTAAGTCAAACGATGTTGTTGTTGTTAAGTGCTGTTGAGTTGTTTTCGACTCACAGCGACCCTGTACAGGGTTTCCGAGGCTGTAAATCTTTATGGGAGCAGAAAGCCTCATCTTTCTCCCGCAGAACATCTGGTAGTTATGAACTGCTGACCTTGTGGTTCACAGCCCAATTTGTAACCACTACACTACCAGAGATCCTTGATGCAAGTTTGGGAGTCCACGCACACCTCCCTGCACTTCTGGCCAGCTGTCCACTTTACTTTCAGCTCTAGCCCCCAGTGGCTAGATCAGTGACCCCATGGGCTAAGAGGTTCACACATCTCCAAAAATCTTAATAGATTTTCTCAAAGTTCCACATCAAGGGAACTTATTAGGAAGGAAGAAGTTAGGAGAAAATTGAACTGCATTGGTGAGAAAAAGGCTAGGAAAAGTTTCACTGAGGAATTATTTTTTTCCCATCACAACATTGCACCTACTCATTCTTCAAGGGAAGCAAGGGCTGTCCTATAAGAATTTCACTGGGAAACCTAACCCCATCCACCTAGGGCTCTGATCTTGCCATGTACATATGCAGCTTCTGCTCCCTCAAAGATTTAAAGTGTCAGAAACCCAATACAGTGGCACTCACTAAGAGTTAGAACAGACTCAATGGCACTTAACAACAGCAATATATGTGCAGACACACAGTGTGAACTTCTGTAAACACAGAACCAAAAGGCAAAGATGGTAAAAGAAAGGCTAGAGAAATGAATGCAAAAAAAAAAATGGATAAAATGAAAGATAATAAACACAAAATTAAGAAAAATTATCCAACATTTAGAAATAAGACAAAAAGATTAGTGCTTGCCTTTTTAACCGTAAAATATTGTCTGATAAGCCTACCTATGAATCCTATAAAGGAGCTCTGGTAGCGTAGTGGTTATGAATCGGGCTGCGAACATTAAGGTCAGCAGTTCGAAACTACCAGCTGTTTCTCAGGAGAAAGATGAGGCTTTCTGCTCCCGTAAAGATTTACAGCCTTGAAACCCTATACAGGGTCGCTATGAGTCGGAAATGACTCCACAGCACATAACCACCACCACCATGAGTCATATAACTCTCTAGAAAAATGTAAGTTAGCTTGTCTTGTTATTTTCTACTGAGTAGGGTCCAGACAAATTAAATGTTCATTTGTCCGGGTGTGGCACTGTGGGCTAATGCACGGTACTGCAAAGTCAATTGAACCACAAGAACGGTGGCTCAAGCTCACTAGCCATTCCTTGGAAACCCTATATAGGGTTGCTATGGGTCGGAAATGACTTGACGGAGCTTAGCAACAACAATAAATTATGAATGATTTTTGCCTGGTAGAGATGCAAATCATTTGTGATAGAAAAGATATTCTCAAAGATTATGTTTTCATTATTACCCTGTAGAGCAGCTACTTTGTGGGAAAAAGATTAGCAGTTAGCTTCTGTAAAGATGATGACCTTGGAAACCCTATGGGACTGTTCTACTGTATCCAGTAGAGTCACTGGTGGGAGCGGTGGTTATGGGCTATGGAGTCGGTTCCGACTCATAGCGACCCATATAGGGTTTCCAAGGCTGTAAATCTTTACGGGAGCAGAAAGCCTCATCTTTAACCCATAGAACCACTGGTAGTTTCAAACTGCTGACCTTGAGATTAGCAGCCTGACTCGTCACCACTACGCTACCAGAGCTCCTTCATAGGGTCATTAGGAGTTGGAATCTACTCAACAGCCACGAGTTTCTGGGTTTTGGTATCTAATTTAGCAATCTTTCCCCAGCATTCTTTCTTTCATTTCCTTCTCTTAAATTTTCTATTGCATCAGCTTTCCCTTTGCTGGTTCCTTCACTAATTAAAAGCATGTCTTCACTAAAAATTGTATGTTGAAAATAATTAGGGATGACACGTATGAGTAATATTTTTGATACATACATGTGACTATTGTTAAAGTGCCATCCAGTCGGTTCCAACTCATGATTCTGTGTAGTTTCCAAGGCTATAAATCTTTGCAAGAGTAGAGTCTCATCTTTCTCCCACCGAGTGGCTGGGGGACTAGGACATTCAACCTTGTGTTTAGCAATCCAGTGCTTATCTACAGAGCTACCATGCTCCCAATATATACATGCTATTGTTGTTAAGTGTTATTGAATCTGTTCTGACTCAGTTTCCAAGGAGCAGCTAGCTGGTGGGTTTGAATTGCTGACCTTGTGGTTCGCAGTCCAGTGCTGATCCTACAGCACCATGCATAGCTGTCACAAATCCATCGGGAAAAAAACAGATAAAGATTAGAAGGCAAAACTTACTTAGGAATAATTATAAATGGCAATTAAATATATAATGTTCAACCTCACTTGGCATTCTTTAAAATGCTAATTAGAACAATAATAAAAATATACTTTTTATACATCATAGTAAAACAAATTCCAATACTCAGTACTGGAAAGGGAAATTACAGTATGGCTTAGCGTTTTAGGAAGCATTTTGGGAAAAAAAAAATCCTTTGCCAACATTATACTTTATGTTTAAGGAGTATATCTTTCGAAAACTACTGGACTAGCAAACTTCCCTTGTTTATACTAGGGAGGAAATATGAACTGCTTAAGACTTTGCAGCCCTACAACCAGATATTAAGTTTCAACTACATTATACATTGTCTGTGTTACCCTAGGCAAATGGCTTAATAGTCTATAGGAGCATGAGTAAGTTCTCTTATAAGGATCAGCACAAAGCTGGTGCCTATGAAGGGGAGGCTAAAGATGTTCTAAATGTCCAGTTTTTCCAAATTGCTGTACCACTATATCATGTCTAACAGCAACTCCTCCTTCTCCTCTCAGTATGCTCGCTCCTATCTTTGAGTTCCATAATTCACTGCAACATCTCACAGAAATCGCAAACTGTCAAGACAATGGCTCACTTGGTTGTGGAGGTTGGTAAGTCACAGGTCATTCTGGAGGCCTCGCCTGACTCATGTGGTTGCAGGGGCTTATGAACCAAATTTGGCAGGTCAGACAATAGGCCACAGGCTCACAGGCTGTGGAAGCCAATGAAAAAGGTCTGCTGGCTGAAGTCCCAAGACTGGAGGTCAGGCAGTAATGAATCAGATGTAGAACCCAGGGTAAAAAAGAGAATTTTGCCAGACCCTCAAGGAAACTAAAGTGACTTGAGTCACAACATTTAGTAAAGCAGAAACTCAAAATATATCCTACCCTAATTCTACATCTTAACACAACAGACCACTCATTCAGAAATGGGACCATAACCACAGATACACTCACTGCCACCAATTGATTTCAACTCATAGCAACCCTACAGTACAGAGTAGAACACCTTCGTAGAGTTTCTGAGACTATAAATCTTTACAGGAGGGAATTGACAGCTTCAGCTTTCTCCCTCAGAGCAACTGGTGGCTTTGAATGCAAACCTCGAGGTTAGCAGTCCAATGCTTAACCCACTATGCCACCAGGGCTCCTTCACCACAAGCATAGAAATTAGAATGTACAATATACGTCACAACATGGAGGAGTTTCCTCATCTCAAAAATGGGGGCCAGAGGGAATGGGATCTACCTCATAGGACTGATATGATGATTAAATAAGATAATCCATGTAACATGTTTAGTATAGTGGCTGACCCAGAGCATTTTCTCAAGATGTTGTTGTAGTAATAAGATATTGCATGAGATTTTCCCCAGTTGTTCTAAAATTGGTGATTAAGACCCAGAGGTGAGAACCAAAAGGTGTTAACTACTCTACATCCTTTCAAAAAATTGCCGGTAATTGGAGCTTGCTAACTCCCCCAAGAGACTACGCAGAAACAGCCTAGACACTTCCAACTTTCCCCTGACTCCAACCATGCCATCCTTCCAGTCTCAGCAGAATTGGGGGCGAGTGAGAGAAAGATGATGATGTGCTTTGTGGTAAGTATAGTGAGAAGACAGGAAGTGTAGATTTGCTTTGTTTAAGAAGTAGAAGGTGCTGTGTCTCCACAGAAGACAAATGATAGTAAGGACTCTTGTAAAGACTGGAGATCTATAAGCTGAGAGATCTGCCTTTTATGCCTTAGTTAGCTACCTGCTAATAGAGTCGGTTTGCCAATATCCTACTTTGAACTAAGGAGGAATAAACATGAACAAAAGCGAGTGACTGGAGAGAGATGGGTATAAGAAGGGATCAAAGAGAGGAAACTAGTGTGGCGTGAAAAGGAAATGTATGTTATTATCTATCCTGGGATAGAGAGCTAAGCCTAGGCTGCCTCCATAGACCCTTCCCCAAAAAGGCTGTAGGCCAGGAATGGGGACATGTACAAGAGACAGGAATTGGGAAGGAGTGAAGCTAGAGCTAGGTTCTCCTGCATCAGGGAACTATGGCACGGGCAGCCTCTCTAAGTACTACTATACTGGACACCTGCCACACAGGAAACATTAACACAGAGCATATCAGTATTAAGGAGCTCTGGGAGTGTAGTGGTTATGAATCGGGCTGCTAATCTCATGGTCAGTAGTTTGAAACTACCAGCTGTTCTGTGGGACAAAGATGAGGCTTTCTGCTCCTGTAAAGATTTATAGACTTGGAAACCCTGTACAGGGTGGCTGTGAGTCAGAACTGACTCCACGGCACATAACAACATATCAGCATTGACAGGAGAAGCAGGGATGTTATGGATTGAATGCGTCCCCCCAAAATGTGTTGTCATTCCTAACCTCTGGTTTGGCACTGTAGGATAAGCACTGGACTGCTAATCATTGATCAATGGTTTGATAGGCTGAATGAGTAAAGGAAGAGGAAAAATGTTTATGTGTTTGGCTGTTTTGTAGATATTGGTTTCCCCTATCTACTATTGTAAAATAAAAATTTATGTGTAATTTAAATGAATATTAAGAATTATGATTACAGAAAGCTTGTAAGTCTATATTCAGCCTATAACTAACTGATTAGATTTGCAGAAAGGGGAGTTACAATTTGCCCCCCAAGAAATAGCCTTCTTGTTAAGCCTTTGTATAGTATGTGGTCTTAGGTAGAATCCTGAGTCCCACCCTAAACCTTCTGAGCTGGGACATTCCCACTTGAAAAGACATGCAGACCAAGTCAGAACTGCTAGGAGAAGAGAAGATTCTTATGAAAGAAAGACCCATACTGTTTGGCTGTTTGAATTTCAGGCAAGCTGTTTGCTTTAGAAGCATCAGGGGAAATCCCCTTCTTGGACTCAAACGTAAAAGAACCCCTCGATGGCACTTAACAACAACTTATGCTATAGGGTCACTTTTTATAATGAATACATTATATTTAGTCATCTTATTCTTTAGGCTGTAGGCTCCTGAGGCAAAAGGTAAAACAGCAAAAACATTACTCGTGGAAAAAGATGTTACTTTTTCCAGGATATTAAATAAAGTTCCCATTTCTCATTAGTGATGGTTCTTTTTTTGGATTGGCAACTAGCTGAATTTTCTCTAAGACTCTAGTTAAAGACGACAAATTCTACTTCATGAAACATATAAGGAATTTTGTTCATTTTCAGTGTTCATAGGGTAATAACTTTATATTAATATAATAAATATAAAACTTTGCAAATAGGGAAAAAAGGACCCCTAGAGCAGTCTAGTGTGTTTGCAGGTGACCTCCTGGTTCTACTTGTGAATGGAAGTGGGGGAAATGTTTAAATGAAGTCATGGGCTGAGTCTGACCATGTTCCATTGACATCTAATGACCTTGAGATGAGAGAGAGAGAAGACGAAGGGCTGACTGGTCTGAAGTTTAGGGAGATGTGCGAACTTCTGAGTGCACAGGCATGACTTAGCCCCTGGGGCTAGGAGTGAGACTGAAGGAATCAGCTAGAAGGTCTGAAGTGCAGGGAGGTGTGCATGAATTTCCAGTGGCACTGTGGTTTAATGTGCCAGACTGCAAAGCTGTTTGAACTGCAAAGTTGGCAGTTCAAGCTCACCAGCTGCTCCTTGGGTGACCCTCGCTATGGGTTGGAACTGACTCAAGGGCACTAACAACAACAACAACAACAACAACAACAAACCCATTTTGAATGGTTAGCTGACCACAACTAGACCAGATGAAGATAAAGATGCTTGATACTGTGAGCAAGTGTAAAGTGCTACAATTTGATGAACTGGAGTTTTGCTTTTGGATGCAGTTGTTCAAAATTCCAACCGGAATCGAAGGATTCTTCAAATCGAGGAGCAAACTTGTTTCCTCAGTGTACTGGATTGATAGGGACAGGCAATTTAGACATTGGTTATCAAAAATAGGGGGGCTATAAAGGCATGAAGATTAAATAGAAGAATTCTACCAACTTCTTCAATCTGAAATCGATCAAACATGCAATCAAGATGTATTGCTCATCACTGGTGATTGGAATGCAAAAGTAGGGAGCAAAGAGGAGGGTCCAGTAGTTGGAAAATTTGGACTTGGTGATAGAAATGATGCTGGAGAACAAATGA
>NW_006408733.1:2262358-2266869 GCF_000296735.1 Chrysochloris asiatica
GAAATGAGTCCCTTGTCTAATATGTCATTGCAAAAGATTTTTTCCCATTCTGTGGGTTCCCTTTTTACTCTTCTGGTGAAGTGTTTTGATGCACATAAGTTTTTAATTTTTAGTATGTCCCACTCATCTATTTTGTCTACTTTTGTTTGTGTGGTTTTCAAAATGTTTTATAGTCTGAGAATCACCAGTTTTGAGGTTAACAATCTAGTGCTTATCCTACACCACCATAACAGGGGCTGGCTTTTTCAGAGGAAGGAACTTTGAGCTCCGATGTGAAGTTCCTTGGACAGTTTGGTCTAGAAAAAAAATTCACAGCAACTTACCAGTATCATTGTCGCAGTGCCTCTTTCTAATTTTGAACAAAAGGTGTGTGTCCTTTTTCTCCATTAAGAGTCCTAGTGTAGTGCTGTAGGATCAGCAGTGGAATGCTTACCAACAGGTTGGCGGTTCAAACCCACCAGCCGCTTCTCAGAAATCCTGTCACAGGATTGTTAGAAGTTGGAATCAGTTTGACAGCACTTAACAACAACTACCACTCAAATTTAGTTCCAGTGGCATTGACTGTGACAGTTTACCACTGTTGTGGTTCTTTCTTTGCCTGCCTCTTGCCCCCTTCTCTTCACCACTCTAACAACAGGAGTGACTTAATGAAGCTGAGTTTAGCACATCTTCCTACTGTGTAAAAATGGTGTGAGGGCACCAGCTAGCCTCTTCTAACTTCACTGGGGAATGAGAACCCCAAATTAACAACATAAGGCAATTCCTATGAGGTGGAGGTCAGATATGCCTCCACTCTCTAACCTTTTTACCTATTTTGCCACCAACTGTCCCTCCCATGGCACTTTCTGCTTCTCTGCTGGGTTTGCTAATTTGTTATAATGGCCACACAGAATTCAGACAGAACTCACAGTTATGGGGTTTATTAGGGAGGTAACTGGTAAAAATTCAGGCCAGGGATGCTCAGGATACAGTTCTTCAATCAGGACAGTCTCCTCTCACCAGTGCCCATAGACGTGCCCAAGCTCTGGGCCTCTCAGTTATGTAGCCCTTTGCCCTCTGCCCTGCTTTTTTAGTTCTGCCAATTATGCGCCAAAGGCACCCTACTCCTCCCATAAGCCTTGACCTGAAGGTGCTTAGCTTCATGGGGCAGCAAATCTAGCTGTCACCCTAACTCCAACTAAGTGCTTAGGAAGTACCCCACCCTGCCCCAGCTGCCTGAAAGGTGCTCAGCTTTCTCATCCTATGGTCCCAGAAGCCCCCCATTCTGTCATGTGCCTCTTCTTCTGCCACAGCTTCACTAACAGCACTTCTCGGCTTTGGCTTCATGTCTCAGGTGTCACAGCTCCTGTCTTCTGGATCTCACTTCATGCCTAGCTCTTCTTTCTTCATGGTTTTGAGACCCTCGCTTCTGCTTCTAAGATGGCTTCTTTTAAACCCAGAGAAATGGCAGAAATGATCAATCTCCTTGTTAGAGCTCCATACGTGTACATGCATGGTCTCACATGACAGGGTGCCATGCCTATTTCTGGCGTCACTGCTTCTCTGGGTAGGGTCCTACACTCTGCTCTTCTCATTTGATGGTCCCAGGGACCTCAGCTCCTGGACTGCAAAATCAACCACTCTCCTCCTTTTGTTACAAAACATCTACCTTGGGGAAAAAAAAAAATCTACCTTTACATTTCCGACCCTCACAGTCAGTCCTAATAGCAATTATTCACTATTGTACCACAAGAGTCTTATCCCATCTCCTTTCATCAACCCAGTCCCAACAGATTAGAAACCACTCAGTGGTGATGCTACCTTCCCCAGCCCTGTCTGGAACTAGGCTTCCTCTTCAAAGCTTGTAAGCCAGTCACTTCTTGCCTTCATAGGTTCCCCCCCCCCCCATTTTGGGTAGCCAATGTCCAAGTTTGGGCCACTGTAAGTTTGAATCGAAATGCTGACAGTGGGTTTGGCTTTGAATTTTGTATGCTCCTGGACAGCTGTGAAGATTAAGAAACCCCCTGTGCTTTCCTGTTCTGGGAATTGGCTTACTACAAAGAACCACCCTTTCCTATATGACTTAGATAAGATTCACTTGTTTATCTATGACAAGTCCAGACATAAATCTTCCAAATTCTCATTCTTTGTCTCACAAATGATTCACTGAATTGATTTCCCTTTTGAAACTACCTAAATACTGAGATAAACATTTCCTGTTCATCTGACTGAAACTTAACCTGATTGCCAAAACAATCCCAACTGTAAAATAACCCCACCTATAAGTTGTCTAAAGGAGTCCCTGTGGCACAGTAGAATAAGCACTGGACTTCTAATTGGTTGGCATTTCAACCCCACAAGGAGCTCTGGTAGAGTAGTTGTTACGAATTGGGCTGCAGTTCAAAACTACCGCGGGAGAAAGATGAGGTGTTCTGCTCCTGTAAAGATTTACAGCCTCAGAAATCCTGTACAGGGTTGCTATGAGTCGGAACCGACTCCATGGCACATAAAAACAACCACCACTCCTTGGGAGAAAAATGGGGCTATCTGTTCCCATAAAGATTTCCAGTCTCAGAAACTTGACACGGGGTCACCATGAGTCAGGATTGACTTTATGGCACTGGGTTTGTCAGTGTTTTAAAAGTTATCCACTGCTCCCTATAAAATATAAAACAAAATGACTGTCAGACCTTCTGATCATTAATAGCCTCAATAAAATAATTTCCCTTAGTAGTTTCCATTTTCCTTCCTGTCAGACTACAGAGTTGTAAGAATGTGTTCCCAAGACTCCAGTGGTCATATTCCCAACCATGGAGAGAATTCCCAATCATGGTCTGTGAGAATGAGGGCACTGCCTAGAGGAAAGTAGAGACTCCTTACTTGTCTTGGCAAAAGGTACAACACCCCTGGTTCCGGTCTTAAGTTCCTAGAGCTTCCCTGCCTCAAGTATCAACCAGTATTCCTTATTTAAATACACTTCTTAGCAAAAGTTATTTTGATTTAATTTCTGTCACTTGTAACCTTAAGAGTTCTAACAATAAACCCATCACATTGAAAACTCACAATACAGTAGAAAATCCAAACCAATTAATGGTAGTAGCTGAACAACGTGATGAATATAATTAATGTCACTGAACTGTACATATGAAAATTGTAGAACTGGCGAATGTTTTGCTATATGTGTATTCTATGTATGTGTTACTGTGTGCTGTTGAGTTGATTCTGACTCAGCATGACCCATGTCACACAGAAGAACTGCTCCATAGGCTTTCCTAGGCTGTAAATCTATACAGGGTCGCTATGGGTCAGAACTGACTCAACAGCACTTAACAACAACAAATCTTTAAAGAAGCAGATCACCAGGTCTTTTTCTGCAGAGCCACTGGTGGATATGAACCTCAGACCTTTTGGTTAGCAACCGAACACTTAGCCTTTGCACCACTGGGCTGCTTACCTATATATTTGCCTCAACTAAAGAAAAAATTACTATTCAGGTACAGTAAGTTTCTTCATGTAAAAATGGTGTTAGTGGTGGTAGTTGTGTGCCATGAGTTGGTTCTGACTCATCGTGACCCTGTACAGGGTTTCTGAGGGAGTAAATCTTTATGGAAGCAGAAAGCCTCTTCTTTCTCTCGCAGACCGGCTGACAGATTCGAACTGCTGACCTTTCAGTCAGCAGCACAATTCCTAAAGCACAGGGCTCCTCCATGTAAAAATACTGGAGATTAAAAGTTCTTTTTAAAGATTTACCAGTGATAAAAAGTCCTCTGTGACATCAATTTAAAAATGATTCCTAATAAGATTTCATTCTAGAAAATGAAAGAAGAAACAGGATCATTAACATTTCTTAGATGCATAAACAGAAAGTGAAATCTTTGTCACTTCTTCCACCTCTCCCTCCACCAACCACACAAACACACACAAATCCTGGTATGATGAATGAAAAGGTATATCACCTCAAATGGAAAAGATTTATAGATGCTTACTTGTTTGGTAAGTTTCCTTGAAATTTTGAAGTAAACTTAGATTCTCCAGAGTTAACTGAAATTTTACTAAGTTCTCAAAAAATTAATTAATATAAACAGATGGTGCAAAACTAAATCTTCATAATGAATTTTCTGGTAGCAAGGACAAGAAAAGAGTTTACTGAGAACTCCAGAGCCTGCTTGAGATATCTTAAACCTTTAAAGGTGTTACACAAAATGCTTTCAGATATAAAGCAAGCTTCTTAATCTTGAAGCGCCCTTAGACTATGTTTGCATTTTGTGCATGAAGTTTATCTTGTCATAAAAACAATATACAGTGATCATTTCCTTTTTGTCTTATATATGATATAAATTGAACCTTTTAAAAGTGTTCTTTTAATGTGGTAAAATACCATGTTGTTGTGAGCTGTTATTATGTGCCTTTGAGTTGATTGCCAGGTCTTTTTCCCTAGGGGCCATAGCTTTTGGCTAGCAGTTTAACAATGAATTTTGCTACACGGAGGTTCTTTCATAAGATACATTGTTGTTGTCAGGTGCCATCGAGTC
>NW_006408733.1:2266969-2270716 GCF_000296735.1 Chrysochloris asiatica
TGTGGGATGACATCAAGAACATCATACATGAAGAGAGCAAAAAGTCATTAAGAAGACAAGATAGAAGGAAAAGGTCAAAATGGATGTCAGAGGAGACACTGAAACTTGCACTCCAGCATAGAGAAGCTAAAGCAAATGGAAGAATTGAAGCGGTCCAAGAGCTGAACAGAAAATTTCAAAGATCAGTTCGAGAAGATAAAGCCAAATACTATAATAAAATGTGCAAAGATTTAGAGTTAGAAAACCAACATTCATAGAAGCAGCAATCAAGAAATCAAATCACATATTGCAAGGCAAATCTGCTACAAAAGACCTCTTTAAAATATTAAAGAGCACCTTTGAGAACTGAGGTGCTCCTGACCCAAGCTATGGTATTTTCAATTGATTTAAATGCATGTGAAAGTTGGACAATGAATAAGGAAGAGCAGAGAAGAGTCTATGCATTTGAATTATGGCATTGGACAATACTGAAAGTACTATGGATTGCCAGAAGAACAAATAAATCTGTCTTGGAAGAAGCACAGTCAGAGTGTTCTTTGAAGTAAGAATGGTGTGACTTTGTCTCTAGTACTTCAGACATTTTATCAGAAAGGGCGAGTTCCCCCAGAAGGATATCATACTTGGAAAAGCAGGGGATTAGTGAAAAAGTGGAAGACCCCCAATGAGATGGATGGACACAGCGGCAGCAATAATAGGCTCAACACAACAACAATTGTGAGACGGCACTAGACCAGGCAGCGTTTTGTTCTGTTGTGCACTTAACAACAACATCCTCCCAAATTATTGAAGTGAGTAAAAGCAGGAGCTCAAGACGAATTTTGGACATGTTATCAGGAGGAACCAGTCCCTAGAGAAGGACATCATGCTTGGTAAAGTGGAGGGTCATTGAAACAGGAAAAGCCTCAATGAGATGGAGTGACATTGTGACTCCGCATAACAGGGATTTTCAGGGTGGCATAGGACCGGGTAGTTTCATTTTATTGTGCAGAGTCAATATGAGTCAGAACCAACTGGAAAGCACTTTACAATAACAACAAACTGTGAGAAAATGAAATGAGCTTGTTAAAGCCATCCACTGTCCTGTTTCTGATATAGCCACACTAGATAATTAAGACAAGGAACAACCAATAAAGCTCATCCAGACAAGTATGAGACCTTCTGAGCTGAGGTTTATAGTACTTCCAGTCCAAAACTTAAAAAAAAAAATTATGTATCTTGTTGAGAAAATAAACAGCAAACTTAACCAATTCAGCAGTTTCTACATGTACGATTCAGTGACATTGACTAGATTTTTTGAGTTATGCTATCATTCTCACCCTGTTTTTGGGTTATTCCTCCATCATTAAGAAGACTTTAGGGGACATTTTTTGCTGAATGTTTAAAGATTATCTCAGGACAATAGTCTCAGGAGCCAAAATATCTTAATTAATACACCTCTGTTTCTGTAAAGCAGATAGCTTTTTAAAAATCTATGTACTGGTATGGTACTGTAGGATCAGCACTGGATTACTAACCAAAAGGTCAGTGGTTCAATCCCACCAGCCATTCCCCGGAAATCCTATATAGGGTCAGAATCGACTCAATGGCACTTAACAACAACAACAATATATCCATGTACTGGCTACTCCTTGGCTCTGAATGTATATGCCTCAGGCCCTGCCCTATGCAGGGATGAGAACTACAAACATTTAATTCTGATATAATATTCCTGTATAGGAGATCCTAATTGGTCCAGATAATGACTGATAACTGGAGGACAGGGTCACCAACATCTAGTTCTCAGAGGACTGTCATATGAATCAGAAAGATACTCCAAAGCAAGTCTGCTACTGTTGAGAAAAGGTTAAGTCCAGAATACCAGGGGCCTGAGGATAGACCTAGGTGGACTTTAAAGTCAACATCATATACAACATTTGTGTGCATGTTGGGGTGGGTGACCATCACCTTGTAAAACTCCCTAAGGGTTTTGAGCTTTTGGAAAGTGCAAAGAGGTCTTGATCTGAACCAGAGAGACAGAATGGTCATGTCATCTGTGATGTGACAACTCTCCACAGTAGCCTGTAAATCTCGTAAAATCATGAGATTCTAGGTAGTTTAGGATTTCTAATGAGCACCAAAAAAGTGGATGCAGCCACATATCCACCAAGAACCTGCATCAAGAATAGAGATAAAGAAACCTAAGATAAAGTGTAGAATATTCTTTGAGTACCCCCGGCCCTGGATATTGGAGCCAAGTTAACCCAGTTCTCCAAGTGCATCAAAGCCCCTCAAGAACATCTGGATTGCAATTTTATTGGCAGGAAAAAAAAAAGAAAGAAAGAAAGAAACCTCCTAGGTTTTACCAATAGGAGTTTAATTGGATAAACTGTGATTAAATTAAATATAAATTGGAATCCTTGTATGTAATGTTATTGTTGTATAGAGTTTCCAAGGAGTGGCTGGTGAGTTTGAACTGCTGATCTTGCAGTTAGTAGTCCAATGCTTATGTTGTTGTTATTAAATGCCGGTTCCAACTCATAGCAACCCTGTATAAGGTTTCCGATGAGCAGCTGGTGAGTTTGAACCTTGTGGTTGGTTCAAACCAACCATGTGGTCCAGCCTACAGTGCCACTTTGATCCTGGCTCACAGAGAACTCAAGCGAAATAAAATGTAAAATTGCCTGGTCCTCACAATTGTTGTTATGTTTGAGTCCACTGTTGCAGTCAGTGTCAATCCATCTCATTTAGGGTCTTTCTCCTTTTTGTATAGGCTCTACTTTACCAAACATGATGTCCTTCTTCAGTGACTAGTCCCTCTGATAACATGTTCAAAGTATGTTAGACAAAATCTTGCCATTCTTGCTTCTAAGAAGGAACATACTGGCTGCACTTCATCTTAGACAGATTTGTTGGTTCATCTGGTAGTCTGTTGTATATTCAATATTTTTCACCCACCCATAAATCAGATGCATCAATTCTTTTTCAGTCTTCTTTGTTCACTGATCAGCTTTTGCTTATGAGGCAATTGAAAACTACCATGGCTTGGGGAAAGCACACTTAGTCCTCAAAATATTTTTGCTTTTTAACACTTGAAAGAGTTTTTTGTTTTGTTTTGTTTTGTTTGCAGATTACCCAGTGCAGTGTGTCCTTGATTCTTGTCTACTGTTTCCTTGTATTTAGTTGGCCTTAATTTAATCACAGGTTATTTAATCCAGGAGACAGTTTCTGTGCTGTTTCCATGGTGATGTAGAAAGGTGAGAAGTTTAAAAACTCTTTGTGTTTCAGAGATTCTAAAGCTCCCAATCTACGTTTGCTTCTCTGGACACAAACTACCCTAAGAAGTCAAATTTCCCTGGAATCTTAATATAGTGGCTATTTTATAGACTCACTGATTCAGATATTTTGGCAATTGCTATCAAACATAAAGCAAATTAGGCCTTGAGGCAGGATGGCAAAATGAGAAGAATGAAGAAAAAAATTCATAAAAAACAGGGTAATCTGAAATATTAATGAAGCATCTTAACACTAATTATTTCAATGGTATGGAATTACAAGTAGAAAGGTGTTGTTAGTGCCATCAAGTTGTGGGTTTGAATCACCAGTTTCTTTTTTTTCTTAAATGTTTTATTGTGAATTATGTGATAGTTTACATGGGAGAACATTAGTTTTACATTCATTCTATCGTATATCATCTCATTGCCATGGTTACAATCCCCTCCATGCAATCCTTCCCCGTACTCCTCAACTCTTCAGCACACGGTTGGTCTC
>NW_006408733.1:2270816-2271625 GCF_000296735.1 Chrysochloris asiatica
ATACATATAGCATATAAAATGTGTTGTTCTACCCATTTTAAAGTGACATTAATTACATTCAGTGGTATTAATTATGTTCAGAATTCAAGCATCACCGCTATTAGTTTTCAAATATTTTTACCACCTTACTGAGACAGAAACTCGGTATCCATTAAGCATTAGCTCTCCATTCCTCTTTACCCCTAGCCCCTGACTTTGTTGTCGTTAGGTGCCATCTAGTAGGTTCCGAGACCATGTGCACAAACAGAACGAAATACTGTCTAGCCTGCACCATCCTCACAATTGTTGTTACGCTTAAGTCCATTGCTAATGCCACTGTATCAACTCATCTGTTTGGGGGTCTTCCTTTTTTTCATTGGTCTTCCACTTTACCAAGCATGATATCCTTGGAAGTACTATACAGGGTAACAATGAATTGGAACCGACTCCATGGCACACAATCACCACCAACACCAACAATTATTAAGTGTGAGGTAGTTTTCAACTTCTTATTTCTGGTTTTGATTTACATTGCCCTAATAACTAAAGGCATAATGCATTTTCTCATTTGTTTATTGGCTATGTGCTTATCTTGGAAGAAATGTCTGTTCAAGTTCTTTGCCTACTTCTTAATTGAATTGTCTCTTTTTTGTTGAGCTGTTATAGAATATGTAATATAGGAGATTACATATTCTATTATTTGTCCCTATCTCAGTTACCTAGTGCAGCTGTACCTCACAAGGGGTGTCTTTAAAGACCAGAGATTTATTTTCTTACAGTTTGTTGTTGTTGTTAGGTGCCATCGAGTCGGAACCGATTCATAGCGACCC
>NW_006408733.1:2299105-2301352 GCF_000296735.1 Chrysochloris asiatica
GATATTATCCTATCACAGACAGTGTTGTACTTCATGACTGATCTGGATATGTTCTTTTTGATAATGAATGCAACACCATTCCTCTTCAATTTGTCATTCCCAGCATAGTAAATCATGTGGTTGTCAGATTCAAAATAGCCAATACCAGACCATTTCAGCTCACTAATGCCTAAGATATCTATTCGATGTTTATACGTTCCATTCTTTTTTTTACAATTTCTAATTTTCCTAGATTCATACTTCATACATTCCATGTTCCGATTATCAATGAATGTTTATAGCTGTTTCTCTTCATTTTGAATTGTGTCCCATCAACAAAGTAAGGTCCGGAGGGCCTTTCTCCCATGGTCTTTACTCCATTTGCATCATCATGGTGAACTCTACTTTGAGGAGGCAGTTCTTCCCCAGTCGCATTTTGAGTGCCTTCCAACCTGAGGGGCTCATTTTCTGGCACTATATCTGACAGTGTTTCTCTGCTATTCATAAGGTTTTCAGTAACTAAATATTCAGAAGTAGTTCGTCACTCCTTCTTCCTTGTCTGTCTTCGTCTGGAAACTCATCTGAAACCTGTCCACCATTGGTGACCCTGCTGGTATTTAAAATACCAGTGGCATAGCTTCCAGAATCGCAGCAAGTCACAAGCCACCATAGTAGGACAAACTGACAGACATGTGGTGGGATAAGTATGCATTAACTGTTAAACCGCTGAAAATCCTGGACCACCCAAGTTGAGACAAAACCTTAACTATCACAATCACCATTGACTTTTTGATTGTTGGAAAAATCTACTTAAAACATTTGTCAATTGTGCATAATTATTGTTAAATTTCTCATCATCATAAGCAGAAACCATTGTTTCATAAACAATGGCTCCCCCTTTTACTTTCTCTCTGACAACCCCCGCTCCCCAACCACTAATAAACTTTGGTTTCAATACATTTTGCTGATTCCTATTAGTATGTTTATATCTCGGTTGGGGCGGTGGGTACTTCTTTTGTGATTGTATGGGTACTTACATTTGTCAAAATTAATCAGTCTGTACAATTAAAAGCTCTGCTTTTTAATGTATTAAATCACACTTCAGTTAAAGTAAATATTACACAAACCATTTATCTTAATGTCTGATTCTTAATGAATGTAGTTGCTGAATAATAAAATCACTGACAAAAGATCTAACTGACCCTCTAATGCAGCTCAGGACAATTTAAAATTCCTCAGGCAAATTTGGCCTGTGATGCTTTAAAATATGTTTTGATTACTTAAAGTTTAGTTATGATGTTGTTGTTAAATGCTGTCAAGTTTTTCTGACTCATAGTGACCCTGTATAGGGTTTCTAAGAAGCAGCTGGTGGATTTGAACTGCCAACCTTGTGGTTCAAACCAACCTTGTGAGTGAATGCTTATCCTACAGCACCACATCAGGATTACCAGTTCAGATATTTGTTGTTGCTAAATGCTGTCAAGTCGTTCCGCCCCATAGCGACCCTGTATAGAGTTTCTCAGGAACAGCTGGTGAGCTTGAACCACCGACCTTATGATTCAAAACCACCTTGGTGTCTAGCACATTAACCCACAGTGCCACACCAGGACTCCAATTCAGATATAGAAGTATGCAAAGTAAAACAGGTCTATAGGACTGAAAATAGAGAACTAGAGATACATACAGTTGCAACAACAACAAAAAACAGCCATAAAATAAAAAGTGGGAATAATAAAATTACAGAATTTCCAAATAAACAGGAAATCAAACTGATATTTTTAAAAAGTAAGATAAATAAATAAGAACAAACCTAACTATAACCCTAAAAGTTAAACAAAGACTTACCTTAGCTCTAGCCCAATCCTTGCCCCTAACACTTACCCTAATCCTAACTATAACCCTAATAGTAAATGAAGTCCTAGATCTAGCCAAGACTTAGCCATAGTCCCAGCTCTAACCCTCACACCTTACTCCTACAAACCCACCCAAAAAAAACTCTTTTTAAGCTCCAGTCTCATATTTCTGGGAGAGTATTCCCAGAAACAGGCCACTCTTGTCCTAGTGTAGGCAGGCAGTTACAGTCAATATGCCTGTCTCTGGGGACCCCACTACATGAGCAGGAGGTGGAATCAAGGTGCAGTCTCAGCCCAAGGGGAAAGGCAGAGAGTGAATAGTGGCAAGATGAATGGGGAAAATACAGAAAAGAGCCTCTTTTGAGAACCTGTGGCCACCTTTGACATCAAGGATTTTATTCTCTTAGATGATATT
>NW_006408733.1:2301750-2303289 GCF_000296735.1 Chrysochloris asiatica
AAGTTCAACCATTTCAAGAAGTAGCATATGATCAAGAGTCAATGCTACTGAAGGAAGAAGTTCAAGGTACACTGAAGTCATTGGCAAAGAACATGGCACTGGGAAAAGATGGAATACAAATTGAAATCTTTCAACAAACTGATGAGACACTAGAGGTACTCATTCATCTCTGCCAAGAAATTTGGAAGACAACTACCTGGCCAACTGATGGAAGAGATCCGTATTTGTGCCCATCCAAAGAGAGGTGACCCAGTGGAATGTGGATATCATCGGACAATATCATTGATATTCCAAGTGAGTATAGTTTTACTAAAGGTAATACAGAAACAGCTGCAAGCATACAATGACAATGAAGTTCCAGAGGTTCAAGCCAGATTCAGAAGAGGATGTGGAATGAGGGATATTATTGCTGATGTAAGATGGATCTTGGCTGAAAGCAGAGAATACCAGAAAGATGTTTACCTGTGCTTTATTGACTATGCAAAGACTTTCAGTTGTGTAGATCACGATAAGCTATGGACAACATTGCTAAGTATGAGTATTCTAGAACACTTAATTGTGCTCATGAGGATCCTGTACGTAGATCAAGAGGCAGCTGTTTGAACAGAACAAGGAAACACTGAATGATTTAAAAATCAGAAAGGTGTGTGCCAGCATTGTATTCTTTCACCAAATTTATTCACCAGTATGCTGAGCAAATAATCAGAGAAGCTGGATTATACGATAAAAATGTGGCATCAAAGTTGGAGGAAAACTCATTAATAACCTGTGATATGCAGATGATACAAGCTTGCTTGCTAAAAGTAAAGAAGACTTAAAATACTTATCGATGTAGACCAAAGACCACAGTCTTCAATGTGGACTGCATATCAATGTAAAGAAAACAAAAATCCTCACCACTGGACCAATTAACAACATTCTTATTAGTGCAGAAAAGACTGAAGTTGTCAAAGACTTCATTTTGCTTGCATCAACCACCAACACTCATGGAAGCTGCAGTCAAGAAATCAAACAACATATTGCATTAGGCAAATCTGCTGCACAAGATCTCTTTAAAGCGTTGAAGAGCAAAGATGTCAGTTTGAGGACTATGGTGTGCCTGACCTAAGATATGTTATTTTCAATAACAACATATGCATGTGAAAGTTAGACAGTGAGTAAGGAAAATTGTAGAAGAATTCATGTATTTGAGTTATGGTGTTAGAGGAGAATATTGAAAGTATCATGGACTGCCAAAAGAACAAATAGATGTGTGTTGGAAGAAGTACAACCAGAATGCTCCTTGGAAGTCAGGATGGCTAGACTTCATCTCCCAAGCTTTGGAAATATTGTCAGGAGGGACCAGTCACTAGAGAAGGATATCAAGTTTGATAAGGTGGAAGATAGGATACAAAGAGGAAGACCCCCAGTGAGATGGATTGGCAAAGTGGCAGCATCAATGGGTTCAAACGTAGCAATGATTGTGAAGTTGACCCAGGACTGGGCAGTGTTTGTTCTTTTGTTCATAGGGTCTCTATGAGTTGGTACCAACTCGATGGC
>NW_006408733.1:2303389-2309490 GCF_000296735.1 Chrysochloris asiatica
ATCAAGTCATTTTCAACTCATGGTGACCTGATGTACAGCAGAATTAAACACATTATAATCCAGCATCATCTTCACAAGTGTTGTTATGTTTGAGCAAATTGTTTTTGCCACCGTGTCAATCCATCTCCTGAGGATCTTGAGTTATATGTGGCTATTGCAATGAATTATGGAACCCAGCAGAGACGTAGAGGGAGGTATTAGATAACTGGTTTTAGAAATGATAAAAAGAGGTTGGTGGATGGAGGTGTGTCTGACCTCTACCTCATAGGATCCAGCCTTGTATTGATCTTGGCTCTTATCCCTAAGGAATCTAGACAAGTTCTGATGTCATATTTTTAAGTTTGTCCGTAATGGACATGCACTGATTGTATTTAAAAAGTAGGATGGTGGGTTTAACATTTTTAAACAAACTCCACCTGAAATAAAGTCATCTTAGCCTTGGGTCCCACATGGCAGGAAGGTGCAATAGAGGCATGGTCAGCAAAATTTGATGCATGACAGTGTGTCCTGAAGAAATATTGAGAGTATTTCACGTGAACTTTTATAAAATAATCATCATATATATGATATGGCAATTAGTAAGTCTGTTACCCTGATCATTAAAGGAGAGAGAATTTGTTGAGGTGAGGATTTTGATTTCCATCGGTTTCCTTTGTATTTGCTGTATGACATTTCTAAATATTTGATCAGCTTTGCAAAACCCTGTTCTAGCTTTCCCATTGTATCTAGATACAAGCACTTGACATGGGAAGCTCTTATACAAAGGTCTTTCTATATGATATAGTAATCATCTTTCTGTCTTTTCTGCTAAACATTCATTCCCTTGAGAATTCCTCTAATCTTACTTATTCTGGTGGGTTGCTAACTGTGGGAAGGCACCTCTAACAAGAAGGGTAGACACGTCACCTATAATCGGCCAAGCAGATCCTTATCAGGAAATTTTATTATTGAGATGAGACACACAGAAACCACAGGCAGTTGAACTTGAGTCACCTGCTGGTAGCAGCCTAAAGAGGTAGCAAACAAGCTCATAGTACTGAATCTGGACCTTTCTGATTCAAGAGCTTCTCAAATTTGAGTGTCTAATTCTTCCTTCTAGATTATGAACTAACAAACGTCCACTAAATTCTTTGTTTACATTTTTCTCTGCTTACTTTTGTTCTTTAAAAGTTTATTTTGTTTTTTGCTTTGCACTGTAGGATCAACACTGGACTGCAAACCACAAGGTCAGCAGTTCAATCCACTAGCTGCTTCTTGGAAACTCTATGCAGTATCACTATGAGTTGGAATCAGCTCCACAGCACTTAACAAGTTAACAACAAGGAGTCCTGGTGTGGCATTGTAGGATAATCATTGGCCTGCTAACTGCAAGTTTGGCAGTTCAAGCCCACCAGCTGCTCCTTGGAAACCCTATATAGGGTAGCTATGAGTTGGTACCAATTCAGTGAAACTTAACACCACAACAAATGAAAAAAGGGAAGTGAGCAGCTCTATAGTATTTAAATATATATATATAGAGAGAGAGGGGAGCAAACAGGGTATATGAGAAAAGCTCAGGGTCATAGACCTTGAATAAATCACTCACTGTCTCAGTCCTTTCATATATAAAATGGGGATACACTCTAACTCTTATGATCAAGTCCAAGGTTTCTTGGAAGCAAGTAACAGAAGCACAATATACCATCTTAATCCAAAAAGGGATTTCCTGGAAGGAAGGTGTGATAATCCGGAGAATAAAAGGAGAAGACAATTAAGTCTAGGTAAGTCTTTTTCTCTCTGTCTTTCATCTCTACTTCTTTCATCTTGCCATCTTCCTCCCCTCCTATTGCAAATAAGTTTATGTTAGCTGAGGGGAACCAGCAAATCCTTTCACAGCTTTATGATTACTTCAAGAAGCTATACTACAGCCAAGTGTTGTATCAGGGCCCAAGGACAGTGAGGACCCAAAGCTAAGAGAACTTGACACAACTTTTTTTTTATCTGACACAACTTTTGAGCATTGAATTTTCAGACCCTTTTGCAAAATGAAAATAAATGAGGAAGGCAGTTCTTACCCCATTCCAGGGAACTTCAAGCTGAGGCCCCACACCCAGGTTCATTTGAAGAAAATGAATCTCACACCCATAGGGGTCCAAAATGCCCTCCTACAACTCCACTTGTATGGCCACTCTTTTTTCTAAAACATTTGGTCTCCTTGTTCTGAACTTCTCCCTTATGTAGCCAAGTTGTCTATTTTAAAAGAAGGAGAAGAGCTTGTACTGTATATAAAGACATATGAAGGGAGAACCTACATTTGATTTACTTTGTTGTTGTTTTTAGGTACCATTGATTTCTGATTCATAGCAACCCTACATACAACAAAACAAAACACTGCTCAGTCCTGTGTCATCCTCACAATTGTTATGTTTGAGCCCATTGTTGCAGCTACTGTGTCAGTCCATCTCATTGAGGATCTTCCTCTCTTTCATTAATCCTTCACTTTACCAAGCATGAGAGTCTTTGCTAGGGACTGGTTTCTCCTGATAATATAACCAAAGTACAAGAGATGAAGTTTTATCACCATTGCTTCCAAAGAGCAATCTGGGCACACTTTTTACAGATTCATTTAATCTTCTGCCAGCCCATGGTACTTTCAATCTTCTTTGCCAACACCATAATTGGCATGCATCAGTTCTTCTTCAGTCTTCCTGTTTCATCTTTCGCATATATGTGAGGTGATCTGAGAATACCATGACTTGGGTCAGGCCCATCTTAGTTTTCAAAGTGATATTTAATATTTTAAAGAGATCTTTTGCCAAGGCCAAATTTTATCAGCTACAACAGTGAGGTTTCCTAAATAGTTACCAGAGCTAATTGTAAAACATCAAAAGGGTAAAACATTTTTTTTTTTAATATATAATAACTACCGATCTTTAGGTAAAATAATGATTCTGAGTTCCAGGAAAGGTGGGCAAATCAGTTCTCTCCTCTCATTTGGTCCTGGTAAAGCTGGTTTATGTGTGCTCAGAGTCTCACAAAGAGTCTTGTAAAAACACTTTCACTGATTTCTTGGGAAGGATCAGCCACATAATTTATTTACCTATAAGTGGACTGCTGGCCACAAGGCTATCAGTTCAAACCTAAGAGCCACTCCATGAGATTAAGATGAGGCCATCTGGCCCCATAAAGATTTACAGTATCAGAAAATCTATAGAGCAATTCTGTTCTATACTATAGGGTTGCTATGAGTCAGAATCAACTCAATGGTAGTAGGAGGGTAGTACAACATTAGGAGTCCCTGGGATAAGCAAAAGGATAAGCACCTGACTGCTAACTGAAAATTTGGTGGTTTGAACTCAACGAGAGGCATTCAGAATACAGTCCTGGCAACCTGCTTCCAAAGGTAACAACCTTGAAAACACTATGGAACCATTCTACTAAGGATGTATGGGGTCAACTTGAGTCTGAATGTATGCAATGGCAACTAACACATGTGCAAAATTCAAATAAATGTGAGGCTCCTTGTTAAAAATTTTTTAGTATTTTCAAAATATTGAACATTAAACAAATTAATGTTTCTAAACATGGACTGCATGGTTTCCCTGACTACTAGACAGGCCCTGTTGTGTTCAAAGCTCTAAACATAAACTGTCAAATAAAGGCCTAGACCGGAAGAGCCATCAGGCCATTCTGACCAATAGCAACTCAATTCTGATAGATTCAATGCTCCCTCTAATATATGCCTTTTACATTTCTTTCTTCCCTTCCCCAGCTCTTTGAAGCAATTCACATAATTTGAAGACACTATGGGGAGATTTTCCCAGAACAAAGGAATATTCTGCTTAAAGACAAGTCGTGGTCACTCTTGCCAGACAGAAATTACAATTATCACATGAGTTTTTCATTTTTGCATGTTAAAAACAACCCATGAAGTTTTACAAAATCTTAGCAACAGAATTTTAGTCTGTTATAGATTGGCAAGTTCCAGTCTGTAGTTCAGATGTCAGTCTGGTGAATTCTCCTCACTCACACCAAATTGAACTGTTGACTCACAAGGTTGGAGAATCAGGTTAGGTGATAGGCAACTGACTCAAGTCCCAACGGACTCAAGTCCCAAAGGTCAGACAAAGACAAGTTTGATTAACCAAGCAAAGGAGCACTAGTCCTGGGTCAAGGGTCTTTTAGGACAGTAACTGGCATCTGGTTGGTGTTCGTTAGGATGATTTAGCACAAGAATCAGTCTTTTGCACTCCTTGTATAGTGCTGTAGGATAAGCACTGGACCACAAGATTGGTTTGAACTGCAAGGTCAGCAGTTCAAACTCACTAGCCATTCCTTGGAAACCCTATAAAGGGTCATTATGAGTTAGAACCAACCCAATAGCACTTAACAACAGCAACAACAATCAGAAAATGGAGGTGTTCACAAAGATGATGTTTTGCCAATGACCAGGTCATTGAATGAAGGTGTTTTCAGCCTCATGATGTCAAAGGTCAGGTGGAGGATACACTGGTCTAAAGCTCTTGTTACGTGGGTTAGGTCTAGTCTCAGCCAATATATGACCCCAACCCCCAGTTTTTTCTTAATTAAACAGAAAGCTGGTGGTTTACCAATAGCGGAATAGCTTTAAATAGGAAGTTACTTCTTGTTTAAACACAGATGTCAAAGGTGACATTACATTTGCAGACCACACCCCCAAGGAAACCAAGGGTGACTTGAGTTATACCTTCTAGTAAAAATGAGGAGAAATGGACTCAAGATATAACCACACTAACCCTGCCTCATCAACATAACAGACAATTCACTCCAAAATCAGACAACCACAGGCATCCAGGCTAGGATTCACAATACATCAGAAAATGAAGGGCCATGACTAGAAGGGTCATGCCCAGTAATTAAGTACACCACAATACTACATTATGTTACATTATAGAGCAGCAACCATTCCAGTATCTGGCCAAACCACTGAGAATCATAGCCTAACCAAGTTGACGCATAAGATTAACCATTACATACGTATTCCCAATTGCCTCATTAGGTAGTCATAAATTAAAAAGTTTGATCATTCTCAGGTATGGAGAGGAAATGGGTTTTTTAATAATCTATTTAAAAGGTCATCTGGTGATATCTATCAAAATTAAAAATTTACATAGCCTTTAACCCAGCAATTCCACTTCTAGGAAGTCATCCTGCGGAACCATTTTTGTGTTTTAAAAAAATCTGTCCATTGTATCTTAGTGGTGAATGATAGTATAACAATACCTTACTGGTCAGATAAACAAGGAATATCCACATACTCTATATAATGTAACTGAGAAAAAATGTCAAACAACACACTGAGTAATGTAAAAAGCAAACAAACACAGAGCAAGATAGGAAGGTACCAAGGTCACAACATCAGAGTCATTTCCTAACTTCCAAAGTTAATCACTCTGTCTTAGTTATCTAATACTACTTTAACAGAAACAATCAAGTGACTTTTACAAAGAGAAATTTAGTTTATCAGTTTAGGTACAGACTCTAGGTATAATAGTTAGATAGCATTACCCAATGGGCTCATAAACAAAGTGACCACAGTGGCAGGGATGGTGGTTATATATGTGCTACACAAGGCTGACTTGGATACAACCACTACTGAGTGTCCAATCTACCAGCTGCAGAGGCCAACAGCAGAAGTCACACATTGTGAGACCATTCCTCATGGTGATTAGGCAGCAACTTGGTATCAGGTTGATTACATCAGCCCATGTCACTCATGGAAAGGGCAGCATTTGTTCTTAATGGAATAGACACTTATTCTGGAAACAGATTTGCCTTCCTTGCACACATGCTTTAGCCAAAACTACCATCCATGGACTTACAGAATGCCTTATCCATCTCCATGGTATTCCACACAGTGTTGCCTCAGATCAAGGGACCCACTTTATAGCTAATGAAGTGTGGCAATGGGCCCAAGCTCATGAAACTCATTTGTCTTATAATGTTCCTCCCATAACACATCTGTCATAGTGTGGAGGTTTGCATGTTGCTATGATGCTAGAGGTAATACAGAAACAGCTACAATCATACATTGACAGAGAACTTCCAGAGGTTCAAGCTGGATTCAGAAGAGGCCGTGGAAC
>NW_006408733.1:2317503-2325185 GCF_000296735.1 Chrysochloris asiatica
TCAAACGTAGCAATGATTGTGAAGTTGACCCAGGACTGGGCAGTGTTTGTTCTTTTGTTCATAGGGTCTCTATGAGTTGGTACCAACTCGATGGCACCTAACACACACACAAATGACTTACTCATTGCAAATATCTTTTATAAACAACATTAAAGACAATTATACACCTGGACCTCACCAGATGGAATACTCTGTTCCAAAGTCTGCTCTTGGCCTTATTTTGGTGGACAGTATTGAACTTCTCCACCATCTCTTCCCACAACTGTAGTCAATTTGATACCTGTGTATTGTATCTGGTGAGGCCCAGGTGTATAACTGTGGAACAGTTAATTGTGCTCATAAGGAACCTGTTCATAGACCAAGAGGCAGTTGTTAGAACAGAACAAAGGGATATTAAATGGTTTAAAATCTGAAATGGTATATACTAGGATTGTATTTCATTCAGTATAATGTCCTCCAGGATTATCTATGTTATGAGGTGTTTTTCAGTTTCATCATCATTCTTCAATGTTGCATATTATTCGTGTGTATGTACCAAAGTTTGTTTATCCATTCACATAGATGGACATTTAAGGTGTCTCCATCTTTTCACTATTGTGACTAGTGCTGTGATGAACATTGGTGTGCATATATCTACTAATAGTTCTTGTGGCTATATATCAAGTTGAGGAATTGCTGGGTCATAAGGTATTTCTAATTTCAACTTTCTGGGAAAGCAATATAGTGGTTGAACCATTTTGTAACACCACCAATAAGGTTTTCAGTCTCCCCAAACCCTTTCCAGCATTTGTTATTTTCTGTTTTTCTGAACTTTGCTGTTAATGCTGGTGTGAGATGATATCTCTTTGTTGTTTTGATTTGTTAATTCCAGGCACTTAACAACAATGGCAAAACTACTTCTAGTTTTTATAACACTGCAGTTTCAATCTTCTTTGTCTTTATATATGGAGTTCCATAGTTCCAGAAATACATAATATACACAATTGTGGAGCCATAGGATAAGCACTGGACTTAATTAAGGTCGGTTTGAATCAGAAGGTTGGTGGTTCAAACTCACCAACTGCTCCTCGGAAATCCTATACAGGTCGCTATAAGGAACCAACTCGACAACACTAACAACATTTTTCAAAATCCTGATCCACCTCTCTCTCCAAACCCGGAGACCCACACCTCAGACACTCCCCATCACACACCACCCATTGCTCGCAACAAAAAGCAGCCTGAGGAAGGCGCGTCTGGCTCCGCCCACGCCTGCGTCAGCTCTGGTTCAAAGTACCCGCCCCCTCCGAGGAGTTTCCCATGACCCAACGCGGCTGTTCCGAGTCGCGCTAAAATGGCGACTCCCATGCATCGGCTAATAGCCCGGAGACAGGCGTAAGTAAGGGCCCGATTCGGGTTCCAGTGAGGGGCTGGAGTTGGGGAGGTACGCATTAAGCGGTGTATGAGTGGGCTCTGAGATGCCTCACCGGTTCCAAATCCCCAGTGGCGACCGGCGGCGGGTGGACGTTTAAAAGCCTGTTCTGTGGGGCTCGGGCTGGGGGATAAGTTTGGTGCCCCCAAACCAAACCTACTGCCGTTGAGTGGATTCCGATTTACAGCGACCCTGTAGTGCAGAGGCGAACTGCTTCATAGGATTTCCTCGTTTGTAAATCTGTACTGGAGCAGGTAGCTTCATCTTTTTCCCGAGGAGCTGGTAGTGAGTTTGAACAACCGCCCTTGTGGTTAGCAGCCCGATGCTTAACTGACCGTGCCACCAGGGCTATTTTTGGTGTCTAGGGGCTGGCTATTTTGTCGAGGACTACTTATGTGTTTAGGAAGTCCTGGTTTGGCGTTGTGGGTTAATGCGCCAGATTGCAAAGCCGTTTGAACTGCAAGATCGGCGGTTCAAGCTCACCACCTGCTCCTAGGAAATTCTACACAGGGTCGCTATGAGTCAGAACTGACTTGATGGCACTGCACAACAAAACAACAGCGTAGGATAAAGTAGAACTACTCCACAGGGTTTCCAAAGCTGTATATGTAGACTGAAGCAGACTGCTTGAGTTTTCTCCCATGAGATTGCTGGAGGGGGGTCTGAATCACCAACCTTTCTTTTAGCCAACAAATGCTTAACCCATGGCACCAGCAGAGTTACTTATAATGTATATTGTTGTCAAGTGCCCTCGAGTCAGTTCAAACTCAGCAACCCAGTACAGGGTTTCCTGGGAGCAGTGGTGAGTTTGAACCACCAGCCTTGTGGTCCAGTGTTTCTCCTACAGCGCCATATCAGGATTCCTTATAATGTATTGGTCACCATATAGATTTATGTTTATTTATATTTCTTTTCTCAGAGCTCTGCTCAAGGAGAATATGTAAGGATAAAGATTTAAGGAGTAAGAGAAATAAACTTGGTGGAATAGAGCTTTGAAGTCAGATCATTCTGAGATAAAGAATGTGGTGATAATAATAACACTTAATTGTTAGTGGTTTCAAGTGCCTTGGACTCATAGAGAGACCCTGTATAGGGTTTCCAAGCAACTGCTGGTGGATTTGAAATGCCAGCCTTGTGAATAGCAATCTAATGCTTATCCTGCAACTCCACACCAGGATTCCAATAAAACTTTTCAGTGTATCTTCATCAAAAATATTTTATTTTATGTGTAAGGAACATATATTACTTTCATAATAGCAAGTTGAAACTTTGTTTTAGTTACAAGAAGTGACAAATTGTTTTCATTCTTTAAAAAACTCTGGATTAGTAGAGAAAAGGAAAGGAATAAAAGAAAAAAGAAGAAGAAAAGTGAACCTACATTTTAAACTCTCCATTCTCTCAATCTTCCAGGAACTTTTAGGTCCGATGGAATGATATTGTTCCATCTTGTAAATATATCTGCTCATATGTAAGTAGATTATACTCTCCATTATCTTCTACTAAACACTTTACAGGATTCCTTTGTCTTTAGCATCCAGAGTAGTCATCTAACCTGTTACACTATTCAAATCTGTCTAAAAGTATATGTTGAGCTAAAAGGAAAATAATGTTTATGAAGCTAAAATCTGCTTCTTTCTAACTTCCCTACTTTTGACCCAAGCTGTGATTTTAGTGAGTTAAGAACCCTGTTTCTCACATGAATTGCCATTCACCCTGGTCTTCCCTTTCTTGTATTTGTATTGATATTCTGTACCTAAGTGTCAGACTTAATCGTTATGCTTGTTAAATTTCATTTTGTCAGATTTAACAGAATTCCAGACTCAAGACCTTTTTGGATCCTGTTTCTGTCATTCATCATATTAGCTATTCCTCTTAGCTTTCTCTCAACTGCAGGTTTGATAGATATGAACAGCTGTATCATTCATTATCCAAGTCATTGATAGAAATGTTGAACTGAGGACCAAACCCTGCAGGCAACCATTTGATGTCTCTGTATATGTACTTCAGCCCATTAGGTAGTATTCTTTGTCCATGATGTTCAACTGATTATAAATCTCCTTAATGTTCATAAGGATATTGTGGAGGACTTTCTTCTTGTTGTTAGATGCCTTATTGAACTACAAATACCCAACAGGCAATAAGAGTCTGTAATGGGTGGATACCTGATGATCCTGGCTGATCTTTCTGAATGGATTTAATAAATCCAGCCAGAATTTTGCCTGGAGTGGATGTCAAGTTCACTGGTGTAGTTTGTGAAGTCTACTTCTTTCTTTCTTTTGAAAATCAAAGCAACATTTGCCTCCTTACAGTCCCTCAGTATCATTCCTGTTTGCCAGTGTTCCCTCCCTCTCCAATTACTAGCAGCAACATAGCAGTCCCACTGGAAAATCTTTTGGTGTGTAAGGGAGTAATTTACCTGGGCCATGTATGTGACAGTTAAGGTCTCTGTTATCCTTTCCTTGGATAACTTGGGCTTCAATTTTACTTTTCTCAGTCTGCACATAATTGTGTTTGAGACTTAAGACTGAAGCAAAGTAAAAATATTTTTGCTTGCTCTCTCAGCCTATCATATAACAACATGGGTATCCTGTAACCTAGCCTCTCAAATTGTGAGCTTTTCCCTTTTTGATTCTTTGTGCTTTCAATATAACCAAAACTAAAAGACAGTTTTTAATGTTCTTGATGTTTTTCACTCAGCTCATTTTGACAGGAGACTTTCAGATGCTTTTCTTATAAGTTTTAATAATTTTTCTATATTACTTCTTAGTTACATGTTCCTTTAAAATAATGTCATTTAAAAAGTTGTTTTATGATTTCACATGCAATCCATCTTCATTGTAGAAAAGCGAGGAGAGATGAATAAGGGGGAGAAAAAAGATTATACTCTCACATCAATGAGAACTCTTATCTACATTTTAGTATATAAACTTTTAGACCATTTATAATGTTGTAAAGAATCTAATAGTATTCTTTATATTGATATGCAATAACTTTGGGGCCAGTTTCTCTGTTGTTACATAGTTAGGCTTCTTTTTTTTTTTTTTAACGCTTTTATTGTGAATTGAGTGATAGTTTACAGGGCAGATCATCACTTTTACACTCAACCAGTCATATTTAGTTTCATTGTAATGATCACAGTCCCCTCCATGCACCATCATTTAAAAGTATTTACTTCTCTTCCCTCTTTTTTTTTGTTTTTATGTACACAAAGCACACAGAAAATATATATTCATTTAAATGACCAAAGGGCACATTTTATAAGTTAGCCTCCTGCTGGCATGGCTCTAGAGTCCTCAGCTGCTTTATCTCTCTATGGCATTGCCTCTGCTTCCATCTCTGCTGTCACCAGTGTTCTGGTTATGATCCCATGCTTTGTTCATGCTCTTCCCTCCTAGTAATTGTTTTAATGGTTTAATTTGCCTGTTTTTTGTTGTTTTGGGGGGATTAGGGGGGATGTACGCAAAAACACTCAGGAACATATATTTAAACAACCAAAGGGCACATTTTGCAAGCCTGCCTCCTGGCCTCCAGCACTCAGTCTTTCTCTTTCCCTGAGTCCAGAGTCGTCAGCTGTTGCCTCTCTCCATGTCCCCATCTCTGCCTCCATCTCTGGTGTTGCTGCTTCTCTGGATAGGGTCCCGCATTCCGCTTGTACTCTGCTCCCTTGATCGTCCTAGGGTCCTCTGTTTCTGTACTGTAAGGTTAACTACTCCCCCATTTTTGTTACAAAACTTCTACCTTTACAGTTGTGACAGTCACAATTAGTTAGGATAATAGTTACTATTGAATCATAAGAATCTTATCCCCATCTCTTTTTACCGGGCCCATCTAGACAAGATGAAAACTATTCAGTGGGGACTCTATCTTCCCCCCGCACTCTGAAACTAAACTCCCTCATAAAACCTTGTAAGCCAGTCACTTTGTGCCTTTATCATCCCCTCGTTTTAGGTAGCCAATGTCTAAGTTTACTTGTCCCTATCTACCCTGTGGACAGAGGGGAATAGCATTGATACTTGATGTGAATACTCCTTTCCTCTCAGTTGGTATTTTGAGCTACTACATCCGTAAGTATAGTCAGGTTCATCAAATTGTAGCTATTTTTCCTGTTTTCTTTTCTCAAAAATTGTGTTTTTATCTTCCTCCAGTCAAGTTCTGATTATCAAGCCATTGAGGCTAGGTCAAATGAGTGCTATCTGCAAGTTTGGGCATTCTGTACGTCTCCCCTCACTTCATATCAGCTGGATGCTTCACTCTCAGCTCTAGCCCTCTGTGGCTGTGTCCTTGTTTATGGACTCAGGAGTCCCTAGGTCTCACTACACTTTGGACCAACCAGCCCTTCCTCTTCTCTCTCTCACTCCAGGTCAACGGGAGTCTATGGAATGTGGCTGAATTCAGCCTATATCTTCATTGCTGTCTTTCCCCCTCTTCCACTCACCAGTAGACCAATGTGGTCGTCAGCAAGCTTGTATGCCTACTTATGTGTTCCCTTTGAGTTTTAGTCTTGGAGGGGGGTTTGTACTGAAGGGACTTAATTGCTTGCCTTGATGGCTCCACGGCAAACAATTTGCTTGTTCTTGTAGTAGCCAATCATACTGCCATTTTTTTTTGCATTTTTCCTGATGATCTTTCTTTGATTCTGTATCTTCTGTTGCTCAAGCTGTTCTAGGCTGGTCTACTTGTCCTTTCCAGTGAGAATGTCCCACCTCAGAAGGTTCTGCATGGGGCTTAGGATTCCACCTAAGGTCCTATACACTGCAAAGGCTATGCAAGAGGCCGATTTCACTGGGCAAGTTGTAGGATCCCTTTTAGGTATTACAATCAGTTACAGGCTGGAGACGGGCTTACAAGCTTTCTGTAATCATGTTTCCTGGCATTCTTTTCTATCTCACTCAAGTGTCTGTTTCACAATAGTATGTAAGGGAAACTAATATTCATAAGACAGCCAAGCATCTTAGCATTATTTCCCCTCTTCAGACTATGCCTCAATCCCTGTATCATAGAGCCCTGTTGTTCCAAGGTTGAGTCATGCTCTTCCATTTTGATGGTCATAGTAGGGTCCTCTGAAATGGGAACACTGAATGTTTTAAAATTAAGAAAGGTGTGCAACAATGTTTTATTCTTTCACCATACTTACTAAACCTGTATGCTGAGCAAATAATCCGAGAAGCTGGGTTCTATGAAGAAAAATGTGGCATCAGGATTGGAGGAAAACTCATTATAACAACCTGCGATATGCAGATGATACAAACTTGCTTGCTGAAAGTGAAGAGGACTTAAAACATTTACTGATGGAGATCAAAGACAACAGCCTTCAGTGTGGAGTACATCTCAATGTAAAGAAAACAAAAATCCTCACCACTGGAACAATAAACAACATTCTTATCAACGGAAAAAGATTGAAGTTGTCAAGGACTTCATTCTTCTTGGATCAACTATCAACAATCATGGAAGCAGCAGTCAAGCGATCAAACAACGTATTGCATTGGGCAAATCTGCTGCACAGGACCTTTTTAAACTGTTGAAGAGCAAAAATCTCAACTTGAGGACTAAGGTGTGCCTGACCCAAGCCATGGTATTTTCAATAACCTCATATGCATGCAAAAGCTGAACAGTGAATAAGGAAGACCATAGAAGAATTGATGCTTTTGAGTTATGATGTTGGAGGAGAATATTGAAAGTGCCATGGGCTGCCAATAGATCTGTTTTGGAAGAAGTGCAGCCAGAGTGCTCCTTGGAGGCCAACATGGCCAAATTTCGTCTCTCATACTTCAGACATATTGTCAGGAGGGGCCAGTCGCTGGAGAAGGATATCATGTTTGGTAAGGTACCGACTCATAGCGACCCTATGCACAACAGAAAGAAAACACTGCCTGATCCTGGGCCAACCTCACTATTGTTGCCATGCTTGAGTCCATCGATGTTGCCACTTGGCCAATCCATTTCGTTAGGGGTCTTCCTCTTTTTCTCCGACCCTCCACATTACCAAACATGATATCCTTTTCCAGAGATTCGTCCCTCCTGACATTATGTCCAAAGTATGAGAGACTAGGTTTGGCCATCCTGGCCTCCAAGGAGCACTCTGGCTGCACTTCTTCAAAGACAGATCTGTTGGTTCTTTTGGCAGCCCATGACACTTTCAATATTCTCCTCCAACACCATAACTCAAAAGCATTAATTCTTCTATGGTCTTCCTTATTCACTGTCCAGCTTTCACATGCATATGAGGTTATTGAAAATACCATGGCTTGGTTCAGGCACACCTTAGTCCTCA
>NW_006408733.1:2325285-2326863 GCF_000296735.1 Chrysochloris asiatica
GTTGGCCCAGAATCAGACAGTGTTTCGTTCTGCTGTGCATGGGGTCGCTATGAGTCGGTTCCAACTCGATGGCACCTGACAACAACAACAACAATGATGATGATGCTAGAAGCCAACCCCCCAGGTATTTTAAATAACAGCAGGATCACCTATGTGGACATGTTTCAGCAGAGCTTCCAGACTAACACTGACTCGGAAGAGGCAGACCAGTTCTGAATGGTTAGCCACTGAAAACCTTATCAAGAGCAACAGAACACTGTCAGATATAGTGCTGGAAAATCATAACCTTAGGAATAGTAGGTTGCAAGACACTTAAAATACAACTAGGGAAGAGTTGTCTCCTGAAAATAGAGTTGCAATAATGACATGGATCAAAGATTTCAAGAGCTTCATTTACTGATAGGAAACAACTCAAAATGAGGAGAAACAGCTACAAGCATCCAGTAATAATCAGAACATGGAATGTATGAAGTATGATTCTACGAAAACTGGAAGTTGTCAAAAATGAAATGGAATGCGTAAAAATCAATCAATATCCTGTGCATTGTTGTTGTTGTTGTCAGGTGCTGTTGAGTCAGCTCTGATGCATATTAGCCCGATGCACAATAGAACAAAACACTGTCTGGTCTTACACAATCCTCCAATTGTTACGCTTGAGCCCATTACTGTTGCCACTGTGCCAACCCATCTGCTTGGGGGATCTTCCTCTTTTTCGCTGATACTA
Organism: Chrysochloris asiatica; assembly: GCF_000296735.1. Classification (NCBI taxonomy): domain Eukaryota; kingdom Metazoa; phylum Chordata; class Mammalia; order Afrosoricida; family Chrysochloridae; genus Chrysochloris; species Chrysochloris asiatica. Next base: position 2,326,010 of record NW_006408733.1, read on the forward strand.
CACTTACCAAGCATGCTATCCTTCTCCAGAGACTGGACCCTTCTGATAATATGTCCAATTATTATGAGAGACAAAATTTTGCATCCTAGGTCTAAGGAGCATTCTGAATGTATTTATTCCAACACAGACTTGTTTGTTCTCCTGGCAGCCCATGATAGTTTTAATATTCTTCCCCAACACCATAACACAAATGTATAATTTCTTCTACAGTCTTCCTTATTCCCTGTCCAACTTTTACATGTATAGGATGAAACTGAAAATACCATGGCTTTGTTCAGGCATACCTTAATCCTCAAACTGACATTTTTGCTCTTGAACATGTTAAAGAGGTCTTGTGCAGCTGATATGCCTAAGGCAATACATCATTTGATTTCATGACTGCTGTTTCCATAAGTGTTGACTGTGGATCCAAGGAAAATGAAGTCTTTGACAACTTCAATCTCTTCTCCATTTATCATGATGTTATTTATCGGTCCAATTGTGAGGATGTTTGTTTTCTTCACAGAGAGGTGAAATCCATTTTGGACTTTTTCTTTTTTTCTTCAACTTCAGCCTGAAGTTGCATATGAGCAATTGGTAGTTAGAAAATATGGCCTTAGTGATAGAAATTATGCTGAAGATCACATGACAGAATTTGGGAAGACCACTCATCTGTCAGTTTGTCGTACTGTGGTGTATTGTGTGTTGTTATGGTTCCAGAAGCTATGCCATGGGTATTTTGAATACCACTGTCACCCACAGTGGACAGGTTTCAGATGAACTTCTGGATGAAGACAGACTAGGAAGAAGGAGAGGTGAAATACTGCCAAATATTTGTTGTTGTTGTTGTTGTCAGGTGCCATCGAGTCGGAACC
>NW_006408733.1:2335618-2339285 GCF_000296735.1 Chrysochloris asiatica
TCTCCTCCAACACCATAACTCAAAAGCATTAATTCTTCTATGGTCTTCCTTATTCACTGTCCAGCTTTCACATGCATATGAGGTTATTGAAAATAACGTGGTTTGGGTCAGGCACCCCTTAGTCTCAGGGTAACATCTTTGCTCTCCAACACTTTCAAAAGGTTTTGTTTAGCAGATTTGCCTAACGCAATATGTCATTTGATTTCTCGACTGCTGCTTCCATGAATGTTGATAGTTGATCCAAGAAGAATGACGTTCTTGGCAGCTTCAATCTTTTCTCTGTTGATAAGAATGTTGTTTATTGGTCCAGTGGTGAGGATTTTTGTTTTCTTTTATGTTGAGATGCAATCCATACCAAAGGCTATGCTCTTTGATCTTCTTCAGTAAATATTTTAAGTCCTCTTCACTTTTCGGCAAGCAAGGTTGTATCATCTGCATTTGCAGGTTGTTAACAAGTCTTCCTCCAATCCTGATGCCACGTTTTTCTTCATATAACCCAGCTTCTTGGATTATTTGCTCAGCCTTTATAGCCACCCCCATTTTTGGTAGCCAGTGTCTAAGTTGCCCATCCGTATCAACCCTGTGTATTGAGGGGACATGCTTGATCCTTGATGTGAAGAATCCTTCCCTTTCAGTTGGGATTTTGAGCAATTACATCCATAATCAAAGGTTCAGTTCATCACATTTACCGTTGCTTCCTGTATCAAACTTATTTATCATCTTCTAGTTGAGTTCTGATCAACAAGCCATCCAATCTAGGTTAAATAGGTACTATCTGCAAGTTTGGGTATTCTTGCACGCCTCTTTGCACTTCAGACCAACTGGCTACTTCACTCTCAGCTCTAGCCCCCAGTGACTATGGTCAGTGTCCATGGGATTGGGAATTTCCAAGTCTCCCCAAACTTTGGACCAAACAGCCCTTTCCCTTCTTGCTGTCATCTCAAGGTCGATGGGTGTGTATGGAACCTGGTCGAACTCAGCCTGTGTCTTTGTTGCTGCATTTTCCCCTTTTCTGCTCACAGCTAGACCAAGGCAGTCACCAGCGAGTTTGCAAACCTGTGTTCTCTTTGAGTTTCAGTCTTGCAAGAGAGTTTTCCATGGTGGGTTGACTTTTCTTACCTTGATGGCTCCTTCCTAGGCGAACAGCTTGCTTGTTCTTGTAGCAGCCAAACAGTCTGCTTTTTTTTTTTTTTTTCCTGCTTGTCTTTCTTTCAAGAACTATGTTCTGTTCCTCTAGCCACTCCGGGTTGGTCTGCATGCACTTTCAAGTGGGAATGTTCCACCTCAGAAGGTCTGCATGGGGCTCAGGAAGGCTTACTTCTTTTTTATAATTTATTTTTATTGTTGTTGAGAATACATGCAGCAGAACAATTCAACAATTTCTATTTGTACAATTTAGTGACATTTACTGCATTCTTCCGGTTGTGCAACCATTCTTACTCTACTTTTTTGAATTGTTCTTCCCCATTAACAAAGTCATTGTCCCCTAAGTTTCCTAACTAATCTCTTGAAATGGTTATTATCAGTTTGATCCCATATAGACAGATCTTTAAAAAGCACAGTACTCAAGACAGACATTCTTTACTGGTTAACTAAACTCTAGCTTGGTTTTAGGAAGATAGGAGGTGGTATTTTTAGTTTACAGCTTATCTTAGAGAAATAGTAACAGGGGTTACACTTCAGAAAATCTGAATTCCATTGAAAAATCAGAAATTCTGTTCTGCATTTTCCCTTTTTTGACCAGGATTCCTCTGTAGATTCTTTGATCAAAATGTCCAATAACAGTATCCAGAAATGATTCATTTCTTCTGGTAGCAGTTATGAGCACAATACACAGGAATCAAATTGGCTACACTTGTGGGAAGAGATAGTGGAGTTCAATATTTTCCAACAAAATAAGGTCAAGAACAGACTTTGGTACAGAGTCCAGGTGTATAATTGCCTTTCATGTTGTTTAAAAAAGGTATTCGCAATGAATAAGTCTTGTGTGTGTGTGTTAGGTGTCATTGAGTTGGTACCAACTCATAGAGACCCTATGCACAAAAAAACAATTACTGCCCAGTCCTGAGCCAACTTCACAGTCATTGCTATGTTTGAGCCCACTGATGCTGCCACTGTGTCAATCCATCTCGCTGGGGGTCTTCCTCTTTTTATCCTACCTTACCAAACTTGATATCCTTCTCCAGTGACTGGTCCCTCCTGACAATGTGTCCAAAGTATGAGAGACAAAGTCTAGCCATCCTGACTTCTAAGGAACACTCTGGTTGTACGTCTTCCAACACACATATATTTGTTATTTTGGCAGTCTGTGCTCATAAGGACATAAAGAACCTGTTCATAGACCAAGAGGCAGTTGTTTGAACAGAACAAAGGGATATTGAATAGTTTAAAATCTGAAATGGTGTATAGTAGGATTGTATAGTGGGATTGTATTTCACTCAGTATAATGTCTTGCAGGGTCATTCATGTTAAGAGGTGTTTCTTGGATTCATCATTGTTCTTCAACATTGCATAGTATTCAATTGTGTGTGTGTGTGTGTGTACCAAAGTTTGTTTATCCATTCACATTGACGGACATTTAGGATGTCCACATCTTTTTGCTATTGTGAATTGTGCTGTGATGACCACTGATCTGCATATATCTACTAATATTTCTTGACCTCGATGTTATCTATGTTCAGAGCACTCAGACCAGAAGTAGTTTCGGGGCCTCTTCATGGAGCTGGTTTTAGTGTCTGTTAGGACCACAGGACAATTGCGGGCAGGATGATGGTGAAATGCTGGTTTTGTGGCTCTGCCAGTTTTGTAAGTCGAGCTGAGCCCACGTGAATTTAGGTGCCAAAGCAGCGCAGCCAGCCTCCACCTCATGCTAGTGTGGTTCCCAGCCATTTGACTCTGAACCCCTGGAGTTCAGGGTCTGCACTGGGGGTGAATGAGGGTGGGTGCTGGCCACACTTCTGGTCACCTCCATCTAGGTATATGTATACATATTTGAAGGCATTGTTTTCATTTCCATAACCCTTCCCCAAAGAATTCTGCACTCTTCCATATATACCACATCAAAACAGTAGTTTTGGCTTCCTGGAGGGTTTCAAACTGTGTTTTTATTAAAATTTTCTTTGAGTTATAGGAACATAAAGAAGTCTGAAGTGCAAGTTCAGAGCTTTAGAGTAGTAGATAGGGTAAGTTTTCCCAATGAATTTCCTGTAGGATGTCCTTGCTACCCTGAAAGAATGAGCAGGTGCCTTGTCATGATGGAAAAAACTTCTCAGGATAATTTTCCTGGTCTGTTTCTCACTAATGCAATTTTTCATTTTCTTGAAACTACTTCCTAATAAGCCCCTGTGATCATCGTGTGTCTTTTGAGAAGATCCATCAAGATTATCGCTTTGGGATCCTAAAAAACAGTCACCATAACTCTTTTTTTTTTTTTTACCTCTGCCTTTAATTTAACTGACCACCAGATCCCCTTGGAAGCCACTATTTTGATTTGGACTTTTTATTCATTTTTAAGGCACTTTGGCAAGACTGAGTGTATAATACACTTAGTTGTTGTTGTTAGGTGCCATCGAGTCGGTACTGACCCATAGCGACCTTATGCACAGCAGAACGAAACACTGCCTGATCGTGGGCCAACCTCACTACTGTTGCCACGCTTGAGTCCATC
>NW_006408733.1:2369562-2383370 GCF_000296735.1 Chrysochloris asiatica
TTTTTTTTTCTTTCCCTCTTCTTTTTACTTCTGGTTGAGCTCTGATCATCCAGTCACTGAAGCCAGGATAACCAACTTTTAGATTCTAATCACCAATATTATTAGTATAAATGCTTCTTGTTTGCATGTTTGATCAATTTCAGACTGCAGAAATTTGTAACAAATCTTCACTTTCATCATCTTTGGCATTTGCTGTTGTTGTTTTTATGTGCCGTGGAGTCGGTTACGACTCATAGTGACTCTGTACAGGGTTTCTGAGGCTGTGAGTCTTTATGGGAGCAGAAATCAATATCCTTCTCCCGCAGATCAGCTGATAGTTTCGAACTGCTGACCCGAGGTTCACAGCCTGATTCGTAACCACTACGCTACCAGAGTTCCTTTTGGCATTTGTAGTTGGTACATAAATTTGAATACTAGTCGTATTAGCTGGTCTTCCTTATATGCAGATGGGTATCGTCTTATCACTGACAGGATAGACCTTGAAGTTTTTGTGATGATAAATGTAATATTAATCCTCTTGAATCTGCCAGTCCCAGCATAATAGACTATGATTATCCAGTTCAAAATGTCCAGTACCAGTTCTTTTCAGCTCACTAATGCCTAAGATATCGATCTTTATTTTATGTCTTCCAGTTCATTTTTGACGATTTCTAATTTTCCTAAATTCATAATTCATACATTTCACATTACAATTTGGATGTTTGCAGCAATTTCTTCTAATTTTGAGTTGTGCCATATCAGCAAATGAAGGTACCTTCAGCTTTACCCCATCCCCATCATTGAGGTTAAGTAGAGTTAACCTTACCTCTAATCTTAACTTAAGATACAGCACTTCCTTTGTCTGAGTTTGAGTCCTTTCCAACCTGAGGGCTCATCCTCCAACAAATAATGTTCAAATAGTGTATCGAATAATGTTCTGCTGCTATTCACAAGCATTTCACTGGATGGTTGTTTTAGAAGTAGATCATCAGGTCATTCTTCTAGACTGACTTAGTCTGGTGGTTGTTAAGTGCCATTGAGATTGGTAGGTAGCCTTAAAAAAATACAGGAGAGAGAAAACAGTTTTTCAGCCTACTTTGTTAAGTACATAAGCAAAAAGTATTTAAAGATACTTTTCCTTTAAAATGAAATATAAGAGGATGGATAATTTCATTTCAACAATTTCTTTTTTTGCTTTTTACCCACTATTATGGGAGCATTGTGGCTCTGCAGAATGAGCACTGGACTGTGAACCACAAAATCTGCAGTTTGAGCCCACCACCTACTCCGAGAGAGAAAAATGAAGACTTTTGCTCTCACAAAGATTTACAGCCTCAAAAACCTTATACTGGGTTGCTATGAGTTGGAACAGACTCAACAGCACTTAACAACAACAACCCTATTATATAAGCATATCGGTCTTCATAATTACATAGGACTATAAGATAAACAAGATTGGTTTGAACCATAAGGTCAGTGGTTCAAACTCACCAGTCACTCCTTGGAAACCCTATATAGGGTTGTTGTGAGTCAAAACCAATTCGACAATACTTAGCAACAACTTATGAAATTTAATAAAGACTGCTGATTTTGATTCAGTGATAGAATACTATATATATGAATTTCAGTGAACATGGAATTCTTGTGGTCTGAAGTAATAAATGTACTTGTATCGCTTATTTTACCCGCAAAATGGTAATTCAGTAATAATTCCATTGTGTAAGTCAACTTTACTTAATTACATATTTATATTCCTTTGAAAACTTAGAAAATAGGAATGAGCGGAAATGTAGACAAGATTATATAATAGAAATAAATATAACTACAAGGTCAGTGGTTCAAACTCACTGGCTGCTCCTTGGAAACTCTACAGGGTTGCTATGAGTCAGAACCAACTCAACGGCACTTAAGAAAGCAACAACACTTTGTGCTATAGCGAGTAATTCTGTAAGTGTGCAAGCCTGTTTTAGGATGCATGTTGGGCAACAATAGAGTAAAACATATTTGTACATACACTCAAAAATCATTGGACTTTGTTTCTGGTAATATAAGGATATGAGGTCTGGAACTATTAAGTTTCTGATTTTAAACAGTAACTAAACATTTGGTGGACATGCAGAAAATTGTTATTTTAAATTAAAATGTTGATTTTCTGTTCTTATGTAATGTTAATAAACTAAAAGGATGTCAAATTGGTACATTTAGTCAACTACTAACATAACTGACTTTTTACCTTTTTATTGGTGAAGGTTTTTACAGCAGCTTAAACAGTTTAAATTCTCATTGAGCGATTCTGTACAAGTTGTTCAGTGACAGTTACATTCTTCACAAACATGAACACTCTCATTGTTTTTGTTCTTCTTATTACATTTGCGTTCATCTAGTTTCCCTGCTCCGTTGCATTCTCATCTTTGTTTTAAAGTAATTATTGACCATTTAACATAATTGATTACCCTGTATAGTGTTTTGGAGGAGTGGCTGGTGAGTTTGAACTGATGACCTTTCCATTCAATCTGACCTTTCACTCCAGAGCTTATCCTGCAGCACCATACCAGGACTCCTAACTGCTCATAAGGTGTTTATTGTTGTTGTTAAATGCCTTTGAGTGTTTAATGACTCTCTTGCCTAAATGCAGGTAAATTTGGTTGCATTTACCATGTTCAGTTTATAACAGGAAACTTTATTCTTGCTTATAATGAGAAATACTGCACTTAAAGTACATGTTATCAAAGGCAAAAGGCTTCTCCAATATGAGACAGTTTTAGGGAGGTTAGAGAGGTTTGTCTGAGCTCTGTAAAGTCACACTATTAATAAAAACTTACCACTCCCATGTTTTGCAGCATTGCTGAAACTAATGTAGAAAGAAAGACCAAGAAAAAAAGGTATGTATGCTTTTAGAAGTATCATATAGGTAATATGTAATAATAACTGGAGGGTTGGAGGAACATGGCTTTAAAGTAATAGTTAGAAGATTCAGATCATAGGTCTGTTTTTAGCAATTAATGATTAAGTATCATCCTGTTTTCTGTTATGTTTTTCCTCTTATTTTCTGTCAAAAATGTATTACTTCCATTTCTTCTTTTTTCTCCAACTTTCCAAAGCCCTTATAGTAAATAAAGACTGGAATTAGTAAGCAATTGACTTCTCTTGGCTAGAATAAAAATGTTACTAGCCTGATAGGAATTGTTGGCCAGTTATGTCTGGTCTGAAGTAGTTAAAGATCTACAACTTTACATTAGGTTTAAATAAACCCAATTACTACATTGCAATTTTATTCTAACAGTACACTCTGGAATATAAGTTAGTGGGTACACTTACCTAGAACTCCATCCCAAGAAAATTACATTGCTGAAGTAACAAAACAACCTTGTAGCGTCCAGCTGATAAGAAGAGAGGGCATATGCATAAGAACACCCACACTTGCAGATAATACCCACGTGACCTGATTTCAATGACTGGATGATCAGAGCTCAACTAGAAGAGGAAAAAAAGAGTAATCTAATACAATTTGATGAACTTGATCTATACCTATGGATGCAGTAGCTCAAAAGAGGGAACAAATCTTTACATTGAGGATCATTCCCACCCCCTTCATAGACAGAGTAGACAGGGAGGCGCAACTTGAACAATGGCTACCTAAACTGGAGGGGCTACAAAGGCAAGAAGTGACTGGCTTACAAGTTTTCAAAAGGGAGCCTAGGTCCAGAGGGCATGGAGGAAGGTAGAATCTCCACTGAATAGTATCCAGTCTGTCTGGGTGGGACTGATGAAAGGAGATGCAGAGAGGTCTCTTGTGATACAATAATGAATAATTGTTATCAGGACTGACTGTGAGGGTAGGAAATGTAAAGGTAGACGTTTTATAGCAAAAGGAGGAGAGTGGTTGACTTTGCATTCTATGAGCGGAGGTCTCTGGGACCATCAAGGGAGAAGAGCGGAGTTTGGGTCCCTACCCAGAGAAGCATTGACGCCAGAGATGGAGGCAGAGACAATGACGTGGAGAGATGGAGCGGCTGGGGACTTTAGACCCAGAGAGGGAGAGGGGCTGTTTGCTGGCGACCTGGGGGCAGGCTTGCGAGGTGTACAATTTGATTGGTTGATGATGCATGGAGGAGATTGTAACCATGGCAATGAAATGATATACAATAGGATGAATATAAAGCTAAATGTTCTCCCATGTAAACTATCACATAATTCACAATAAAACATTAAAAAACAAAAAAGATAATGGAATTGTCTTAGGCCAGGTTTTCTAGAGAAGCAAAATCAGTGAAACATATGTATTTATGAGAAGTTTATTATCAAAGACATGGCTTACAATTGTAGAGTCCCAGGTCCCCAGCAGAAGAGAGAGAGAAAAATCCCTCCCGCGTGTCCATTATATTGGGAACAGGCCACACCCCTAAGAAAGCATCCCTTCACTCATTGGCTGCTTATAACCTCTTACCATAGAGCTAACTATGCCTGTATCAGGTCCCATCACCATGGGAATAAGCACATCCCAACTGTCAAACTTCTGGAAATCCTGGTTTAGTCAAGTTGACACAAAACCCTAACCATTACAGGAATTTTTCCATGAACTTTTTGAGGCCCCTTCATATATGTATGTATGAAATTGCTTTTTAATCATTTCACTAAATGTCAGACAATTAACTGTTCATTCATTGTCTGATAGGTCTAAGAGTGTAACCAGTTCCAGTAGCAATAGCAGTGACAGTTCAGCTAGTGATTCTTCATCAGAGAGTGAAGAAACATCTACCTCATCCTCCTCAGAGGATAGTAACAGTGATGAAAGTTCCTCTAGTTCATCATCCTCAGCCTCTTCCACAAGCTCCTCCTCTTCCTCTGATTCAGACTCCGATTCCAGCTCCTCCAGCAGCAGCAGCAGCAGCACAGGTAGTAGCTCTGAGGATGAACCACCAAAGAAGAAAAAAAAGAAATAGAGTCACTTCAGCCATATTGGACTAATGAACGGAAAACTTTGATGTGATTCTCAAAAGGGAATGTAGACTATTTAAGACCAAATACATTAATTGGTCAAAATTTCTAGTGTTCAAAGGTTTCTAAATGTTTTACATTGTAAGACTAATATTATTGGATTACATATCAAAAGACTTTATCTTAAGGGGGAGTTTTGTTTTGCTTTTTTATCTTTAAAATGTGTCTCTGAAATGTAATCAAAGCTAGAATCCAATAAATCAGTTTTTGTGATGAAACTTATTTTTTTCACCCTGTGAATTTAATGACATATTTTGTTATGTGTTAATGGTATGTATTTATCTGTTTTCAGGGTAATGTGTCAGAATATCTGGCTACTAATTTCTAATGCTTTTGGCTATGCATTATTGTATAAATTTTAATACTTGTTTACTATAAATGTATGCAATTTCCTACTGTTAATAAGTGTTCTGTTTTTATGTTTATGTTCATTAAGTTTTTCTGGATTCTTGTTCTAAATGAAACTTCAGTGAACTTAATATAGCTGCACCTTTTGAATGGTACAAATCAAGGGGGCTTCAAAAATTTCATGGAAAAATGGAATGAAAAGGGGATGGATTTTTTTCCTTGAACTTTTGAAGCCTCCCTTTTAAAATTCCTTTTTCCAGTTCCTTAAGTTCTTAGAGTTTTACTTTTCTAAGGGAAGTCATTCTTTGTCATTATTGTTAAGAGCCGTTGAGTCGGTTCCAACCCGTAGTGACCCTGTATAGCGTTTCCAAGGAGCGGCTTGTGAAGTTGAACTGCTGACCTTGTGGTTCAAACCGACTTTACAGTCCAGTGCATTAACCCACTGCGCCACACTAGAGGAACCTAAAAAGGAACAAAAGATCTGAAATCCCTAATAGTATAATCTTGGTGCCTTTTGAGAAATTCAGTGTTATCAGAAAAGAAAGAAGCATGTAAAAGACTAAATGTTATATAAATACTTTTCCATAGGAGCATGGTATCAAAAGTACCATGCAAAGGGCCAAAGAAGGTAGTGGGAAGACAGGTAATTTTTTTTTTTTTTTTAACAGCAAATTAGGGCAATGTTGGTTGCCAGTTATGTAAAAGATTTTTTTTTAAGTTTCCTAAGGATTGGTTTTGGCCATTTTTACAATCACTGCATAACTGTTTACTTGGTAATTGGTCACATCTGACTGACTGTCTACTGAATATGAACAACTTAGATTAATCTGGTATGTTTCCATAGCCTATACACAGTTGAAATTTAGCATGAAAGTTATGTTAAAAACAAAATACTGCACATTCTTTCTTAAAAGTAAAATACTCGTTGTGATGAGTTTATTTGGTTTAATATCACAGTATTCTGTGATATTTTAAGCTTTTTTGAAAGATGTCGTTTATAGAAATACATTCGTTTGGGTTAACTATAGTAAAAATGAATGTCAGCCCTTATATTTTTATGAGAGGGTAGTAGAGTAATACTTTTGAAGAAAATGGGCTTATATTTAAATTTTGAAATACATGTACTGAGTTTAAGGAGACTGTAATTACTTTTAAGTTTTCAGAACCATCTGTTTTCAATGATTGTAAATAAATTTAAAACATCTTTTGAAAGGCTCCGTGCAGAATGTATCAATTGACAGATAAAGTTAATAAATTACTAATGAAGCACATTTTATACCATTTGTTGCCTCTGTAAGAATAATTTTACCAGTTAACTTGAAAGAGAAAAAAAAATGTGTACATAGGTTGCAACACTCACAGTTGGTGCTCACAAATCCAGCTTGTGCAATTCCTTCACCATTTTATTTAATGACAGTTCTTATTCTTTTTGAGGGTCAAGATATTTAAGCAAAATTATCATTTTAAATGGTTACAACATTAGAAAGTATCTAGACATACAAGGGTGCTTCAAAAAATTTATGAAAAATTCCATCATCTTTCAATTATGTTTCGCACAAACTCTTTGAAGTCCTATGTTTCAAAGGGCAGGAACTCGAATCTTATCTAGTCATACATTTCGCTCAGTAAAGGAAAGTTAATATTGAGAACTACCCAAAGAGTGCTTCCTTATCTGCCTTTTAAAGCAGCACTAGAGATCTCCGGTAAATGTATTACTTTTTCATCACAACTCTGTCAAAAGGAGTCACTGACTTGTAGGTTTCCATTCTACAAATATTTTATTTGTATTGCTATACAATACAGTAGTTTTGCTCCAGAATCAAAATATGGCGTAGCCCACAAGTTAGCACTGGAAATGGTAAAAAGTGAAGAGAGTGTGTGCTTGACAGTGAATTACTTTCATGTACTTTTTTCATATTTGTGGTTTTACTTATTATAAGAACTTTTCATTCTGAACAAATTATAGGTTCATGTAAGTTATCAGTTCAAAACTACCAACTGTTCTGCTGGAGAAAGATGAAGCTTTCTGCTCCCGTAAAGATTTACAGCCTTGGAAACCCAGTACAGGGTCACTATGAGTCGGAACCGACTCTACAGTACTTAACAACAACAGAAGTTATAAAAATAGTGCGGAAGCAATGCCCATCAATGGAAGAAATGTTAAACAAACTTTGTTACATACATACAATGGAATATTACACAAGGTTGAAGAATCTGCAAAACACTTCCCAATATAAACCTGGAAGACATTATGCTGAGTGAAATTAGTCAACCACAAAAGGACAAATACTACATGAGACCACTGATGTAAAAAGGTAAAAGATTTTCTTGCTAACTGAAACATTCTGTGTTGATTATTGATAGTCATTTATATGTTATATATGTTATTTATATATATGTTATCATTTCTTTGATAACATCCATAGAAATAGAGAAAAGATTGAAGTTGTCAAAGACTCCATTTTGCTCAGATCAACCATCAACACTCATGGAAGAAGCAGTCAAGAAAATCAAACAACATTTTGCATTAGGCAAATCTGCTGCACAAGACCTGTTTGAAGTGTTCAAGAGGAAAGATGTCATTTGAGGACTAAGGTGCACCTGACCCAAGCCATGGTATTTTCAACAACCTCATATGCATATGTACGTCTGACAGTGGATAAGGAAGACCTAGAAGAATTAATGCATTTGAGTTATGGTGTTGGAGGAGAATATTAAGAGTACTAAGGAGCGCAGTGGTTACGAATCGGGCTGCGAACTGCACAGTCAGCAGTTCGAAACTACCAGCTGCTCCACAGGAGAAAGATGAGGCTTTCTACTCCCAAAAAGATTTACAGCCTCGGAAACCCTGTTCAGGGTCACTATGGGTTGGAACCGACTCGACGGCACTTAACAACAACAACATGGACTGCCAAAAGAACATACAGATCGGTTGGAAGAAGTACAGCCAGAGTGCTCATTGAAGGCCATGATGGGCAGACTTTGTCTCTCATATTTCGGACATATCAGGAGGGACCAGTCCTTTGAGAAGGATATCATGTCTGGTAAAGTGGGTCAGAGTAAAAGAGGAAGACCCCCAACGAGATGGATTGGCACAGTGGCAACAATGGGTTCAAATGTAGCGATGATTGTGAGGTTGGTGCAGGACCAGCCAATGTTTCGTTCTGTTGTGCAAAGGGTTGCTATGGGTCGGTAACGACTCGACGGCACCTAACAACAACAACATCATAATTATAGGGCTGGTGGTGTGGGGATGAAAAAAAATAGTAAATTGAATAGAGGTGAAAAACTTTTTTTTAAATGAAGTCAATAGAAGTAAATACTATTGACTGATGGTACATGTTTTTGTTGTTGTTAAGTACCGTGGAGTCGGTTCTGACCCATAGCGACCCTGTATAGGGTTTCCAAGGAGACGTTGGTGAGCTTGAACCACCAACCTTGCAATTCAAACAGCTTTGCACCATCAGTCAACAGTATTTACTTCTATTGACTTCATTTTTTTAAAGTTTTTACCTCTATTCAGTTATTTAACTCATTGTAACAAAATGCAGTATATGATTTTTTGAATAGAAAACTGATGATCTGCTTTGTAAACCTTCAGTCAATGCACAAAAAGTTTTTTTTTTTAAAAAGAAAATAGTGCAAAGACTTTCCATGTGTCCTTCACCTAGCTTCCTCTAATGTTATGACCTAACCTTAGTATAATGATTGTTGTTATTGTTAGGTGCCGTTGAGTTGGCACTGACTCAAAGCGACTCTGCACAACAGAACGAAATACTGCCCGTTCTCATGCCCACTTCACAATCATTGCTATGCGTGAGCCCATTGTTGCCTGCACTTACTGGGGATCTTTCACTTTTTCTGCAACCCTCCATTTTACCAAATATTAAGTCCTTTTCCAGGGACTGGTCCCTCTTGATAATATGTTCCAAGTATGAGAGACAAAGTCTGGCCATCCTGGCTTCCAATGAGCATTCTGGCTGTACTTCTTCCAACACAAATGTATTTCTTATTTTGGCAGTCCATGGTGCTTTTAGTATTCTCCTCCAATACCATAATTAAATGCATTCATTCTTCTATGGTATTCTTTGTACATTGTCCAACTTTCACACACATATGAGGTTATTGAAAATACCATGGCTTGGGTTAGGTGCACCTTAGCCCTCAAACTAACATCTTTCCTCTAGAACACTTCAAAGAGGTCTTGTGCAGCAGATTTGCCTAATGCAATATGTCACTTGATTTTTTGACTGCTGCTTCCATGAGTGTTGATGGTTGATCCAAGCAAAATGGCAGTCTTTGACAACTTTTTCTCCATTTATATGGATGTTTATTGGTCCAGTGGTGAGGATTTTGGTTTTCTTTCCATTGAGATGCAGCCTGTACCAAAGGCATGTGGTCTTTGATCTTCATCTGTAAGTATTTTAGGTCCTCTTCACTTTCAGCAAGCAAGGTTGTATCATCTGCATATCATATCATAGGTTGTTAATGAGTCTTACTCCAATCCTGATTCCACGTTTTTCTTCATATATTCCAGCTTTTTGGATTATTTGCTCAGCATACAGACTGAATAATTACGGTGAAAGAATACAACCTCGGTGCACATCTTTCCTAATTTTAAACCATTCAGTGTTCCCTTGTTCTGTTAGAACAACTGCCTCTTGGTCTATGTTCAGGTTCCGCATGAGCACAATTAAGTGTTCCAGAATACTCATTCTCTGTAACGTCCTTATCTTGTCATAAGCCACAAAACAAAAGTCTTTGCGCAGTCAATAAAACACAGGTAAACATTGCTCTGATTTTATTATCATTGCTAACGTCAGATTGGTCTTGATTGAAAGCAGATAATACCAGAAAGTCAGTGAATAGACACCAGTATTTGCTGTTAGCTATTTGTGTGAAAAGACATTTTCAGTGATGAAACACATGAAATCACTGACCAATTTTAGTAGCTATGAATTATAACCAAATTTATTAATTATAGACAGCATTAGCAGAATACTTGAAATTGCTATTATGAAAAATCACTTTTGATAACGAGAACACCAACTTTGAATCCTGATTAAGCTAAATGGTATCTCATCACCACAAAGGAATTTTATTGTAATTTGTCTTAAACTAAGTTCTCTAGAGAAGCAAAACCAGTATATAGATACATGGAGTCCTGGTACAACACTGAGGGTTAATGCGCTGGACTCAAGGTTGGTTTGAACCTCAAGGTCGGTGGTTCAAGCTCACCAGCTGCTCCTTGGAAACCCTATACAGAGATGCTATGGGTTGGAACCAATTCAACGACACTTAACAACACACACACACGAGGATGAGTCTAAGATTATCTGCACTCTGGTTATGTTAAAACACTAGTCCATGTCCATGGCTGATGACAATATTAAGCATGCACATGAAATGATTCTGTCAGATCAAAGAGTGAAAGTGGATTATGTGGCAAATCATCAGCTGTGGCTCTGCCTAGGGAATAATCCACGACAAACTTGGGTTTTGAAAAGTTTGTGTGAGATGGGTACTTGTATAACTCAGGTGTTTATCTGCGAACAAAATTGGACTGATACTTGAAGGAAGGTAAATTATTCATATATATTTTTAAAAAAATCATTACTAGCAACAAGACATGGATTCATCACTAGGAAGCCGAGAGAAAACAGCAGAGTATGGAATGGAAACATCCTCAATCACCAACCCAGAGAGAGTTCAAAACTCAGCCATCAGTTTAAAAATTGATGCTTACAGTTTTCTGGGATTCCCATGGACCAGTACTGAACACTACTTGGAAAAATGTTCAACAATCAACAGTGCTCATTACAATGATATGCTCAACTTCAGATTAAATGCCAAGGACTGCTATCCAAGGTCCTTATGATCTTTCATGACAATGCATGTCCTCCGCACACCCCTGCCCACACTGTTGACTTCTACAAAAATTTAGTTTTGAGGTGTTAAAACATCTTCCCTATAGTCCTTATCTTGCTCCATCAGACTGTTGCCTGCTTGATCCCCTGAAAGCAGCCCTTCAAGGACAAAGATTCACCTCTAAAGATGTGAAGACGGTGTATTCATGGCTTACAGCTCAGCCTAAAACCTTCTTTTAATAAGGGACTATGAAATCTTGTTAGATGGACAAAATGTATTGTGGCAGGTTGCTACTTGCAGGCTGCAGAGGATAACAAATCCCAGGACTGGCAGGGAATATGGCAGGTTGTTGGCTCAAGTCAAATGGTCAGATGATGATGAGCCAGAGGCAAGATCCAAATCCAGATCCAAAACAAAAAGCCAAAAGCTTTGCCAGAATGTCCATAGCAGGTCACACCCCTAAGGAAACTTCCTTTCACCTGATTGGCTGTTCGTAGCAGATGTCATCATGGGGGACACCGTACCTGTCAATCCACTGAGGATCATGATTCAGCTAAATTGATACACTATCTCAACCATTGCACCTCTGGCAGGGTGGATTACAGTAGACTCAGGCCCCTTATCAGCCATCCTTTTTAACCATCCTGACATTGCTTCCAGGCAACTCCAGAGGCTGCTGCTCTCCCAGCTGAAGTATTTCATTCCATGCTTTTTCATTCTTTTTAGTTTGGCATATTTATATATATTAAGAATATGAACATTCTCCTTCATAGTCACATTTCCATCATCCCCTCCAAGACACTTAAAATTGATACAATATTATCAAATACACAGGAGATTACTCAAATTTCTTCTGTTGTCCCAGTAATACCAGTAGTAAGTGTTCATTATTTTAAGTTGCTAAATTTTGCAATTATTTGTTATGTAGTAATAGATAACAAATACAGTGAGTCTGCTTTGTCCAGTGATAATGTTCAAAAGCATTTGGTGGTTTATAGTCCTCACACTAAGACTGCGGTGGCTCTGTAGGAAAGCACTGCAACCACGAGGTTGGTGGTTTAAGCCCACAAGCCACTCCTTGGGAGAAAGATGAGGCTTTCTGCTCCTGCAAAGATCCACAGCCTTTGTTGCTACTGCTCTGTGCCATTGAGTTGGTTCTGACCCCTGGAGATCCTGTGTAGGGTTTCTGAGGTTGTAAATCTTTATCAGAGTAGAAAGCATCATCTTCCTCCAATGGAGTGACTGGTGGATTCGAACTGCTGACCTTCGGTTAGCAGCCCAACACATAACCCACTATGTCACCAGGGCTCCTTTAACACTGTTATGGTAGTGGTTTTGTGAAATTGAGTTGGTTCTAACTCACAGCAACCCAGTATAGTGTTTCCAAGGCTGTAAATCTTTACAGGAGCAGAGAGTATCATCTTTTGCCCAAGGAGTGACTGGTAGATTTGAACAGTTGACCTTTCAGTTAGCAGCCCATATCACAATCCACTATGCTACTAAGGCTCCATTTAAAACTGCTATGGTAGTGGTTGGTGGTTGTATGCTGTTGAGCCAGTTCTGACTCATACAGGTCCTGTATAGGATTTCTGAGGCTGTAAATCTTTACAGGAGTAGAAAGCCTCTTCTTTCTGTAACTGCTTTGCTACCATTGTAACCACATTGCTACAGGTGCTGGAAGCCCACTGTACCATCTTAAACCACTCTCCTAGTTCCGCTGCTGCTATTTCTCTTCTACTTTTCATCACTGCTTCTCTGGCTAAGGTCCCACATTCAGCTCTTCTCTCTTGATGTCCTAGGGTCCTCTGTTCCTAAATGCAAGATTAACTAGTCTCCCCTTTTTGTTATACAACCTCTACCTTTACAGCTGTGATAATTGCAATTAGGTATGATAACTACTCACTATTGAGTCAATGAATCCCATCCCCATCTCCTTCCACTAGATCCATCTAGAGATGAGGAAAACTATTCAGAGGGGATTCTACCTTTCTCCGCACGCTCTGAAACTAAACTCCTTCTTGAAAACTTGTGAATTAACCTCTCTGTCCCTTTATAGCTCTTTTATTCTTTCTGTTACAAAGCTTCATAATTTCATAGGCCTGCAGCCATTGCAATAAATCCTCACAGCACCAACTGCTTAAACCAAGTGGGGACCATGTCTGACTTCTTCTGATTCTACAAGAGGGAAAGAGAACCAAACTCAAAATCAGCCCAAGTCCAATTCCTATGTTGTGGAGGTCAGACATGCCTCCACCATGTATTATCAGTGCCTTTAAAATTAGTCAGACTTGAGAATCAATTTAGAAAACTCATCCTTATGATTTTGTTTCTCTAGAACCCCACATGTCTTAGGCTGGGTTTTCTAGAAAAGCAAAACCAGTTAAACATATATATGTTTATATATGGTGGTGGTTATGTGCTGTGGAGTCAGTTCCGTTTCATAGTGACCCTGTATGGAGTTTCTGAGGCTGCAAATATTTATGGGAGCAGAAAGCCTCATCTTTCTCCCACAGAACAGCTGGTAATTTTGAACTGCTGACCTTGAGATTAGCAGCCCAACTTGTAACCATTACGCTACCAGTGTGTGTGTGTGTGTGTGTGTGTGTATATATATA
>NW_006408733.1:2383470-2386747 GCF_000296735.1 Chrysochloris asiatica
TATATATATATATATATATACAAGGAAGTGGCTTACAGTTGCAGAGTCCCAGGTCCCCAGCTGAAGAGAGAAAGCGCCTTTTCTGTGTGTCCATTATATTGGGAGCAGGCCACACACCCCAAGGAAGTATCCCTTTGATTGGCTACTCATCATAGAGTTAACTACGCCTGTATTAGGTTTCACCAACATGGAAATAAACACATCAACTGCTAAACTACTGATAAACCTGGCCTAGTCAAGTTGACACAGAACCCTAACCATCGCACTCCCTTTAAATCAGATCCCCAAACCTTATAAATATCCAGACTTTGTCCTCCCCACCTTATGAGATGTTATGACTCTATTAAGGTAGATAGTTATGTCTTTTACTGCAATCAGCAATAAGTTCAGCTATGCCTTGTCAGTATGTTGTTTTGGTGGTGGCTTTTAGAGAGGCAGCATTTAACAATCATTGTCTACAAATCGCCTAGAACCCGGCCACTGCTGTACATTGCTTCTTACTCATAGTGACCCTAGAGGTCAGAGTAGCTCCATAGGGTTTCTGAGGCTGTAAAGTAAATCCTTACTGGAGTAGATAGCCTCCTCTTTCTCCCACTGAGTGCCTAGTGGATTTGAACTGCCGACATTGCAGTTAGTAGCCCAACACTTAATCCACTATGCCACCAGGCTCCTTACCTACTATATCAATTCCACTGATAGCGACCTAGTATAGGGATTCTGAGGTTGTAACTCTATAGGAGTGGGAAGTCTCATCTTTCTCCTGTGGAGCAGCTGGTGGGTTTGAACTGTCAACCTCGTGGTTAGCATCCAATGCTTATCCTATAGCATCACCAAGGCTCCTACCTGCTATATTCTATTACTGTTGCTAAGTGCTATTGAGTAAATGTCGACTCATAGCAACCCTGTATAGGGTTTCCAAAGAGTGGCTGGTAGTTTTGAATTGCCAATTTTCTGATTAGCAGTCCAGTGTTTATTCTAAACAATCATACAGTAAGTGCTTAATAAATATTTGATAAATAACAAATTATCTGGCTTTTGAAAATAGTATGAAATATTATGTTGATGTAGATGTAACTTGGTTTTTCCTATATCTAGATGTGACTTTCAGGAAAATACTGATGGGGATCATTTTAAAGCTTGAATGAAACCTCGCACGTGGACGTTTATATACATGACTATATTCATAATCATTCAAATCTGGAAACAACTCATATGTCCTTCAAATGATGGATAGCTAAACAAGCTGTTACATTGCTATAATGGAATATGACTTAGTTACAAAAAGGCTACTGAACTGTGCAACAATGTGTACTAATCTCAAAGGCATTAAGCTAAGTGAAAGAAACCAGACTCAAAAGATGACTTACTGTATGATTCTATGTATATGATGTCTTGGCAATGAATAACAACAAGGACAGGAACAGATCAGTGGTTGTCAGGGACTGGGCTTGAGGTGAAGGGTTCACTACAAAGGACCTGAAAAAATGCTTTGGGGTAATGGAAATGTTCTGTATCTCGATTGTGGCAGTGGCTCCACAACTGTATGTACTTGTTAGAACTCAGAACAGAAAAAAAAAGATGAACTTTACTGTATATAAATTGTTGTTAAGTGCAGTTGAGTCAGTTCTGACTCATAGTGACCCTATATGGGGATTCTGAGGAGCAGCTGGTGAGCTTGAACTACCAACCTTGCAGTTCAAATCAACCTTGCAGTCTAGTCCATTAACCTGCAGCACTGCACCATGAGGTATATAGATTATACCTCCTAAAATGTGATAAAAAAAGTTTTACTAAGAATCACTACTGTAATCATATTCATTAATCCTCAGTTAAAATATTGCACATTAATAAAACAATAATATTTTCCTCTTATTATTCTCTTTTACTTTTACAGTTTATATTTTCTGCTATTTCGCATTCAGTGAAGTAGTCTTAAATTGTACCAGAACATGAAATTGTTCTTGTCATTGTTGTTAAGTGCCACGAGTTGAGTACAATTCATAGCAACCTTGTGTAGGGTTTCCAACCACCACTTGTCAATTTGTAGTACTGTGGTGGCTTGTGTTTTCCTGCGATTCTGGAAGCCAAGCCATGGGTATTTTAAATACCAGAGGATCACCCATGGTGGACAGGTTTCAGTTGAGCTTCCAGATGAAGACAGACTAGGAAGGAGGAGAGCTGGACTACTTCTGAATGTTAAGTCACTGAATACATTATGAATAGCAATGGAACACTGTCAGCATCAGAGTATTGAATATTGAAACATGATGAAAAGCACCAGAATAGTGTCAGATATAGTGCTGGAAGATGAGGCCCACAGATTGGAAGGCACTCAAAATGCCACTGGAGAAAAGCTGCCTCCTCAAAGTAGAATTGATTGTGATGTTGTGAATAGGGTAAAACCTTCAGGATGTTCATTTGCTGATGGGGCACAACACAAAATGATAACAGCTGTAAACATCCATTAATAATCCAAACTAGGAATACATGAAATATGAATCTAGGAAAATTGCAAGTTGTCAAAAATGAAATGGAACACATAAACATGGATATCATCCTAGGCATTGTTTTTTTTTTTTTTTTAATTTAAGATTTTATTGTGGATTGAGTGAAAGCTTACAGGGCATATCATCAGTTTTACATTCAACAAATCATATACCTTGTTTCATTACATTGATTATAATCCCCTCCATGTACCATCAGTTAACAGTATTTCTCTCTATCCACTTTAGCTTTTTGAAAAACACACAAACAAAAATAAACACTCAGGCATACATAATAATTTACATCTCCGAAGGGTAGATTCTGCAAGTCAGCTCCTGGCCACCAGTTCTTAGTCCTTCTCTTCTTAGTCCATGAATTTAGAGTCCTCAGCAGCTCCCCCTCTCCATGCCCCCATCTCTGCCTCCATCACTGGCGCTGGTACTTCTCTGGATAAGTTCCCACATTCTGCTTGTGCGTTCCTCTCTTGATGGTCCTAGGGTCCTCTGTTTCTGGACTGTAAGATTAACCACTGCCCTTTTCTTTGTTACAAAACTTCTACCTTTACAGTTGTGACAGTCACGATTAGTCATAACAGTTATTCACTAGTGAATCTTATAAATCTTATCCCCATTTCTTTTCACCAGACCCATCTAGACAAGATGACAGCTATTCAGTGGGGACTGTTTCTCTCCCCTCATACTCTTAAACTAAAATCCCTCTTGAAACCTTGTAAACCAGTCACTTCGTGCCTTTATTGCCCCCTCATTTTAGGTAGCCAATGTCTAAGTTACCC
>NW_006408733.1:2388951-2402580 GCF_000296735.1 Chrysochloris asiatica
AGCAAGGGACCAATGAACAGCTACCAAAAGAGAAGAATGTCCACACCTTTATCTCAGCGGTTCTGCCAGGCGTCTGTGGCCGCTCCGATCCTTCCCCTGCTTGGCCTCACCCAAGATGGCGGCTCCTGGAGCTGCCGAGCGTCCCCGACTAGAAAGCAATGGATTTCTTGTTTCTGCCACAAATTCCCCCAGCTGTAAGCCTTCCAACCTTCTAAATATTCCTTTATATGTGGTTCAGAGCTCTGGGACCATCCCCTGAGCCTGCTTGGTCGGGTATTCTGTGTTGTTGCTGGTGGAGTTCTTCACTGCATTTCCACCTGATCTTCCATCTTGTTTGTTCTTCTGTTGTTCTTGTTAAGTGCCATCGAGTTGAGTTCTGACCCATAGTGACCATGTATAGGGTTTCTGAGGAGTGGTTGGTGAGCTTAAACCACCGACCTTTCAGTTCAAACTGACTTTGCAGTCCAGCACATTAACCCACAGGACCACATCAGGACTCCATCCTAGGTATTAGTGAGCTGAAATGGACTGGTAATAGCCATTTTGAATCTGACAATCACACAGTTTCCTCTGCCAGGAATGACAAATTGAAGAGGAATGGCATTGCATTCATTACCCAAAAGAACATATCAAGATCTGTCTTGAAGTACAACACTGTCTGAGATAGGATAATATTCATATGCCTACAAGGAAGATGAGTTAACACCACTATCATTCAAATTTACACACCAACTACTAAAGCCAGTGATGATGAAATGGAAGATTTCTACCAACTTCTTCAGTCTGAAATTGATCAAACTTGCAATCAAGATGTGTTGATAATTACTGGTAATTGGAATGCAAAGGTTGGAAACAAAGAGGAAGGATCAGCGGCTGGGAAATACAGCCTTGGCGATAAAAACAATGCTGGAGATCTCATGATAGAATTTGGAAGACCAATGACTTGTTCATTGCAAATACCTTTCTTAAACAACATAAAAGACAACTATATACATGGGCTTCAACAGCTGGAATACCCAGAAATAAAATTGACTACATCTGTGGAAAGACACGGTGGAAAAGCTTCATATTATCAGTCAAAACAAAGCCAGGGCACACTGTGGGTCAGACCATCCATTGCTCATATGCAAATTCAGACTGAAGCTGAAAAAAAGGAAAACAAGTCCACGAGAGTAAAAATATGACTTAAAAGAGGACTTAAAATACTTACTGATGAAGACCAAAGACCTTACCAAAATAAGGGTTACATCTTAGTGTAAAGAAAACAAAAATCGTCACCACTGGACCAATTAACAACATCCATATAAATGGAGAAAAGATTGAAGTTGTCAAAGACTTCACTTTTACGCAGATCAACCATCAACACTCATGGAATCAGCAGTCAAGAAATCAAATGATGTATGGCATTAGGCAAATTTGCTGCATAAGGCCTCTTTAAAGTATTCTAGAGCAAAGATGTCAGTTTGAGGACTAAGGTGCACCTGACCCAAGCCATGGTATTTTCAATAACCTCATATACATGTGAAAGTTGGGCATTGAATAAGGAAGACCATAAAAGAATTGATGCATTTGAGTTATGGGTTGGAGGAGAATATTGAAAGTACTATAGATTGTCAAAAGAACAAACAGCTTTGTGTTGTAAGAAGTAAAGCTAGAGTGCTCCTTTGAAGCCTGGATGGCTAGACTTTGTCTCTTATACTTCAGACATGTTATCAGGACGTACCAGTTACTGGAGGATATCATGTTTGGTAATTTGGAGGTTCAGAGAAAAAGAGGGAGATCCCCAATGAGATGGATTGGCACAGTGGCAGCAGCAATGGGCTCAGGCCTAGCAACGATTGTGAGGTTGGTTCAGGACCAGGTAGGGTTTCGGTCTGTTGTGCATAGGGTCACTATAAGTCAGTACCATCTCGATGGCACCTGATAACAATAACAACAGCATAGGGTTTCTGAAGAGCAGATGGTGGGTTTGAACTGCTGATTTTGTGGTTTGCAGTCCAGGCTTATCCTATATGTGCCACACTATGAGTCCTCAGCGAATTAGAGGCTGAAAATTAAGTAAAAATGAACGCATCTGATTAAATGTAATGATGGAGTATTAAACTGTTATATATTAAGAAATAAGTTTTGGAATTTCTTTTCTCTTTGGCTCTGAGAAGGAAGGAAATTCTTAAGTTTGCAGAATAACGTCAAAGAAAAAGCCATAACTCCCTTGTCCCCAATTCCCATATTGGTTTACAAGTGGGTCTCATTTTAAATAAAAAATTTATTATGAGTAAAAGTATATTATTTGTGTTAGTCAAATAGCATTTATTAAAACTTAAGCAAATTGAACATAGAGTATTAAATGCTTTCAATTTGCATTTTAATATTCTTTAATAAAAAATTGTATAATATGAAAAATAGTCTTTCTCAATGCCACTCTCCAAGCCCTTCCTTCCTCTGTATATACTCTTGCAAATCTTTCTAGAATGAATTTGAAGGTAAGCAAATGAAATTGGTATTTCAGTGTAGGACTATTTGGCAATATCTATCAAAATACACCCTTGGAAACCCTGTACAGGGTCGCTATGGGTCAGAACCGACTCGATGGCACTTAACAACAACAACAATCAAAATAAAAAATAGGCTTTGATTCAAGGTTCCAGTTCAAAGATTTATCACACAAATCTACTTGCCTATTGTATAGGGCTACTGATTGCAGCTTAGTTTGTAATAGTAAGAGTTTGGCACCAGTGTAAATGTTCATCTGTAGGGCTAAGTATGTCAGGCATGTTTGCATATGATGGAATATTAAATACTGTACCTAGGAGGGAGGATTGCCAAGATACGTTGAGAAAAGCAAGCAACAGAACAGTATATATAATGCATTATCTTTTGTGTAAAAGCATGTATCCATGTATTCTAATGTGTAATATATATTTCAAACAATACATTAGAAAATGCTAGCATTGATTGGCACAGGACACGGCTGGTGAGACAATTAACACCAATCAGTCTGTTGTTAAGTGCCCTCAAATTGGTTCTGACCCATAGCGACCCTGTGTAGGGTTTCTGAGGAGTGACTGTTGAGCTTGAACCGCCGACCTTGCGGTTCAAACCGGCCTTGCATTCCAGAGCATTAACCCACAGCGCCACACCAGGACTTCATTTCCCACTCTATACTATCATAATTCATTTTGAGTTTTGCATGAATATATTCCCAAACTTGTGTGTGTATATATGAAAGAGTGAAACTTAATAGAAATAATGTGAGGTTAAGAATTTTAATGAAAATGGAAAATACTATACTTCTTGCTAAGTGCTGTGGAGTCAGTTTCGACTCATAGCAACCCTGTATAGAGTTTCTGAGCAGCGGCTGGTTAGGTTTGTCCAGTGCGTATCCTAATTACCAACTTTGGGGAATGGTAACTTTTGTATGCATTCTGCTTAGAATATTGTTGTTGTTATGTGCCATGGAGTCAGTTCCGACTCATAGTGACCCTGCATAGGGTTTCTGAGTCTGTAAATCTTTAAGGGAACAGAAAGCCTCACCTTTCTCCCACAGAACAGCTGGTAGTTTCAAACTGCTGACCATAATAAGATTAGCAGCCCGATTCATAACCACTATGCTACCAGAGCTCGTTTCTGCTTAGGATGGTCTATAACAAAGCTCCTCAAAATCCTTGAATTTCAAATTTGTAGAGGAGTGGTGAAGGTAGGAGACACAGGGATGGATGCAAGAGTTACAGTGATTAGAGCTAAATCCTGCTAATTGATGATACATGGAGGGGACTGCAATCATTGTGATGAAGCAAAGTATATGATTGTTGAAGGTAAAACTGACAATCTGCTTTGTAAACCTTCACTCAATTCACAGTAAAAAGTTTAAAGAAAACCCATGAATTTTTATTAAAAATAAAACCTTCAAAATATTTGCTTCAAAAGTAGCTAATAGGAAAAAAGCAGTTTCATAGAGTTCCCTCATGAAAAGCAGGTAATAAGCGACGGGGGATTATAGAAAAGTGCTTCACAAATGAACTAGAGGTGGTCTCTCTAGATGGTTAATGCACTACGTTGTATGAAACCCTTTGAAAATCCTGCCTAGTGTACAGTATTTTTACTCACTTAAATTATGGGTTGTCCTGAATTACAGAACGTTAGGAAGTGGAGACAAATATTAGTGTCAGAAAATGTTTACATGACGCAGGATAAGGGCTGACTTGGCTCCAAGGGATAGCTATCTATACATGACAAGAGTTAAACTGAAGAGTTTTTAAGCAGACTCTTGCACAAGCTCCACTCCATCTTCAGCTTTCTGAGGGGACCACTGGGCGACAAGCCTGGGCATCAGGGCTAGAGGGGCTTCAGGGTTCGGCCAGTCCCGGTGAAGCTTCCAAATCGTCTACTGTGGCCCTGACCACGACAGGGAGATGGCCTGGCCCCATTCACCTGAGTCCTCAAACCAGTAGATCTGGCTCGGCCCGACCCCGCCCTTCCGAATCACACTCCACACTAGCGGGTTTATGCTCAGGAGGGTGTGCGTGCGCTTCAAGTGCAGGCCCGGTCCTGCCCGGCCATCCTGTCCAACCCGGCCACACTGCCCAGAGGCTCGGGCCTACGCCACCTTGGCGCGTTCTCGGTCTGTCTCTTGTAGCCTGCCCTGACTACATGGCACGTCACCACCCAGAGCACGCACAACGTCTCACAGTCCGGCAGGCCCCGACAGCACCCACTTCTCCCAAGGGGGAGGGGGTGCATCTACGTCACTAGACGCCCCGCCCCCGCCCGGCTCTGGTCACATGGGTGGCGCGGCCGCTGCGTCAGCCACAGTCCCGGCTGCGGGAGTCGATCCGCGGCCGTCAGCGGACGGGGCGGGGATCCGGGTGCCAGGTCCTCGCCAACCCGCCCCCGCCGCCTCCGTCTGCCGTCCAGGTTCTGCCCGACTGTCATGGGTCGGGGCAGGATCTCTGCCCGTTCCGTGTGAGGTGCGTTGCCGCCGCTGCCACCGCCGTCTTCGCTTTCCGAAGACTCCTCCCCACCTCCACTGCCACCGGAGCCCCTCGCCGTGGCCTGCCCGTCGCCGCCCCTGGGCAGGTTCGAATGTGCGTCCGGTGAAGGTGCAGGTCCGGCGCCGCCGCCGCTGCCGCAGCCGGGAAATGGTTCGGGCCTAGCGGAGCCGGGACTGGAGGTGAGACAGGCGGACAGACTGACTAAAGGCCTGGCCCAGCCACGGGGGAATGAGGGCTCTACCTGGGGTTCCGGGAAGCCCCTCCTGGCTAGCACTGCTGAATTCGGCTTCGCTTCGCATCTTTGCCTTCCTCTTCTCTGCCCTCCCCCCCTCGCCACCCCCAACACACACACAAAGCTAACCCAACCGTAACAAAAATTCCGTCAATCCATTTTTTCAGCATTTCGTTTTTCTTCTTTTGTCCATTCTTCCTCTTAGAAATTCGATCGGCTGATGTGTCACTTTTAAATTTCCTCGTCAATCTCAAGTTATTTCTAGTTGAGGAGAAAATAGGCCCAGATTCTGGCTATCATTACCCAACTAGTTCTCGCTTTCCTTCTCGCGATCCTGCGCATCTCCCCACCACCCCTCCCCGCCTTTGCAAAAAAAAAAAAAAAAAAAAAAAAAAAAACTGCAGAGAAAAGGAAAAAATTTCCGCCTTCGATTAGCGCAGAGGGTTGACTAAAAATGGGAATGAGGGTGTAATACTTGAATCCCCCCATAACTTCTGACTGGGCCAGCTAGCTAGTTATCGGATCGCTTCTATGTGGATAGTGATGTTGGGGCCTTTCCTCCAGCTGCCTGTGCTGGGGTTAATCTCGTAATTGACGTCAGTGCTTTGTTCCTTCCACTTTGCTGTTCCTTCCACTCTTTGAGGCTGGATCGTGGGGTATAGGAGTTTGGGGAGTCTCCTTGGTGCCTTTTAATTCCCAAACGACGTTAATTTATAGGGAGTTGAAAGTTCAAATATCAAATGCTTGTGTATGGAGTTCAAACTCAGACGAAGAGTTCGGTTTAGGGTGTTTGTGGTTTTTTGTCAGCTGCAATTCAGAATTGTGTAATTTCTTCCCTACTGGCCATATGGAGATTTTAAATTGTCTCTTTACTGTGGCTGGTGTTTTTCTTGATGAAATCTACCCTATAGGTGCTGATGAATAGACTGTAAATGTGACATTTAAAATGGGTGCTGTTTTTCTTAGGACAGATGTTACAAGCAAGCTTTGTAAAGTGCTTGTTTATTTAACTGTCCTTTAATTTATCAAAATTGAAGTCTTTATGAGACCTTTCTTAATTTGGGATTTGATAAAAGAGTCTTTGTGGCCTGTGAGTCTTCCTAGAATCATCTCTGGTCATATGTGTGTAAAGAAATGTTGGCAAGTGGCCACTTGTTTTTTTTTTTAAACAAAGCTGGCTTCTTTAAGTGTCTCAGGTTTATTTTCCTTATTTATTACTGCATCTTTCAATCTTCAAACATAGAAAAGGTCTCCAAGAAGTTTTTTTTTTTTGCCATCTTTTAGTATCATTTTAGAAAATAAATGTGGAAAAGAAGTCAAATGTTTGTTCACACTAGTAGTTTCATTCAATTTGTGATGGTTTGCAGGCTGATTTTTGTTAGCTCGGGAGTAGCAATAGGCAAAATTTACTTCAAATAAAATTTTGCATCAAGTGTGGACAAAACAGGTTACTTATGATTGACCAAATCTTTACTGTTTGGCTAAAAAAAAAAAAAAAAGGTTTAGCTGTGTTAATTGGAAAGTCGTGTACAATTTTGGAGTGTAAAGGTGGCTCTGTAGCTGTGGTGAAGCTATGTAATTAAGGGTCCTTAAGAGGAATTGTTTTCTTTTAGACTCACTTTCTACTTTTCAGATGACATACATTCTTGAGTTATAGTACTCCTTAGTAATACTTATTACATTCTGCTTTGTACTGTCATTTTCATATGCTTGCCATGTATTTAGAACAAAGAGCAAATTTATTCTCCCGGTACCATTCCTACTATTTTATACAATTAGGAGGTTGAATTAGAATGTGAAAAATATTTTGAACTTGAAATTATTATCCTATCAAGCTGTCCAACCTAACATTTCACAGAAGGGTTATCTAAAGAAAGCTGCATGAGCAAGTGATTAGTATTTGAAGGAGAAAAACTACAGAATTATAACATCAATTACAAAAGATGACAATATAATCATTCTAAAAGTTACAATTCTTATTTTTTTTCAGATGTGGATTAATGTTAAGGTTTTATGTGTACCTAAGGGGAACAAAGAAAACAGGTATTTCTTCTTTTGTGGCCATCTACTGGTCTGGTAGCGTAGCGGTTACGAATCGGACTACGAGCCGCAAGGTCAGCAGTTCGAAACTACCAGCAGCTCTGTAGGAGAAAGATGAGGCTTTCTACTCCCGTAAAGATTTACAGTCATGGAAACCCTGTTCAGGGTCGCTGTGGGTCAGAACCAACTTGACGGCACCTAACAACAACAACTGGTCTGGAATAGAGTCCAAAATATAAGATGCTCTCTTTTTCTTTGTTGTTGTTGTTAAGCACCGTGGAGTCGGTTCCAACTCATAGTGACCCTGCACAGGGTTTCCAAGGCTGTAAATCTTTACGGGAGCAGAACGCCTCATCTTTCTCCCACGGAACCACTGGTAGTTTCGAACTGCTGACCTTGAGGTTGGCAGCCCAACTTGTAACCACTACGCTAAAATCAAAGAGGTGTTCATATTATTGAGGTGAGGGCACACCTGAACTGTGACCCAGAAGTGCAATGTGTATTCTGAAAATCGTTGACTTAAATTTTATTTTTACTTTGGCTCCATTATACAGGTATCTACCCTACTATGACAGACTTTCCTGTGTGATGGTTTCCCAGATTTTGAATCCCCAGCCCTCATAATGTTTTATTCATTTCCTTTCTCATTTCCTCTGATAAGTTAGAACAATTATATTTGATTTCTGGGAGGGTGTTCGCCACCTCAGTAATTGTGAAATTATGTATAGTCAGTGACTAAAGACTTCTTAAAGTGAAACTTACCTGTAACCTGGCTACTTTTTCCTTTGGGATAAGAAAAGAACTCCTACTTGTAGTAACAATCTATACCTACCCATCTTGGTCATTTGAAGTGATATTCTAGACATGAAAGAAGGCAGTAATAACATTCTAGATACTGAGAATTAGCTGTTCATCTGCATTCCTGTTTGTTTAATGTTCATAATCTGGCAATTTTAATGTTACTTCTTGTTACTAAGTGCCATGGTTCCCACTCATAGAGGCCCTCTGTAGGGCTTCCAAGGAGCAGTTGGTATTTTTGAACTACTGATCTTGTAGTTAGCAGGCCAGTCCTTGTCCTATAGCACCACACCTGGTAGCACATAGAAAATATCCGAACTACTGTGTTCATTTCTAAAATACTCTAAACATTTTAATATTGTTGTTGAGTGCCGCTGAGTCATAGTGACCCTGTATAGGGTTTGTGGCGCTGTGGGTTAATGCACCAGTCTGCAAAGCATTTGAACTCCAATGTCGGCAGTTCAAGCTCACCAGCTGCTCCTTGGAAATCCTATACAGTGTTGCTACGGGTTGGAATCAACTCAATGGCACTTAACAACAGCGGCAGTTCTGTTTTTGGAGTTCTGGTATGGCGCTGTAGGGTAAGCACTCTACTGCAAGGTTTCAGTAGCAAGGTCATGGTTCCAACCCACCAGTCTCTCCTTGGAAACCCTGTACAGGGTCACTGTGAGTTGGAACTGACTCCACAGCACTTAACAACAATGACATTCTGTTTTTAAGGAGCCCTGGTGGTGCAGTGGTCAAGCCACTCAGCTGCTTACAAAAGGTCGGGAGTTCAAACTTACTTACCAGCTGCTTTCAGGGAGATTGTGTGAATATTTACAGAATTGGAAACCTAACGGGGCAGTTCTTTCAGTCCTACACAGCTGCTGTGAGTTGGAATCAACTTGATGGCAGTGGGTGTTCTATTTTTTAAGGAAAAAATTCTGTTGAAAATCTACCTGCTTCATCAGCCATACTTTAAATAAAAACCTGTAACCTAAGAAAGGTTCTGAGAGAGAACATTTCATGTAACTTGATCCTTTTTGGAGTGCATTGTGTACACGGAGTCCTGGTGTGGTGCTTTACGATAAGCACTGGACTACCATTCACAAAGTCTGTGGCTCAAATCCATCAGCCATTCCTCAGAAACCCTATACAGGGTTACTGTGAGTCAGAACCGACCTGACAACACTCAACAACAACAATGAACTTGGTGCTGGTTTTTAGGTAAGGAGATGTACGTTAGTTATTAGTAATGTTTTAAAATATTTCGATCATTTGATCACCATTTCCTGGAAAATGGAAAAGAACTTCATGCATTTTTTCCCAGGGTTGTGTGGGGAAGAAAAAAAAGTTAGTGAGATGAATTGATTACCTTGTATAATTTAGCTACCCAGGGATTGAAATGATCTGTCCTGAGACTGGACTCTCAGCGGCTGTTTTAGGTCTCAATGGCTGTCCTAAGATTTTGCCAATTTGGAGTTGCTTGTAAGTTACGACTTTTCACTTTGACTATTTCCTTTTTTTTTAAAAATGTTTATTGTGAATTATGTGATAGTTTACATGGGAGAACATTAGCTTTACATTCATCCTATCCTATATCGTTTCATTGCCATGGTTACAATCCCCTCCATGCATCATCAACCAACCAAAGGATATACCCTGCAATCCTGTTCACCAGTCGTTAGCACACAGCCCCTCTCTCTCTCTGGGTCTAGAGTCCCCAGCTGCTCCGTCTCTCCAAGTCATCGCCTGACTATTTCCTTTTCATTTATCACTAGGGAAGAGACAATTTTATGGAGAGGCAAGTACAGGCCTTCCCATCTATTTGATAATTGCTGCCATTTCTTCCATCTGGAATACCATTTTTCCACTATTACTTCCTTCCTGTCAAAATGTCACCTTTTAAGATCCGTTGCAAGTTACCATTGACTTCCTGTAGTTTTGCCCATCCCAACCCCCACTGAAAATTGTGATCTCTCTTCTTTGAATCCCACTTTATATTTCTCTGAATTTATTACTTATTAAGTAGCTTCTGTGGGGGACTGAAGTCCTTTTGTGGCTCTGTAGGATAAGCACTGGACTGCCCAACCACAAGGTTGATAGTTTAAACCCGCTAGCCATTCCTTGGAAACCCTATACAGGATTACTGTGAGTTGAAATCAACTCAGTGGCACATAGCAACATTTGGGGACTGGAGTCCTGATGTGGCACTGTATGATAAGCACTGGACTGCTAACTGCAAGGTCTGTGGTTCAAACCCAGCCACTCCTCAGGAACCCTATACAGGTGAGCTATGAGTTGGAACTGACTCAGTGGCACTAACAGCATCTATGGGGGACCAGATTCCTGGTGTAACCCATCCTATACAGGGTCACTCTGAGTTGGAAGCGACTTGACAGCACAGAACATCAGCATTGGGTACTATCCCCAGCTGGGTGACATGTAACGCAGTGTTAGTAGGGAAAGCACACTAGTGAAAGAGAGACTGTAAGTGCTATAGTATTTCGTTACATATATCTAAAAGATATAGATTAAAATAATGACCACAGTGTTGTTATACACTAAAAATGAACACTCAGTCTGCAATATCAAGTATCCAATCACTCTGTTCAAATTTCCCTGCTTACAATTTTTGTTTTATTTTTATAGATTGTTTGAACTGTGACTGAAAGAAGGCCATAAATTGCATTGGATCTATATGTATCTCAATCCTCTTTTTCTTTCTTTTTAAACTCTTTTAATCTATAGTTCCATCTTTTTGTTGTTGTTCCCCCCGTACAATTAGTTTGTTAAAGACGCTAGGTCTTTGCCCTGTGGAATTTTTCACAGTCTGATTGTGCTGACACTATCCCAGTAGTTTCCTTTAATATGTTCCTCTGCTCCCTGTATTTCCTGTACATTAGTTGTTACATCTAAAGTCTTGATTCAATTTGGGCTTTAATTAATTAATTTTTTAATGGTAAAAATATTTCATAGGTAGTATTGTCACTTCCTATTAATTCTTAAGCCTCACTTCCCATCGTACCATTCCAGTGAAAATTTTCTTACCAAGGCCACCTGTAACCTACATATTGCCAAACTGAATAGTCATTGCTTAGTCCTTTACATTTATCTATACTTGATGTCATCCATTTTTTCCTTGATAGTTCCTTCCTTGGCTTTTCATGGTTCTGTTACTTTTCTGGCTTTCTTCCTATTGATTGCCCCTTTGCAGACTCTTAAATTTCAAATAATACCTTGATATTGATAGTTCTTGGATTTTAGCATTAGCCTTCTCTTTCCACTCCTTTGGAAGAATCTCATCCATCTGTATTGCCTTAGCTACTATTTCTAAGTGTTTTGTGAGCACCAGAACTCTTTCAACCAACTAAATATTCCCTTTAGATTGTCCAGTAGATACTGTTTTAGTTAAGAGTGTGACACACAATTTAAGCAGCACACTGACTATTTCAGTAAGCAGTTCAGTAAGAGACATATGAAAACAATACAACTCAGGAACACCTGGATCCAAGAACTTAAAATGTGGTTAAAAGGATCTCTAACTCTTTAAAAAAGTTTTTATTGTGAAGTGAGTGATAGTTTACGTGGGAGAACATCGGTTTTGCACTAAACCAATTGTATTTTGTTTCAGTGCAATGATTATAATCTCCTCCATGCATCATCAGTTAGCAGTAGTTGCCTCTATCCTTTCCCCTCTCCCCCTTTTTTTTAACGTGCACAAAAACATGCAGGGATATATAATCATCTAAACAACCAAAGGGCACATTTTGCAAGCCCTTCTTTTTCTGTGAGTCAAGTCTATAGCTGCTCTATCTCTGTGCCATCCCCTCTGCTTCTATCTCTGGTGTTCCTGCTTCTCTGGTTAGGATCCCACATGCTCTACCCTTTTGATGGTCCTAAAATCCTCTGTTCCTGGAATGTAAGATTAGTTACTTAATCCTTTTTGCTATACATCTTCTACCTTTACGTTTGTGACTATTGTAATTAAGAGGATTTCTATTCTGTTGGGTCTCTTGTGATACAATAGTGAATAATTGTTATCAGGACTGCTTGTGAAGGTTGGAAATGTAAAGGGAGACATTTTGTAGCAAGGAGGGAAGTGATTAACTTTTTGGTCTAGGAGTGGAGGTCCCTGGGACCATCAAGGGAGAAGAGTGGAGAGCAGGACCTTACCCAGAGAAGCAGTGATGCCTGAAATGGAGGCAGAGAGATGACATGGAAAGAGGGAACAGCTGGGACTTTAGACCCAGAGAGGGAGAGGAGCTGTGTGCTGCAGATCGGGGTCAGGCTTGTAGTATATACCCTTTGGTTGGTTGATGATGCATGGAGGGAATTGTAACCATGGCAACAAAATAATATACAATAGGATGAATGTAAAACTAATGTTCTCCCATGTAAACTATCACATGATTCACAATAAAACATTAAAAAAAAAAAAGAGGATTTCTAAACTCTTATCTGAGAGGATTATTGTGTGTTCAGTTGCTTCTTTCTTGACACAGACCAACTTTAACACTCCTGGTGTGGCTCTGTACGATAAGCATTGAACTGCAAGGTCGGTGGTTCCAGTCCCTTAGCCACTCCTCATAAACCCTATACGGGGTCACTACGTAACAACAACAATATCTTCTGATTTTTAAGTATTTTATGCCATCAGATAAAGATTGACTTGACTCTTAGGGATTCCAAATCCCAGCAAAGGGACTCATTAGGTTATATGTTCACCTCTGGACTTTTGGCTAGACTATATTGTCATAATATTTTGTAATTAGAACATCCAGGGAAGAAGTGAAATAGAGAGCATTTTAAAATGTAGTTGTCTACCTATTGCCTCCTTTCATCCCTTAACTATTTACAACACACATCTACTTTTTTCCATATATACTTTAAATATTTTTTGTTTAACAAAGTTACTATCTATATATGCCAACAAATATCCTTACCTCTTTTATGGGAGATTACCCAAATTCATACCTAGTTTATACATCTAGAGGTCACTGTTTTCTGAGTCCAAACTTTAAAGATAGTTCTCTGTGGGCTAACACATGCCCTCACCTTCTCCCCGCCCCATGAACCTTGGTCTTTCTATACATATTTATCTGCTTTTGTCTTCTTACAAAAAAGAGTGCATGCTATATTTATCTTTATATGCTTGATTTATTTCACTTAGCATTATGCCTCAGGTTAAAACATGTTATGATATATTCACGGACTCGTTGTTCTTTATGGTTGTGTGGTATACCACTGTATAGATGTACCACAATTTGCTTTTCCATTCATTTGGTGATGGATAAGCACTTCAGTTATTTCTGTTTATTTGCTGTTGTGAATAAAGTAACAATGAACATAGGGCTCTTGGTTTTATAGATGGGAATGAGATTGCTGGATCATATGGTAGTTCTATTTCTAGTTTTTTGAGAAAGTACCATACCATTTTCCATAGTGGTTGTACCATTTTATAGTTCCCTCAACAATGGATAGGGGTTCCATTGTTGTTGTTGTTGTTAAGTGCCGTCGAGTCGGTTCCGACCCATAGTGACCCTGTACAGGGTTTCCGAGGGTGTAAATCTTTACGGGAGTAGA
>NW_006408733.1:2403430-2416060 GCF_000296735.1 Chrysochloris asiatica
GTTTGATTTCTTGACTGCTGCTTCCATGAGTGTTGATAGTTGATCCAAGAAGAATGAAGTCCTTGACAACTTCAATCTTTTCTCTGTTGATAAGAACATTATTTATTGGTCCAGTGGTGAGGATTTTTGTTTTCTTTACATTGAGATGCAATCCATACGTAAGGCTGTGCTCTTTGATCTCCATCAGTAAATATTTTAAGTCTTTTTCACTTTCATTAAGCAAAGTTGTATCATCTGCATATTGCAGGTTGTTAATGAGTCTTCCTCCAGTCCTGATGCCATGTTTTTCTTCATATAACCCAGCTTCTTGGATTATTTGCTCAGCATACAGGTTGAATAAGGATGGTGAAAGAATACAATCCTGTCACAAATCTTTCTTAGTTTTAAACCATTCAGTGTTCCCTCTCGGTTCATGTTATTTATTGTTGTTATTGTTAAGTACCATGGGGTCGGTTCTGACTCATAGTGACCTTGCACAGGGTTTCCGAGGCTGTAAATCTTTATGGGAGCAGAAAGCCTCATCTTCCTCCTGCGGAACAGCTGGTAGTTTTGAACTGCTGACCTTGAGGTTAGCAGCCCAATTCGTAACCACTACGCTGGTACCATTAAATTGGTTCTGACCCATAGAGACCTATGTATAACACAACGGAACACTGACTGGTTTAACCCATTGCTGCCACCACTGTGCTAGTCCATCTCTTTGGGGGTCTCCCTCTTTTTCGCTGACCCTCCTCTTTACCAAACATAATGTCCTTCTTCAGAAACTGTTCCCTTTTGATAATATGTCCAAAATATGAAAGATGAAGTCTGGCCATTTTGATTTCTAGGAGCATTCTGGTTGTGCTTTCTCTGACCCAGATTTGTTTCTCCTACCCTTACAGTCCATGGTACCTTTAATATTCTTCTCCAATACCGTAACTCATATGCATCAATTCATTAATGGTCTTCCTTATTCACTGTCCAACTTTCACATGCATATAAGTCTATTGAAAATACTATGGCTTTGGTCAGGTACACTTCAGTTCTCAAACTGACATCTTTGCTCTTGAATATTTTAAAGAGATCTTGTGCAGCAGATTTTCCTAATACAGTCCGTCATTTGACTTCTTGACTGCTGCTTCCATGAGTGTTGATGGTGGATCCAAGAAAAATTAAGTCTTTGACAACTCCAATCTTTTCTCCATTTATATGGATGTTATTTATTGATCCTGTAGTGAGGATTTTTGTTTTCTTTACATTGAGGTGCAAATCATACTGAACACTGTGGTCTTTGATCTTCTTCAGTAAGTATTTTAAGTCCTCTTCACTTTCAGCAAGCAAGGTTTTATCATCTATATATCACAGGTTGTTAAGGAATCTTTCTCCAATCCTGATGTCATGTTCTTCTTCATATAATCCAGCTTCTCTAATTATTTGCTTAGCATCTAGATTGAGTAAATATGGTGAAAGATTACAACCCTGGCACCCACCTTTCCTGGTTTTAAGCCATTCAGTGTTCCCATGTTCTATTTGAGCAACTGCCTCTTTGTCTGTGCCCAGGTTCTTCATGAACACAATTATGTGTTCCAGACTACTCATACTTCGCAATGTTGTCCATACCTTGTCATGATCCACACTGTTGAAAGCCTTTTATATAGTCAATAAAGCACCTTACAGATCTTCCCTGCTTTCAGCCAAGATCCATCTTATATCAGCAGTGAAGCCCTCATTCCATGTCCTCTTCTGAATTTGGCTTGAACCTCTGGCACTTCCCTGTCAATGTACTGTTGCAGCTGTTTTTTAATTATGTGTAGCAAAGTTTTACTTGCATATAATATTAATGATAATTTCAGATGATTTACGCTTTCCCTTGGGTCATCTCTCTTTGGAATGGGCACATGGATCTGTTCCAATCAGTAGGCCAGGTAGTTGTTTTCCAAATTTCTTGACCTAGATGAATGAGTACATTCAGTGCTGCATGAATTTGTTGAAAGATTTCAGTTTTTATTCTATCAGTTCCTGGTTCCTTGTGCTTTGCCAATACCTTTAGTTCACCTTGGACTTCTTCTTTCAGTATCATTGGCTCTTGGTTATATGCTATCTCTTGAAATGTTTGAACATCAAGGTGAGGCTTTTATTTTTTCCTCAAGTCCTTTCAGCTTGAGAAATGCTGAGCGTGTTTCCCACTTGGAAAGTTTTTAAAATCCAGATCTTTGCACATTTCATTATAGTGTTTGACTTTGTCTTCTTGAGCTGCCTTTAGAAATTTTCTGTTCAGCTCTTTTACCCTCTGATTTCTTCCATTTGCCACTTTCTTTAGTATCTCTGTGCTGCAGAGCAAGTTTCAGAGCCTTTTCTGATATCCATTTTGGTCTTTCTTTCTTCCTTGTCTTTTTAGTAACAGTTTGCTTTCTTCCTGTATGATGTTCTCTTTTTTTAAAAAAACTTTTATTGTGAATTGAGTGATAGTTTACATGGGAGAATATTGGTTTTGCACTCATCTTATTTCGTTTCATTGCAGTGATTAGAAGCCCCTCCATGCATCATTATTCAACAGTATTTTCTTCTGTTACCTCTGTTGTTTTTTTTTTAATTTACATAAAACACTCAGGAATATATAATGATTTAAACAACCAATCAAAGGGTACATTCTGCAAGCCTGCCTCATGGTCGCCAACACGTAGCCTTTCTCTTTCCATGAGTCTAGAGTTCTCAGCTGCTCTCTCTCTCCATGTCATCATCATCTCTGCCTCCATCTCTGGTGTCACTCCTTCTCTGGATAGGGTCCCACATTCCGCTCATGTTCTTCTCCCTTGATGGTCCTAGGGTTCTCTGTTCCTGGTATGTAAGATTAACTACTCCCCCCTTTATGTTACAAAACTTCTACCTTTACAGTTGTGACTATCGCAATTAGTCATGATAACAATTAGTCACTATTGAATCGTAAGAATCTTATCCCCATATCCTTTCACCAGACCTGTCTAGACAAGATAAAAACTATACAATGGGGATTCTACCTTCCCCTGCAATCTGAAACTAAACTCCCTATTGAAAACTTTATAGCCCGCCCCCTCCCATTTTACGTAGCCAAAGTCTAAGTTGCCTGTCTCTATCAACCCTGTGTATAGAGGGGATAAGTTTGATCTTTCCCTCTCGTTTGGTATTTTGAGCTACTACATGCGTAAGTGCTTGCTGAAAGTGAAGAGGACTTAAAATATTTGCTGATGAAGATCAAAGAGCACAGCCTTACGTATGGATTACAACTCAATGTAAAGAAAACAAAAATCCTCACCACTGGACCAATAAACAACATTCTTATCAATGGAGAAGAGATTGAGGTTGTCAAGGACTTCATTCTTCTTGGATCAACTATCAACACTCGCGGAAGCAGCAGTCAGGAGATCAGGCGACGTATTGCATTGGGCAAATCTGCTGCACAGGAACTTTTTAAAGGATTGAAGAGCAGAGATGTCAGCTTGAGGACTAAGGTGCGCCTGACCCAAGCCATGGTATTTTCAATAACCTCATATGGATGCGAAAGCTGGACAGTGAATAAGGAAGATCATAGAAGAATTGATGCCTTTGAGTTGTGGTGTTGGAGGAGAATTCTGAAAGTGCCATGGGCTGCCAAAAGAACCAATAGATCTGTTTTGGAAGAAGTGCAACCAGAGTGCTCCTTGGAGGCCAAGATGGCTAGGCTTCATCTCTCGTACTTTGGACACATTGTCCGGAGAAAACAGTCGCTGGAGAAGGATGTCATGCTGGGTAAGGTGGAGGTTCAGAGAAAAAGAGGAAGACCCCAACGAGATGGATCAGCCAGGTGACATCATTGGTGGCGTCAAGTGTGGCAGCGTTAGTGAGGTTGGCCCAGGATTGGACATTGTTTCCTTTTGCTGTGCATGGGGTCGCTATGAGTCGATGGCACCTGACAACAACATGCATAAGTGTGGTGTTGTGGGTTAATGCGCCAGACTGCAAAGCCATTTGAACTGCAAGGTTGGAGGTTCAAGCTCACCAGCTGCTCCTCAGATACCCTATACAGGGTCACTATGGATTGGAACTGACTCAACGGCACTTAACAACAACAACATGCATAAGTATAAGTCAAGGTCATCAAATTGTAGCAATTTACACTTGTTTCCTTTATCAAATTTCTTTATCTTCCTCTAGTTGAGTTCTGATCATCAAGCCATAATAGAAGCCAGGTCAAATGGGTACTATCTGCAAGTTTGGGCATTCCTGTGCATCTCCCTTCACTTCATATCAGCTCGATGCTTCATTCTCAGCTCTAGCCCTCTGTGGCTAGATCCTTGTCTATGGGCTTAGGAGTTCCCAGGTCTTACCACACTTTGGACCAACCAGCCCTTCCTCTTTTCTTTCTCATTTCCAGGTCCACAGGAGTCTATGGAGCATGGTCAAACTTAGCCCATATCTTCATTACTGCCTTTCCCCCACTTCTACTCACCAGTAGACCAACGTGGTCACCAGCCAGCTTACATGCCTGCTCATGTGTTCCCTTTGACCTATATGATGTTCTTGATGTCATCCCAGAACGCTTCTGGTTTTGTTTGTTATTGTCTAATGCATCAAATCTTTTCTTCAGATGATCTCTAAATTCAGGTGGTATGTGTTCAAGATCATATTTTGGTTCTCATGAACTTGTTTTTAATTTTCGTCAGCTTCAGGCTGAATTTACATATGAGCAATTGCTGGTGTGTTCCACAGTCTGCCCATAGTCTTGTTTTTGCTGATGATATAGAGTTTTTCCACCATCTCTCTCCATGTTGTATTGTTAAGGCTGTCGAGTCAATTCTGACCCATAGCGATCCTATGTAGGGTTTCCAAGGGGCAGCTGGTGAGCTTGAACCACCAACCTTGCAGTTCAAATGACTTGTCTCTTTCCATAGCTATAGTCAAATTGATTTCTGCGTATTCCATCTGATGAAGTCCATGTATCTTTTATGTTGTTTAAGAAAGGTGTTTGCAATGAGGAAATCATTGGCCTTACAAAATTCTATCATGCTATAGATCCAGCATCATTTCTATCACCGAGACCATATTTTCTGACTACTGATCATTCGTCTTTGTTTCCAACCTTTTCATTCCAATCTTCAGTAATTATCAACACATCTTGATTACATGTTTGATCAATTTGAGACTGAAGCAGTTGATAGAATTCTTAAATTTTATCATTACTGGGTTTAGTGGTTGGTGCACAAATTTATGTAATAGTGGTATTAACTGATCTTCCTTGTAGGTGTAGAGATATTACCCTATTACAGACAGCATTATACTTCAACATAGATCTTGAAATGCTCCTTTTGATGATAAAAGCGATGCCATTCCTCTTCAATTTGTCATTCCCAGCATAGTAAACCATGTGATTTTCAGATTCTAAATGGCCGGTAACAGTCCATTTCAGCTCACTAATACCTAGGATATTGATGTTTATGCATTCCTTTACATTTTTAACAACTTCCAATTTTCCTAGATTCATCGTTCATACATTCCATGTTCCAATTATTAATAGATGTGTACAGCTGTTTGTCTTCATTTTGAGTTGTGCCCATCAGCAAATGAAGGTCTGGAAAGTTTTACTCCATCCATATTATCTTGGTCAACTCTACTTTGGGGAGGCATTTCTTCCCCAGTCATATTTTGAGTGCCTGCTCACTTGAGGAGCTCATCTTCTGGTCCTATATTGGACTATTCTGGGATTAGTCATCCTGTTTCAGTATTCAGTATTCTGGTGCTGTGTGATAGTGTTTCATTGCTATTCATAATGTTTATGTGGCTAAACATTCTGAAGTATTCTGCCTGTCCTCATTCCGAGCCTGTGTTAGTCTGAAAGCTCAACTGAAACCTGTCCACCATGGGTGACTCTTGGCATAGCTTCCAGCATCACTGCAATACATAAACCATCATAGTGCAACAAACTTGATAGATGACTGTTGGGTGGGACATATAGCTCACCCTTCCTCCCATACCCATTCAGCCTATGTCTCAATCCATACAGAGAACATGTTCCAAAGTTGTGTATGTATCACTATTTACTCTATCCCCTTTAGCTCATGCATAGCTCCCTGTGTCTTTACCTATTTTCTTCATTCTTCTTCCACCCCTCCCTTCTTGTATATTGCCCACCCCTTTCTTGTTTATTTCCTTCCCACTTCTTGTATATAGCCTTTCCTGTCACCCCAGTTATCTTGTATCTACCCTCTAGGGAATTACTCTTCACTCCTTCCAACCCCTGGTAACCATCAAAGAATGTTTCTTTTAGTGTGGAAACCTTACTTAAAGCTTCTGCAATAATGGTCTCATACAATATTTGTCTTTTTGTGATTGACTAATTTCACTCAACATAATGTCCTCCAGGTTCATCATGTTATGAGGTGTTTTGCAGATTCATCATTATTCTTCCAAGGTTGCATAGTATTCCATTGTGTGCATATAGCACAGTTTGTTTATCCATTCTTCTGTTATTGATAGGCACTTAGGCTGTCTCCATCTTTTTGCTACTGTGAGTAGTGCTGTGATGAACATCAGTATGCATACATCTGCTCGTGTCCTGGCTCTTATTTCTTATTGATATATAAATGTCCAGTGTCACACCTATAGATAATGCACTGGCCCGCAAGGTCTGTGTGAACTGCATGGTCGATGATTCAAACTCACCAGCCTCTCCTTGGAAACCCTATGTAGGGTCACTATGAGTAAGAACCGACTCAATGGCACTTAGCAACAACAACAACATATATCAATTAGTGGGATCACTGTGGGATAAGGTGATA
The DNA here is from genome assembly GCF_000296735.1 of Chrysochloris asiatica. Taxonomy (NCBI): domain Eukaryota; kingdom Metazoa; phylum Chordata; class Mammalia; order Afrosoricida; family Chrysochloridae; genus Chrysochloris; species Chrysochloris asiatica. The sequence continues at coordinate 2,410,201 of NW_006408733.1, forward strand.
AGGTATTTCTATTTCCAACTTTCTGAGGAAGCACCATACCATTTTCCAGAGTGGTTGAACCATTTTACAGTCCCACCCAGTCTTTCTACCTCTCAACAGCATTTGTTTTAAATTTTTTTTAGCTTTGCTGTTAATGCTGGTGTGAAATGATGTCTCCTTGTTTTGATTTGCATCTCTGTGGTGCTGTGGGATAATGCACTGGACAGCAAGGTTGACGGTTCAAATTCACCAGCCACTCCTTGGAAAGTCTATATAGGATCGTTATAAGTTGGAAACAACTTGATGGAACTTAAAAACAACAATGGCTAATGATCATGAACACTTCTTCATATATTGACTGCCTGAATGTCTTCCTTGGTTAAGTGCCTTTCATGTCCTGTGCCTATTTTTGAATTGGGTTGTTTGGTGTCTTTTTCTTGTAAAGGTGTAGTTTTCTATAAATTTTAGAGAGTAGTCCCTTTTTTGATATGTCATTGCAAAATTTTTTCCCAGTTTATGGCCTCCATTTTTGCTCTTTTGATGCACTCAAGTTTCCAATTTTTAGGAGGTCCCTATTTTGTCTTCTACTTTTTGTGGTTTTTTGGTTTTTTTAAATGTATGATAGTGTATGTATGCTATTTATTAAAACCCCTAAGTTTATTCCTGTCTTTCATTGATGAATGTATATAACTTTATAGTTACATATTTTATGTTTAGATCTTTAGTCTATGTTGAGTTTGTATATGATGAGGTTGTGTATATGGTATGAGATTCGGGTCTTGTTTCATTCTTCTCAAATGTATTTCCAGTTTTGCCAGAACCATTTGTTAATGGAATGCTATTCTCTTTTTATAAAAGATTATGTCACATACTTTCTCTCTATGTTTATTCCAACAATTTCATGCCTTTAAGTTTAACATTTCAGGTTTTTGATCCACTTTGAGTTAGTTTTTCTATTTGCTGTGAGGTATGGGTCTGTTTTCATTTCACTGTAGTTAGATAATCAAAATTTTCAGCATCATATATTAAAGAGATGTTTCTGCCCCACTGAATGGACCTTACTTAACCCCTTGTTGAAATTAAGGAGCCATAGATGGCTGGGTTTAATTCTGAATTCTCAATTATGTTCTGCTGGTCTGTGTGTCTATTGTTGAACCAATACCAGACTGTTTTGATTACAACAGCTGTATACTGTACTTTAATATTAGGAGGTGTGAGGCCTTCTGCCTTGTTGTTTTCAATATAGTTTTGACTGTTGGGAGTTGTTTCATACGAATTTAATCACAAATTTTTCCATTCCAGTAGAGAATGTTGTTGAGATTTATATTGGGATTGCAATAGCATTATATCTGTAGATTGTATTAAGTAGAAGTGATATTTTCACTATCAAGTCTTCCAGTCCATGAGATGTCTTTCTTTTTTATTTTTAGGTCTCTTATATTTCTGTAGTAGTGTTTTATAATTTTCATTGTATAAGTCTTTAATGTCCTCAGTTAGGTTAATTTCAAGGTATTTTATTGAAGCGATTGTAAATAGTTTTGTTTTCCTGATTACTTTTCCGAAGTAGTTTTTGCTACTCTTGAGGAACCTAACTGATTTTTGTGCGTTAATTTTTGTACCCTGCAATGTTGCTAAATTCTTCTATAAGTTCCAGCAATTATCTTGTGGAACACTTAGGGTTTTCTATGCATAGAATTATATCATCTGCTGATAGAGCAGTTTTACTTCTTCTGCTCTGAGTTGGATAAATTTTATTTCTCTTGTATCCTTGCTTTGGCTAGGACTTCCATCCAGTACAATATTGGGTAAGAGTGGTGATAATGGGCATCCTTGTCTTGTTCCCATAATCACAGGGAAGTTCTCAGTTTCACGTTAAGTGTTGGCTCTTTTGCCACTTTCTTTATTAGTATTCTTCTAGTTCTAAGTGACAGAATCTTTTCAAGAAGTGAAGCAAGAATGGATTTGTTGAAAATATCTGACTATCATAGAATTGAAAATTTTGAATAGCCAAGTCTTGGAAGGGCAAGGATTCATTTGGCCTCAGGAACCAGCAGTTGCGAAACACCATTGTAATACTCTTCTCTGCCCAATACTCTCTCTTACCCTCATAGACATACTGTCTGTAGACCAGCTTTCTTCAAATGGAAAATATGGCTGCCAATGGGATTCTAACCAATAGAGAGAGAATAGCTTTACTCATTGGTTATAGACTTAACGTTTTAGAGAGGGTCCTCTAAGTGACTACCTAAGTGTTAACACTTCAGTTGTGTAGAGTTGATAAAGTCTGGGAAAGAAATGGTGATTAGCCCAGTTCCATTTGCTTCTGGAATGAATGTACTAATGAACAACAATTGGGGTCTTAGGATGGGTTTGTGGCTAGTCTAGCTTTAGTTTGCACTCAGATTCCATCTGCCAGCTGTACTCTGAAGGTTGGGTCATATTGTTGGCATTGTAACATGGCTACTCTTATTACATCTATATGAATGGGGGAGAAAATTTTCAGAAGAGCTGGGGCAAGCTGAAGGTAACAGCTGGCCAGATAATTCCTACAGTGTTCAATTTGTACAAATTAACCACTCTTTCTTAATCCCCTTACTCCCAAATCCTGATCTTTTCTTTGCCCTGCTGAATGGAGCCACTATCCAGCCATCATCACTCTTGTAGAACACCTGCAAATTGTCCTTGATTCCTCTCTGTTTTGCTGCTCAAATCTGGGTTGTCCTTAGAATTATAATTCCTTAATATTTTAAACCAAACAGTTTGGTAAATTATGTACATTCCTACTATTACTACCTTAATTCAGGCTTTCATTTCTCACCCAGATTATTGCAGGTGTTATTTGCTTCCCTATTACTGGTCTGATCTACTGTATCTAGTACCATAGTGACTGCTTTCTTTAAACTGTAAGTCTGATTTAGTCACTTATCTTCTTAAAACAATTTAGTGGTGTTCCATATCTTATAGTAATATTTTTCTTGAGATTCATGAGTTTTATGAAACATTAGAAGTAAACTTTATAGCCAGATAACCCCTAGGACTTTTGTTGCTGTGTTACATTTTTTTTATACCTAAGTGTTTGTACCAAAATTGCATTAATGATGATTTTGTAGTGTTTCAGGCAGAGAAAGGGTAAAGAAACCTAAATAATTAATTGTGTCCCAATGTGGTATGTGTTAATATAGGAGGCCAAACTAAAAAGAGATCTGGCTATAGTTGTTGCTTAGTGCCATTGAGTTAATTCCAACTTATAGCGACCCAGTATTGGGTTTCTGAGGAGCAACTGGTAACTTTGAACCACCAACCTTGCGGTTCATACCGACCTTACAGCCCTACACTTACCCTACAGTGCCAAACCAGAAGTTTAAGAAGAAAGAGTAGAGAGTAGTAAAGAAAGGTCAAAAGGGTAAAAAAAAGGAGAGGGGATATGAGAAACAAGAAAAGAAGGAAAAACAAAAACAGAGATAAAAAAGGATAAAATTCAACACAATGGAACGAGACAAAGGAGGTGACAGATTAAATATGTAAAAACAGTGAGACAACAAAAGGAAAAAATCAAATGAAAAACAGTGCAGATGTACATGGAAAGGCTAAAATTCTGAGGGGCTCCTGCAAGCCAAGGAGCTCATGATGTGGTGTGAGAGGGATGTGACAGCAGAGTTCCTGACCCTAGATGGAGTTTCCATAGGCTCGGTGTTATCTATGTTCAGGGCACTCAGTCCGGAAGTAGTTCCTGGAGACTTTTGATGGAGCTGGTCTTGTCTGTTATGACTACAGGGCAGCTGAGGGCAGGCTGACTGGTGAAGTGCTAGTCTGGTGTCTCTGTAGGTTCTGTAGATCTGGAGCTGAGCCTGACTGAATTCACACACCAAAGCGGCTCAGCTGGCCCCAACCTTATACTGGTGTGACGCCCAACAGCATGGCTTGGACTTCTGGAGAGCGGGCTCTGCACTGGGGGTAGATGAGGGTCGGAGCTGGCCACACTTCTGATCATCAGAGGAACATGATAGGGAAAAAGAAGGAATTACACCTTTCCCATCTCTTGTGTGAATCTCTTCTGTCAGGCCATTTTCTTATGCCAAAGCTGCTCACAAGAGGGTCAAGTTGAGTCTGGCTGGCCAGTCACCTGTCAGTCTCCATCTCTCACCATTCCTGCTCCACTTCTCTTCCTAGCAAGCACTCAATCCAATTTCCTAACCTTTCCTCCGAACTTCAGGATTCCATAATTTTTATCTGTGATTCATTCATTTGGTCTCTCAGATCTTTGTTATAGATGGTACAGGTAATGCATATGCATACTCTTCCACTTTGCCAGAAGTCCTGTGCCCACTTTTAAATTGGGTTGTTTCTTTATTTCTTGTAGAGGTGTTATAGTTTTCTATCAATCAGATTTTAGTCCCTTGACTGATAAGTCATTGCAAATTCCCCCCCCCCCAGTTTCTTGACGAAATCTTTTGATTCACATAAGTGTCTAATTCAGGGGTGGGGAACCATTTTTCTGCCAAAATTTATGATGCCATTCGCAAGGCATACAAAATTGTCAACTTACGCATTGTTCTTAGGTGACATCAAAGCAACCTTATGCACAACAGAATGAAACACTGCCTGATCCTGTGCCAACCTCATAATCATTGCTACACTTGAGCCCATTGTTGCTGCCAGTATTCCAATCCATTTTGTTGGGGGTTATCCTTTATTTTTCTGACCCTCCACTCTACCAAACGTGCTATCCTTCTCCAGGGAATAGTCCTTTCTGATAATATGTCCAAATTATGAGAGATGAAGTCTGGCCATTCTGGCTTGCCGGGATCATTCTGGCTGTTACTTCTTCCAACACATATTTGTTGGTTCTTTAAGTAGTGTGTGATACTTTTAATATTCTTTGGCAATACATCATAACTCAAATGCATCAATTCTTCTATGGCCTTCCTTCCTTATTCACTGTCCAACTTTTACATGCATATGAGGTTATTGAAAATACCATGACTTGGATCACGTGCACCTTAGTCTGCAAACACATCTTTGCTCTTGAACACTTTAAAGTGGTCTTATGCACCAGATTTAAAATACCAGTGGCAGAGCCCTCAGAATCACAGCAACTCAAACCACCACAGCACGACAGACAGACGAGTGGTGGCCGTTTGGTTTTATGTCTATACTGTCTCTTTAAATTTCGATGTCAGTCTTGATACAATCCTGATATAATCAAAATACAATCAAGATGTTCTCTCCTAACCCTATCAGTCCTGATACAGTCAAGATATGCTCTCCCAAGATGGCAACTCGTGGAACAGCTGAATGTCTTGATCCAGAAAGTAATGGATTTCTGGTTCTCCTGCAAATTCCCCAGCTATAAACCCTCCGATCCTCCAAACATACCTTTATATTTGTTCCAGAGTTCCAACACCATCTCATGAGCCCTCTTGGTCCGGTATTCCGTGTTGTTGTTGACCGAGCTCCTTACTACACGTCTACCCGATCCGCCATCTTCAGGGTGGAAGGCCTGGAAGTGTAGTGGTTAAAAATCTGGCTGCGAACCCGCAGTCAGCAGCTCAAATCCACTAGGCCCTCCACGTGAGAGAGATGAGGCTTTCCGCTCCTTGCAGTTAAACAGCCTTGGAGTCTGGCACATTAACCCACAGCACCACACCAGGACTCTAAATCTTGCCACTCCAAGATCTTGCTGCCACGCCAAGATCTTGCTGCTGAGAATGGTGTTGCATTCATCATCAAAAAGAACATATCCAGATCAGTCATGAGGCACAATGCTGTAAGTAATAGGATAATATCCATGTGATGTGCCTACAGGGAAGCCCAGTTAATACCACTATTATTCAAATTTATGCACCAACCACTAAAGTCAGTGAAGATGAAATAGTAGAAT
>NW_006408733.1:2428662-2450794 GCF_000296735.1 Chrysochloris asiatica
TCCCGCTCTCTGTTCTTCTCCATTGATGGTCTCAGGGCCCTCCGCTCCTAGACTGAAAAGTTAATCCCTCCCCTCTTTGCTATAAAATGTCCACCTTTACATTTCCAACCCTCACAATCAGTCCTGATAACAATTATTCACTATTGAATCACAAGAGACCCATCTGCATTTCATTTCATCAGCCCTGCCTAGACAGATTAGATACTACTCACTGGAGATTCTACCTTCTTCCATGCCCTCTGGATCTAAGTTCTCTCTTGAAAGCCTGTAAGCCAGTCACTTCTTGCCTTTGTGCCCACCCCCACCCCACCCCCCCCATTTTGGGTAGCCAAGGTCCAAGTTGCCCATCCCTGTGTACTCTGTGTGTGGAGGGGGCGTGAATGAGTCTTGCAGTAGGGATTTGTTTCCTCTTTTGAGCTATTGCTTCTATAGGTGTAGTTCAATTTCATCAAATTGTATCAGATTACGCTTTTTTCCTCTTCTTTCTTCTTCGGATTGAGCTCTGATCATCCAGTCCTTGAAGCCAGGTCAAGTGTGTATTATCTGCTAGTGTGGGTATTCTTGCGACTATCCACTCTCTTCTTATCAGCTGGATGCTTCACTCTCCACTCTAGTCCTCTGTGGCTGTGTCACTGACTCTGGGCCCAAGAGTTCCCAGGTCTTGCCAACATGCTGGCCAACCAGGTCTCCACCCAGGTTCACAGGAGTCTATTGAACGTTGTAGGGCTTAGCTTGCTGTTTCACTGCTGTTTTTTCCTCACTTCCCCTTATGGTTGACGAGCGTGGTCACCAATCAGATCATGTATTCCCATTGAGTCTTAGTCTTGGAAGAGGCTTTGCACGGAGGGGACCCTACCACTTGTCTTGATGTCTTCTGGGCAAGCAACTTGCTTGTTCTTGTAGTAGCAGTAGGTCTGCCTCTATTGTTTTGTATTCTTCCTGTAGTTCTTTCTTTTAAGAAGTATCTTCTGTTTTTCTAGCTGCTCCAGGTTGGTCTGCTCATCCTTTCAAGTGGAAATTTCCCATCTCTGTAGATCTGGATGTGGTTCAGGCTTCCACCTATAGTCTTATGTAATGCAGAGGCTCCTCAGGAAGCCTCCTTCACTGGGCATGTTGTAGCCCCATTTTAGGTATTCCAATCAGTTATAGGCAGAAGACGGACTTACATGCTTTCTTTGGTGATATTTCTGGCTATTCCTTTCTCTCCCCCTCCAGTGTCTATTTTATATTATAATGCACAGAAAACCAAGATTCAAAAGCTAGCCAAGCATCTTAACATTTATTACCCCCTTTTCCCTATTCCATGTCTCAATCTCTGTATCCCAGAGTCCTGTTATTCCAAGGTTGTGCATACATCATTATTTACCTCTGTCCAATTTAGCCCGTTCAAACCTGCCTAATTGTTCTCCCATCTGTTTTGTTCTTCCATTCCCCTCTCTCTTCTTGTATGTTGCCCCCCTCCCCAGCACCCAAACTATCCTGTGTCTATTACTTGCCCTGTGCTCCACCTTCCCCCCGTCTCCCCTAACCCTATTCCTATATCCCATCAACCAGTTAAGAATCCACTTCATTGGATTAGTATGGGTTCTTTTTCTTAGTCTTTTACAGTAGTGATCCTATGCAGCATTTCTCCTTTTGTGATTGACTAATTTCACTCAACGTAATGCCCTTAAGGTTCATCCATGTTATGCGGTGGCTTGCAGCTTCCTTGTTGTTCTTCAAGGTAGCATAGTATTCCATTGTGTGTATGTACCACAGTTTGTTTATCCATTCTTCAGTTGATGGACACTTTGGCTGTCTTCATCTTTTTGCTATTGTAAATAGTGGAGCTATGAACATTGGTGTGAATATATCTTCCCATGTTGTGGCTCTTTTTTCTTGTGGGTAAATACCAAGTAGAGGAATTGTTGGATCGTATGGTATTTCTGTTTTCAACCTTCTGTTGAAAGTGCCATATTGCTTTCCAGAGAGGTTGGACCATTTTGAAGTCCCACCAGCAGTGCAGGAGTGTCCCAGTCTCTCCACATCCCCGCCAGCATTTATTGTCCTCTACATTTTTTATCTTTGCTGCTATTGCTTGTGTGAGATGATATCTCATTGTTGTTTTGATTTGCATCTGTCTAATGGCTAGTGATCGTGAACATTTCTTCATATATTTGTTGGCTGTCCAGATCTCCTCTCTGGTGAAGTGTCTGTTCATATCCTGTGCCCATTTCTTAATTGGGTTATTTGCCTTATTTTGTAGATGTGCAGTATTTTCCTATATATTTTAGAAATGAGTCCCTTAACCGCTACGTCATTGCAAAAGAGTTTTTCCCAGTCTGTGGTTTCCCTTTTTACTCTGTTGGTGAAGTCTTTTGATGCACACTAGTTTTTAATTTTTAGTACATCACATTCATCTATTTTGTCTGTTTTTGTTTGTGTACTCTTCAAAATGTGTGGCAGTCTGTATATGCCCTGAATTAATGCCCTCAAGTTTGTCCCTATTTTTTTATTGATGATCTTCATAATTTTGAGATTCACATTTAGATCCTTAATCCATGTTGAGTTCATTTTTGTATAGGGTGTGAGGCAAAGGTCTTGTTTCAGTCTTTTACATATTGCTTTCCAGTTCTGCCAGCACCATTAGTTAAAGAGACTGTCTCTTCCCCATGCAATGTGCCTAGGCACTTTGTCAAAAATCATTTGACTGAAAGTGGTTGGGTTAATATCTGGATTCTCGATTTTGTTCCATTGATCAATGTCTCTTTCATTGTACCAGTACCAGGCTGTTTTGACCACCGTAGCCATATAGTAAAGTTTGAAATCGGGGAATGAGAGACCTCCAGCTTTGTTCTTCCTTTTAAGCAGCGCTTTGCTTATCTTGGATTTCTTTCCGTTCCATATAAAGTTAGTAATTGTGCTTTCCATCTGTTTGAAGAATGTTGTTAGAATCTGGATTGGGATTACATTGTATGTGTAAATTGCTCTGGGTAGTATTGACATTTTCATGATGTTGAGTCTTCTTATCAAGGAACATGGTATGATCTTCCACTTCTGTTGGTCTCTTTTGGTTTCTTGTAGTAGTGCTTTGTAATTTTCTTTCTATAAGTCCATTGTTTCTCTGGTTTTGTTTATTCCTAAATATTTCATCCTTTGTGTGGCTATTGTAAATGGTATTGCTTTCCTAATGTCCTTTTCATCGCTATTGCTGTTGCTATAGAGAAATCCTATTGATTTTTGTATGTTGATCTTATATCCTGCCACTTTGCTGAATCTTTCGATGAGGTCTAATATTTTTTTACTGAATCTTTGGAGTTTTCTATGTATAGGATCATAGCATCTGCAAATAAGGAGAGTTTTACTTCCTTTTTGCCAATTTGTATGCCTGTAATTTCTTTATCATGCCGTATAAAACTTCCAGCAAAATATTGGATAGGAGCAGTGATAAAGGACATGCTCTTCTCTCTTGATGGTCCTAGAATCCTCTGTTCCTGGACTGTAAGATTAACTACTCTCCTCTTTTTGTTGCAAAACTTCTACCTTTACAGTTGTGACAATCGCAGTTAGTCATAATATCAGTTACTCACTTTTGAATTATAAGAATCTTATCCCCATCTCCTTTCACCAGACCTGTCTAGACAAGATGCAAACTATTCAGTGGGAGTTCTACCTTCCTCTGCACACTCTGAAACTAAATTCCTTCTTGAAAACTTGTAATCTAGTTACTTTGTGCCTTTATAGTCCCGCCATTTTAGGTAGCCAATGTTTAAGTTATCCATCTCTGTCAACCCTGTGTACAAAGGGGATAGGGTTGATCCTTGATATGAAGGTTCTTTCCCTGTCAGTTGGTATGTTGAGCTACTATAGCCATTAAGTACAGGTCAGGTTCTTCTGTGTATTCCATCTGGCGAAGTCCATGTGTATAGTCACCTTTTATGTTGTTTAAGAAAGCCAATTGCCATTGCAATGAAATGGAATATGATAGGATGAATGTAAAACTGATGTTCTCCCATGTAAACCCACATAATTCACAATAAAAACGTTTTTTTTTTTTTTAAAGAAGCTATTTGCAATGAAAAAGTCATTGGTCTTATTACAAAATTCTATTATGTGATCTCCGTTGTTTCTATCTCCATGGGCATATTTTGCAACTCTTGATCCTTCCTCTTTGTTTCTCCAACCTTAACATTCCAATCTTTAGTAATTATCATATATCTTGATTGCATGTTTGATAAATTTTGAACTGAAGCAGTGGTGGAATTCTTCAGTTTCATCATGACTGAATTTAGTGATTGGTGAGTAAATTTGAATAATATTGGTATTAACTGGTCTTCCTTGTTGGCATATGAATATTATCGTATTACAGACAGAATAGGATAAAACTTAGCTTACTCTGTTTGGTCATACATTTAATTAACTCACCACCAGCAGCTCCTTGGAAACCCTATACAGGGTCACTATGAGCTGAAAGTAACTCGACTGCACTAACAGCAACAACAATGTGATGGCTACAACTATGTTGCCTTTGCAGGGCCAGACTAAATTATTTCGCAGGCCTTAAACGCCCACACATAGGATTTTCCCCACCCTGGTTTAATTTTTAGGAGGTCTCAGTCATGTATTTGTCTTTTATTGTTTGTGTGTTTTTTGTAATGTTTAATAGTGTGTTTATGCCATGTATTAGAGCCCCTAAGTTTGTCCATATCTTTCCATTGATCTTTATACAGTATTAGGTTTTACATTTAGGTCTTGAATCATATTGAGGTTTTTTTGTATATTGTGTGAGATATGGAATTGTTTGTTGTTGTTGGGAGTTATTAAATTACCTAAACAGTTTCTTTATTGTAGGGCAGTTCAGGTTTTTACTGTACTCTCTGTGAGTTTAGGTAGGTCGTGTGTTTTTAAAATTTATACATTCTTTTACATTTTTAAATGTATTAGAGTTCAGTTTTTCATACTATTCTGTTATTATTTTTATTTCCATTGGTTCTGTTATGATGTCATCCATTTGTTTTCTTATGCATGTTATTTGCATCTTCTTTTGGTTTATTAGATTTGCCAGTGGCTTGTTAATCAATTATTTCAAAGAACCAGCTTCTTGTGGTGTTGATGCTTTTTTATTTTTCTGTCTTCTAAGTTATTTGTTTCTGCTCTAATATTTATGATTTCTTTTTGTTGTTGTTATTGTTGACTGTAGGCTTACTTTGCCTTTTTTTTTCTGGTTGTTGGAGATGTTGTGTTAATGTGTTGATTTTGGTTCATATTTCTGGATGTGTGCAATTATTGTGATAAATGGCTCTAAGCTCTGCTTTTGCTGTGTACCAGTTTTTGGTATGTTGTATTTTTTGTTCTCATTTGATTAAAGGAATTTTGTGTTTTCATTTCATTTTTCATTCTCTTACATCATAGCTTTTAAGCAGGGTGTTATTAAATTTCTATGTAGTTGATTTTATTTCCTTGATCTTCCTATTGTTCATTTAAAAAATTTTAGGATTGTGAACTGAAAAATGCTTTGTAGTATTCTGATGTTTTAAAATTTATTGAGGCTTGCTTTGTGGCCTAACATATGATTTATCCTGGACAATGTCAATGTGCATTGAATTGAGGTCAAGTTGGCTTATTGTGTTGTTTAGTTCTTCTGTGTCTTTTTGTTGATTTTTTTCTAGTTCTGTCCTTTATCAAAAGTTTTTTTTTAATTAAAGTTTCCCAATATTATTATAGAGTTGTTTCTTTGGTCAATTCTATTAGATTTTTATTATGCATTTTGAGGCTCTTTCATTGGGATCATAGATATTTATTATGGTTATCTCCTTTTGTTCAGTTGACCCTTTAATCATGAGATAATGTTCTTCTTTGTCTCTAATGCTTGTTATTTGCCTAAAAGTATTTTATATCAGAAATTAATATTGCTACTTCTGCTCATTTTTATTGCTATTAGCTTGATGTATAGTTTTCCATCCTTTGGCTTTTAATCTATTTTTGTCTTTTGTGTGTAAGATGTTTGTGTTTTAGACAGCATATTGAAGGATTCTACTTTCTTATCCATTCTGCTACTCTCAGTCTCTTGACTGGTGCATTTAATCCATGCTTAGTGTAATCATCGATAGGTATGAATTGATTACAGCTGTGTGTGTTTTTGCAGTACTGCTGTTCTTTGTTTCACATATTTTCTGTGCTGAGTTCATTTTATTCGTGTTGTGTTTTCTTGTCAGTGTTTTCATTGTGGTTGTTTTAATGTCTACAAAATCTTCATGGTTTTTCCTTGGTTTGATATGAAGATATATTAATCTTCTTTGAGACTACTCTGTAATTTATTAATTTCTTCCCCAGTTTGAAGCAGTCTGTTTTATCTTGCAATCTACTTGACATCTTTGATATTTGGAAGTTCTATTAGTATACTTTTCACTCTTATAGCTTCGTAGTTGTCTTCATTAAAATATGGTGTCTTTGATTTCCTATTTTCAGTCTTGTAGGTTTGTTATACTTCGGATACTTCTCTTGGTTATTTGCCTTGGAGTCAGTTCTGACTCATAGCGGATACTTCTATATATGGATTGAATTCTGGGGGGTTGCGCCATGTAGGCAATCTACAGTTGTTGTCTGCTGTAGCTGGTTCTTAGTCCAGAGGAGTTCCTTTAATATTGTTTGCAAAGTTTGTCAGGCTTTTGCAAATTCCTGTAATTTCTGTATATCTGAAAATGTTCTCATTTTATCATTGTATTTGAGGGATAATTTTACTTGCTATATGATTCTTGGTTGGCAGTTTTTTTTCTTTCAGAGTTTTGTATATGTCTCCCCTTAGCCTTCTTGTTTGCATTGATTCTGCTGAGAAATCAGAGCCTAATCTTACTGGTTCTCCTTTGCAGGTAATTTTTCGTTTTTCCAGAGCTGCTTTTAGGATTTTGGAGAGTTTGATTAAAATATGTCTTGAAATGTCTTGATGGAATACAGATTGAAATCTTTCAATAAGCTGATGAACACTGGAGGCCCTCACTCATGTATGCCAAGAAATTTGGATCAACTGACTAGAAGATATACATATTTGTGCTCATTCCAAAGAGAAGTGACCCAGTGGAATGCAGAAGTCATTGGAAAATATAATTAATGTTGCATTCAAGTAAAATTTTGCTAAGCATAATCCAAAAACGGCTGCAAATGCATAGTGACAGAGAATGTCCAGAGGTTCAAGCCAGATTCAGACGATGATGGGAAGCAAGGGATTGCTGATGTCAGATGGATCTGGCTGAAAGCAGAGAATACCAGAAAGTTATTGACTATGCAAAGACTTTTGGTTGTGTGGAGCATGTCAAACCATGGACAACATTGTGGGGAATGAGTATTCTGGAACACTTAATTGTGCTCATGAGGAACCTATACATAGACCAAGAGGCAGTTGTTTACACAGAACAAGGGAAGACTGAATGGTTTAAAACTAGCAAAGATGTGTGCCAGGGTTGTATACTTTCACCATACTTATTCAGTCTGTATGATGATCAAATAATCTGAGAAGCTGTATTATATGAAGAAAAATATGGCATTAGGATTAGAGGAAAACTCATTAACAACCTGTGATATGCAGATGATACAACCTTGTTTGCTGAGAGCAAAGAGAACTTAATATACTGATGAAGATCAAATACCACACCTTCGGTACGGGTTACATCTCATTGTATCCTCACCAAAAATCCTCACCACTGGACCAATAAACAGCGTCCATATAAATGAAGAGAAGATTGAAGTTGTAAATTAAGTTTGCTCACATCAACCATCAATACTCATGGAACCAGCAGTCAAGAAATCAAATACCGTATTGCAGTAGGCAGATCTGCTGTGCAAGACCTCTTTTAAGTGTTGATGAGCAAAGATGTTAGTTTGAGGTCTAAGGTGCTCTTGACCTAAACCATGATATTTTTGGTGACCTTATATGCATGTGAAAGTTGGACAGTAAATAAAGAAGACCAAAGAAGAATTGATGCAGTTGAGTTGTGGTGTTGGAGGAGAATATTAAAAGTACCATTCACTGCCAAAAGAACAAACCAGTCTGTGTTGGAATAAGTACAGCCAGAATGCTTCTTGGAAGCCAGGATAGCCAGACTTCCTCTTATACTTAGGCGTGGCATATTGTTCCTGGAGAACGATAACCCTGTTTGGAAAAATGGAGGAGAGAAAAAGGAAGACCTCTAATGAGATGGATTGACACAGTGACAGAAGCCAATTGGCACAATTGACACAGTGGCAGCCGCAGTGGGCTCAAGTGTAGCAACAATTGTGAGGTTGGTGAAGGACTGGGCAGTGTTTTGTTCTGCTGTGCATAAAGTCATTATGAGTCAATACCAACTCAATGGCACATAACAACAGCGTGTCTTGGTGATTTTCTTTTGGGATAGATGCTGGTTGGAGTTCTTTTAACTTCTTATATGCTTATTAGCTCATCTTTAATGATGTTAGGGAAATTTTCTTCCAATAGTTCTTCAACTATCTTTTCTGTGCCTTTCTTTGTCTCTCTCTGTTCTGGAATTCCAACCACCCATAAATTATTCCTCTTCATGGTATCCCACCTGGGTTTTAGGCTTTCTGCAAATTTTTTCTGATTAATCTTCTAATTTACTAGTATTAAGAGATTTATTTTCAAGTTCACTGATTCAGGCTTCTATTGATTCAAATCTACTTCTTTGTCCTTTGCGTGTATTGTCTATATCTGAAGTCTTGGTGTTAATCTTCTGGATTTCTATTTGTAGGTTTTGTATTGTCTCCAGTCTTCATCTGTTTTGCTTGATTGTTCTTGTAGTGCTTTCATGGATTCTTGTTTCTTTGAACTTTCTGTCAGTCATTTGGAGCTACTTAAATATCATTCTCTTGATATTTTTTCAGGTACTTCCATTGCATTTTTTTCCTCAAAAAATCTTTTCTAGCTCTGCCTCTTGGTCACTTGTTTGAGCCACTCTGTCTTGTTTCTTCTTCTGGACAGAAATTGTCTGCTGCTTTTGAGACATTGTAATGTTATTGTATTTGTATTAAATTAATGATTGTCTGTTGTTGTATTCTTAAGCACTGACCGACTGCCTCTTGGTGGGTATGATCAAGAAATGAACTTGTTTTCTGTTCATGAAGTTCAGCTTAGAATGCATTTGGCTAATGTTGGTTGTCATTGAAGTGTTGTATAGTTGTCTCTTGCCCAGTGGTGGGGGGCTGTAGTGGGTACAGTTGTTGTTGGGCTGTAATGTCTCCTGTCTGGTGAAGTGAGGAGGAAAACAAACACAAACCAGAAAACAACGGGAAAAGAAAATAAAGGGAAAAAAAGCAGGGAATAACTACAAAAAGAGTATAACACCGAAGAGAGAAAAGGAGAGGATAATGAAATAATAAAAAAGAGAGAAAACAGAAAGAAAAAGACACATAATTAGGGAGAGGAATGAGTAGAAGTAAAAGAGACCAGAGAGTAGTAGCAACACAAAAGGCAAAAAAAGCATAAAGGGGTTCAAATAAATAAATTAGAACAGAAGAAGAAGGAGCAGTTGGGGGAAAAAAAGCAAAAATGAAAGAGGAATTTGAAAGGCAAGAATGCAAGAGAGACAGAATATATAAACAGAAACAAGGAAAGGAAGAAAAACCAGGGCAGATCCTAGACTTGGAAAGGAGAAAATTCTGGGGGTTCTTGCTAGTCTCAAGGAACTCAGGTCATGGGTGAGTAAGGGATTAGATGGCAACACTTGACCCCAAATGGAGTTTGTGTAGGACTGGGCTAGGTTTTATTTGTTCTTGGCACTCAATCCACAAGTAGCTTGTGTAGCCCCCTAAGCAGTTGGGATATCAGTATACTTATGTCCCAGAGGGGAGACAGGGGCAAGAGGTCCCTCCAATCCAGGGCTGACCAGAGCCTGCTATGCAGGTCTGGAATGTGAAATCTGATTCCAGGTGCTACACCTGGTGCTGCTAGCTCCCCAGTACATTCCTATGCCACCTCAAAGCCCAGAGAGCAAGAACTTCTCTGGGAGTGTATGCGGTTGGGGGCCAACCACACCTCTGGTCACCAGAGTAATGTGGGGTATAAGAAAAGAAAATCAAAATTTAACCCCATTCGGTCTACCACTAAGCTGTATGCTTTTTTGCCATCTATATGGCAGCTGGCCTTTTCTTTG
Source organism: Chrysochloris asiatica (assembly GCF_000296735.1). NCBI lineage: Eukaryota > Metazoa > Chordata > Mammalia > Afrosoricida > Chrysochloridae > Chrysochloris > Chrysochloris asiatica. The sequence continues at coordinate 2,438,784 of NW_006408733.1, forward strand.
TTTCTCTCCATTCAGTTCAGCAGCTTCTCCTAATGAGTAGGGCTGACTGTGCAGACTTGGAGCAGGGCCCTCATGAATGGGGTCAATGGGGACAGCTCCTCCCTCCTTTAATGGGGCCACAACTGTGATGCTCACTTCCATGCAGCTCCAGTTGTGGGAGGGCAGGAGCTTTCCTGGAAGTGTACAAGGGTGGGGGCTGGCCTTGCTGTGGTCACCAGGGGAGTGTGGGGAATAAGAAAAAAATCGCACCTTTGTCTCTGCAAGCCACCCATATGTTTCTCCAATGCCAATATGCTTTCTTGCTTCTGAACCCAATCACAAAAGCTCAAGATAGTTGCACCTGTCTGGTCGTCTGCACAGGTCACCAGACTCTCCTTTTGCCATGTCTGCTCAGCAATCTTTCCTAGTAAGCATTCAGTCTACTGAATCTCAGAGTACCAGAACTATCATCTGTATCTGCTTCATTTCATTTTTCCAATCTTTGTTTTAATGGTCTGTACAGCCTATCTGCCTAGTCCGCCATCTTGCTTCCTCTCCCTTGCCTCTTTTTCTCTGACTTTTCTTTCTTCCCTTTTGCCTTGTCTCCTTTGTTTCATCCTGCTTCCTGTCTTCTTGTTTCTTTTGGTCTGAAAAAAACCACTGCAGTTTCAGCTGCATATATTCACAACTTCTTGTCAGTTTCAAAGCATGTCTTCTGTTTTTTTTTGTTGAATTGTAGGAGTTCTGTGTATATTCTGGATAGTAAATCCTTATCAGATAATGTGGTTTCCAGATATTTTCTCCCACACTTGTACTTTGTCTTTTCACTTCATTGATGAAGTCTTTTTATGTACATTGTTTTTCCTTTTGATGAAGTCTAATTTATCTGTTTTGTCTTTTGTTGCAGAGACAAAGGTGTGATTTTTTTCTTATGCTTTTGGTGCATATGTAAGAAGACCTTTTACAGTTATGGTTTCTTCTTAGAGTTTTATGGTTTTAGTTCTTATATTTAGGTCATTGACTCATTTTGAGTTAATTTTCATATGTATGTGTGAGGTATGGATCCAGTGTCATTCTTTTGCATATGGCAATTCAGTTGTCCAAGCACCATTTGTTGAAGAAATGATTCTTTTCCTATTAAGTGGACTTAGCACCCGTATCAGCAGCAGGTAACTCTTGATGTGTAGGGTTTTTTCCCCTGAACTCTTTATTATGTTTCATTGGTCTGTATGCTTATCCTAATACCCATACCACACTGTTTTGATTACTGTAGCTTTATAATTTGTTTTGAAACCAGGGAATGTGAGTCCTACTTTGTTGTTCTGTTTTCTCAAAAAGATTATTTGGCTATTTAGGGCCCCTTACAATTCCATGTGAATTTTGGGATCGGCTTTTCCATTTCTGAAAACAAAACAAAGAAAATGCTGTTAATTTTGATAGGGATTGTGCACTGATCTATAGTTAATTTGGGGTTCATTTCTTTTTATGGCTTAGTAATATTCTATATGGATATCACATTTTATTGATCCTTTCATCATAATGGATACTATGATTGTTTCTACTTTTTACTGTTATGATTATTGCTGCTATAAACATTTTTGTCTTAAGTTTTTATGTGAACCTGTTTTGATTTCTCTTGAGTATATACCTAGTACTGCAGTTATTGGTTCATATGGTAACTCATTGTTTAACTTTTTGAGGAACTGCCAGACTGTACCAGGTTACATTCCTACAGTAAGTAGTATGTGAGAGTTCTGATTTCACTTTTCTCTACACTTGTTATTATCTATATATAATAACACTTGTTATTATCTATAATTTTGATTATAGCCATTATAGTGGGTGTGAAATGCATTTCCTTATTGGTTAATGATGTTGAACAATTTCTCAGGTACTTATTGAACATTTATTTGTCTTCTTTGGAGAAGCATCTTTTCAGATCTTTGTCCATTTTTAAATTGAACTACTAGTCTTTTCATTATTGAATTGTAAGAGTTCTTTATATATTATAGATACTTATCAGTTATATGATTTGCAAATATTTTCTCTTTATTCTGTGGGTTGCCTTTTTACTTTCTTAATGGTACACAAAAGTTTTACATTTTTGTTAATTCCAACTTATTTTTTCTTTTGTTGCTTGTGCTTTTGGTGTCATACCTAAGAACCCATTGCCCAATCTAAGGTCATGAAAATTGATTACTGGTTTCTTCTAAGAGTTTTATAGATTTAACTCTTACATTTAGGACATTAATCCACTTTGAGTTAAATTTTGCATATGGTTTGGGGTAGGTCAAATTGTATTTTTTTGCATAAGAATTGCCCATGTGTTCCAGCATAATTTTTTTAAAGTACTATTCTTGGTACATTGAAGTGTCTTGGCATCCTTGTTGAAAATCAACTGATCATAATTGTGAGTGAGAGTGATTATATATTTGGACTCACAATTTTATTTCATTATCTATGTTTATCTTTGTGCCAGTGTCTTGATTACTGTAGCTTTGTAATAGTCTTAAAATTGAGAAGTGAGTCCTCCAGCTTCATTCTTTTGCAAGATTATTTTGCCTGTTCTTCGTTCTGTGAACTTCCAAGTGAATTTCTGAATCAGACTGCCCTTTTTTACAAAGAAGTAAACTTGGATTTTGATAGGGATTTTGTTGAATGTACTGGTCAATTAAGGGAATATTGTCATCATAACAATATCAATTCTTCCAATCCATAAATATAGTATATCTTTCTATTTATTTATTTTTTTGTTTAGGCTTTCTTTAATTTCTGCAACAATATTTAGGACATAAGTTTTATACTTCTTTTTATATTGTATCCCAAAGTATTTTATTTATTTGATGCTATTGTGAGTGGATTTGTTTTCTTAATTTCATTTTCTGATTGTTTATTGCATGTTTAAAGAAAAACTTTTTTTTTTCTTGCATATTTAGTGAATATCCTACAACTTTGCTGAACTTGTTCTAGTAACTTTTTTAGTAAATTCTTTAGAGGGTTTTCTGTGTAGATTATAGTCATTTTTTCCTTTCCAGTAACTGTTTTTGGGAGGAAGATGTAGGACTGAGGAGTAAGGAGTGAATTTTTGGTTTGAGACTATAGCTAGGTCTTAGCTTGGCTTAGAAATTTGTTTATTGTTAGGGTTATAGTTGGAGCTAGGGTTAGTGTTAAGGGTAAGAGTTGGACTGTGTCTAGGAATGATGCTTGGTCTAGTTTTTAGACCAAGTTACAGTTAAGTTTTTATTTATTTATTTCTTGAAATCTGTATTATTTTCTCTCCATTTGAAAGTTTTGTAACTAGATTATTTCCTCTTTTTACTTTATGAGCTTTTGTTGTTGTTGCAATTGTATCTCTTGTTCTCTATTTTCAGTCTTTTAGTTCTGTTTTGCTGGATTGCAAGGACGGTTTGAACTGCAAAGTGGTGGTTCAAACCCACCAGCTGCTCCTTGGAAACCCTACACAGGGTCACTATGAGTAGAACCAACTCGATGGCACTTAACAACAACAACATATCTGGGTTGAGTCTAGGTGATATGGTCATGTATGCTCATCTTAGGTTGTTGTCTGCTATTGTTGGTTCTCTGTCCACAGAACTCCTTTTAGTATTTTTTTCCCCCCTTAGGCTGCTCTGGTTTTTTACAAATTTTTTAAATTTCTGTTTTTCTTAAAGTGACCTAATTTTGCCATCATATTTGATGGACAGTTTTGTTGGCTATATGACTCTTGGTTGGCAGTTTTATTCTTTCAGAATTTTATGTCACTCCATTGTCTTCATGCCTGCATGATTTCTGCTGAGAAATCAAAGTTTAGTCCTATTAGTTCTCCTTTGTAGGTAACTTTTACTTTTTCCTAAGCTGCTCCTGGATTCTTTTTCTTGTCTTTGGCTTTGAAAAGTTTAATTATAACATGTCTTGATGTTTTTCTTTTGGGGTCTATTCTGTTTGTAGTTTGCTCTGCTTCTTCAATGGCTATCTTCTTTCTTTCAGGATATTGGGGAAATTTTCTTCAAACAACTATTGGACAGTATTTTGTATAGGTTTTTTGTTGTTATTCTTACATGTAAATTACTCCTTTTGACAGTGTTCTACATAAATCTTTGATTTTCGTCAGATTTTGTTCTTTTTAATGATTGTTCCTCTAGCAGATGATTAGTGAGAGATTTTTCTTCAAGCTCCGTATTTTGACTTTCCATTGATTCATTTCTGTTTCTCTGCCCTTTCAGTGTATTGTCTATTTCAGAAGTCTTAGTGTTAATCTTCTGGTTTTTTAATTGCTGATTTTGTATGGTTCCCAGTTTTTCAGTAATTTTTTCAATTTGTTTTTTCATCTTTTCCCATAGTTTTGATTGTGGTTTCCTGATTTCATCTATAGTCTTTCAGTCTATTGAAGCGGCCTAATTAGCATTCTATTATATTTTTATGAGGTAGTTCCTGTATCATTTCTGGTGTTAAATTTTCTGACTTTATATTTTGGTCACTTGTTTGAGACACACTGTCTTGTTTCTTTGTGTAAGCTGAAGTTGTCTGTTTTCTCTAAGACACTGTAGTATTGTATTTATATTTAGTTGATTATTATATATTGGTGTATTGTCAGACACTCATCACCTGTCTCCCCGTGGATGTGGTATAGACCAGAAGTGTGAACACAGTTCTTTGTTCACTATGTAGCCTAGTTCAGCAGGGTGGGTTCATGTGCCTCCAGAAGCAAAGGTGTTATACCATGTGCCTGACTCCAGTTAGAGCAGAGGCTACACAGGAGGGGGTTCCATTGGTGAAAATGGGAACTGGCCCTGCCCTGTCTACCTGGAGAGCATGCAAGCAAGGGAGAACTGCACCCCCTTGTCGCCACCCTCCTGAAGACTGCTGGATCAGCAGCTGCTCTCAAAAGCACAAGAAAACTGCTACTCCACACCAGCCCACAGTCTGCCCAATTTTCTTCTCTCACTGTTTCTGTTCACCTTTCTTTTCCAGTTGCCACTCAACCACCTCTCTGGCCTTCCACTATTTCTCAGGGTTCCAGGATCACATCTATATCACTCAGTCTGTTTCACTCAGTGTGCCATGTCTTTGTTGCATACTGTCTGCTCAGTAAATCTGCTCACTCCACCATCTTGCCTTGCTACCCTTTCTGATACCTTTCTTTTATTTTTCTTCGTTCAATTCTTTGACAAGAACTTCTGGCATAGAGTTGAATAGAAGTGAAGAGCAGATACCTTGTTTTGTTTCTGGTACTGGGTGAAAGCATTAGGTTTTTCACTACTAAGTGTAGTATTAGCTGTGGGTTGTTTATAGATGTCCTTTTTTCAAGTTGAGAAAGTTCCTTTCTATTTCTAGGTCAAATTTTTATTTTTAAACAAATATGTATTGAATTTACAAATATCTATTATAATGATCCATGTAATTTTTGTTCTTTATTCTGTTGATATGTTTTATTGTTGATTTTCACATCTTAAATCAACCTTGAATTCCTGGAATAAATCTTAGTTCTTAGTGGTGTATGATCCTTTTCTTATATTCAGTTTGCTAATTTTTTGTTGAGGATTTTTTGTTTATCTTTTTAATATAAATGTAATTTAGATGTATGGAGCAGTTGTACTCTGCACATATAGAGTTAACATGGGTCAAAAGTGACTCAGTGGTAACTAGCAACAACAACAGTTGATCTGTAGTTTTCTTACAGTGTCTTTGTGCAGTATCATGCGAATACTGGTCTCATAGAATGAGTCAGATTGTGTTCCCTCTTTGTTCTTTTAGAAGAGATTGTGAAGTATTGGAGATCATTCTTTAAACATTTTAAAGATTTCACCAGTGAAATCTTCTGGATTTTCATTGTTGGAATTGTAACAACATATTTTTACATATGTACTTTAATGATATTAATTATACTCACTATGTTCAGCCATCACTATTGTTTCCAGATTTTTTCATTACCCTCAACAGAAAATCACTACCACTTAGGCAGTACCTCCCTAGTCTCTCTTTTCTGTCCTAGTAAACACCAATAACCTTTGGCCTCTATCTGTGTATTTGCCTGTTGCGAATTTTCATATAAATGAGGTCCTACAATATTTGTTTTTTGTGTCTTACGCCCTTCAGCATAGCATTTTCAAGATTAGCTGTGTCATAGTGTGTATCAGCACTTCATTCTCTTTATGGCTAAATAACATTCTATTGTGTTGCTAGATCACATTTTATTTGTCTATTCATCTGTTGATATACATTTGGGTTGTTTCCACACTTTGGCTATTGTGGATAATACTGCAGTAAGCATTGATTTATAAATATCTGACTCCCTGCTTTCTTGCTTTTTTTGTCCACAAAATTTGGCTCACAAATTTTCATTGTGCTCCTTTTAATTGTTTTTATTTCTGTAAGATTAGTAGGAATCTCTTTCATTCTTGATTTTAATAATTTAAATTTTTATCCTCTTGGTTTTCCTGACCCCAGAGGATGAGCTTTTGGTTTTGTTGATTTTCTGTATCCTTTTTCTATCCGTCTTATCTTTTAATTTAATTTAATTTAATTTATTTTCACTCTAATTCTTAGTTTCCTCTTTTGGCTTGCTTTGGATGTAGTTGGTCTTTTAAAACATTTGAAGTCTTTCTTTTTTAATATCAGTGTTTACAACTAGAAAATTTTTTTAAAGCACTGCTTTAGCTGATTCTCATAAAATTTGATACATAGTAATTTCATTTTCATTCATCTCAAAGTATTTTTTTAATCTGTGATTTCTTCTTTGACCCAGTACATTTTTGTTGTTGTGGTTAAGTGCCGTCAAGTAGGTTCTGATTTACAGCAACTCTGTGTCGGGTTTCCGCGGAGCGGCTGGTGAGTTTGAACCACTGACCTGGAAATTCAAACCAACTTTGTGGTCTAGTGCTTATCCTACAGCACCACACATTTGTGAATTTCTTAGTCTTTCTTCTGCTCTTGTTTTCTGATTTCATCCATTGTAGTCAGAAAACATACTTTGTATGATGCCAGTCCTTTTCAGTTTATTGAGACTTCTTTTATGATCCATGTGTAGAATGAAGACTGTTCCATTACAACTTGAGAAATCTGTGTATTCTGCTGTTGGGTGAAGCATTCTGTAGATGTCTATTAGTCTAGTTGGTTTATAGTGTTGTTCAAGTTCAGTATGTGAAGTCTTTGGAGACTAATATTTGTTCTGTTATGTCCTTCCACTCTTGAGTAACACTGGATTATTTTAACAATACAAGACTGCTGTTGTATATATGGACAATTTAAGCAAAAGATTGGAAACCTGAAGTGTTTAAGAGAGTACACTGGTCTGAAGCTCATCATGACTGAGGAAGAGTTGACAAATTACAGGCATATAGGGTGGTTCTCACGTCAATAATACTCCTTTTTTCAAAAAACAACTTTATTGATATGTAATTTACATTCCGTAAAATTCACAGACTTTTAAATGTACAAGTCAGTGATTCATAGATTGCAGAGCTGTGGAATTATTACAATTTAATTGTAAAATGTTTCCATTACACCAAAAAGATCCCGCTTGCATTGTTTTTTTTTTTTAACCCTTTGTTCTTGTATGTCGTCATTATTAAGTGCCATCAAGTTGGTTCTGATCCATAGGAACCCTGTATATGGTTTCCAAGGAGCGGCTGGTGAGCTTGAACCACCGACCTTGCAGTTCAAACCGATCTTGGAGTCTAGTACATTAACCCCACTATGTCGTTGTTGTTAAGTACTGTGGAGTCGGTTCTGACTCATAGTGACCCTGCACAGGGTTTCCGAAGCTGCAAATCTTTATGGGAGCAGAAAGTCTCATCTTTCTCCCGCGGAACAGTTGGTAGTTTCAAACTGCTGACTTTGAGGTTAGCAGTCTGATTCGTAACCACTACGCTACCAGAGCTCCTTTAACCCACTATATTCAGGTATATTTAAGTACTTCTCTTATCTGATCGTCATCAGATTAAGTAGTATGGCATTTTATAAATGATTAGACTGAACCTTGTTGTTGTTAAGTGCTATTGAGTTGGTTCTGGCCCATAGCGACCCCTGTATAGGGTTTCTGAGGAGTGAGTGATGAGCTTGAACCTCCCACCTTTGCAGTTCAAACCAACTGTTCAGTCTAGCACTAAGGCTCAGAGACTTTCTTATCTAAGCCATATAACTAGTCTGTTAGATGACTAGACCTAAAAATTGGATATTTGAAATTGTGTCATCAACTAAATTGCAGTGCCTTAACTGTTTATGGACTCCTGGTGTGGTGCTAGACTGCAAACCACAAGGTTGGTAGTTCAAACCCAGTAGCTTCTCCTCGGAAACCCTGTAAGGGTTACTATGAGTCAGAACCAACTAGATGACACTTAATAGCAACAACAACTGTTTATAGTTGAATTTGAAGTTTGGACCTTATATTAACTTTGTTAAGGTAATAGAACGAAATTAAGAGGTAATTGACTTTTTTGGGGGTATTTCATGTTTAATGATTTTTATTACCCAGAATACCACTTTACATCTAAAAAATTCAAATCATCAAGTAATCCTTTCTTCTAACTAAACTACCAGAGTCACCTATAGTTTGAGGAACTGTGCAATAGGAGATAAAGGATCAAGTTGACTATTAGTACCTTAGTCTCTCTGGTTTTTATTATGGAAAAATAAGGGAGGATTTTTCTCTTCCCCCAAATATTTATGTAACAGATAGTTAGCAAGCATATACCTTATACTTTGGGTAATACCTGCTCTTCTAAGATTGCTATCTGAGCCCTTCTGTGATTTTTGTCCTTCCTTTTTTCCCCAAAAGATCTTAAAGATCTTGAGAGAAAAATATATGGTAAAGTGGCCTAGTGGCCTTTGTCTAGTTTGTCCAATTTCTCTGTAAATGTATTTTCTTTATTTTTCGGAACATAAAGAAAACGTATAACTTTATTTTATTGAAAAATATACAGGAAAACCTATACCAACTTTCTACATGTACATTTAGGAACTTTGATTACATTCTTTGACTTGTACAACCATTTTTACCATCCTTTTCTGAATTGTTCCTCTCCCATTGACAAATGCACTGCTCTGTAGATTTTCATTTACTGTTTTGAGTTCCTGTTGTCAATTTGAACCCATACAGTTTTTATAAGAGCAAAATGCTCAGGTAGACATTCTGGTTAAGCTAAATGGTTTGGTTTTAAGACACTGGGGATATTTTTGGGATAAAGAGAAAAGGAAGATTTTAATACCATTTCAGGTAACTGAATACACTTGTTAGATAATATACCAAAACCTGACATATGGGAATTTCTTAAAGATTAGTTAAAATGAAGACTCAAATCAGATGAATAAACTTTTTGTACTATTACATTGGAATAAACTAGTCTCACTTACGGAGAATTGACTTTTAGCTATGCATAACTTAGCAGTATCATTTGGAAAATAGGCTTCATCAAGTAATGCAGAACTCTAAAATTGGCATATGACAATAAACAGTATCAACAGGTTCATATTTGTCATTGTCACCACCTCTCATCTGATGAGAGGCTGCCAAGTTAATGTCATAAAAGCTTGCATTTTGTCCTGGCAATAAATACTGTCCATTGTTTTTTGAAGTGATAGTATTCATTTGAGGAAATGTCTGCAAAATGCTTAGGTTTAAATAGCCATTGTTTGTTAGTCATTCTTTCAAACAAAAATGGTCTGAAAAAAGTGGCTAGGTCTACTCATAACTCAATCACATATCTGCAAGTAAACTAAGTTTGGATGTGCAGAAAAGCACAGTAACTGTCGGTCTCATTTTGTCACTTAGGGATCTAAAGAGATGTGTCCTCTGGGGCCAAAAGTTAAAACAGTTACCTCTTTATCAACTACATTCTTAAGTGAAACTGGCATTTAAAGAAAAAAATACAGAGATATATATTTTAAAATTTTTGATTTAAAATATATTTGATTTGGGTTAAGATTCCTGCAGTTTTACTCAATGTTTTTGTACCATGAGTGCAAGTGTCAACACAGTAAAAATGGAAACGAGTGCCTTAGTATTCTATCTTTTAATTTCACTGAGCAATATTACATAATTACTTATTTCTTCCAGGGTCATTTAGCTTCCATGAATGTATTTATCTTTCCTTATTCTTCTTCATTGATTTTGGTGATGGTGTTTTATTTTTGCTTCATTCTATTATGGCCAGATAAGATGCTTTGTATGGTTTCAGTATTTAAAATTTACTGACATTTTCTACTGTAAAATAGTCTATTTGCTACTATTGAGTGGTATGCCATGTCTGTTAATTCATTCACTTTCTAGTTGTTCTATCCATCAAAAAATTGTTAACTGCTTCTGAGTTGGTTCTGACGTAATAGTGACTCTCCTGTATAGGAGTTTCTGAGTGAGGAGTGGCTGGTGAGCTTGTACCGAACTTGCAGCTCAAATTGACTTTGCAATCCAGCACATTAACCCACAGCGCCACACCAGTGGTGTATTAAAATCTCCAACTGTTTTTATAGATGTATTTCTTCCTTTAATTGTTTGCTTTATATATTTTGGTGTTTAGGCTGCTTGGTTAATTGATCCTTTAATCTATGATATTGGCACCCCTGCTTTTTTTTATTACTGTTTGGTTGGTATTGTTTTTCACCTATCCTTTGATTTTTAACCTGTGATGCCTGTGTGTCAAAGGTGTACCTCTTTTAGACAGCATGTGGGTGAGTCATATTAAAAACCTATTCTGCCACTATGTCTCTTGACTGGATCATTTAATCCATTTGTATTCACTATATATGCTCTGGAAGCGTAGTGGTTACAAATCGGGCTGCTAACCTCAAGGTCGGCAGTCCGAAACCACCAGCCATTCTGTGGGAGAAAGATGAGGCTTTCTGCTCCCCTAAAGAGTTACAGCCTTGGAATCCCTGTACAGGGTCACTATGAGTCGGAACCGACTCCACGTTACTAAACAACAACTACAACAATAGTTATCTATAGATAAGAATTTACTTTGGTCATTTTGTCATAAAGTTCTTGGCTTGAAGAGTTTGATGGCTTCTTTGTTTCTTCTTATCAGTGCTGAATTTTAAAAAAATACAGGTGTGGACATTCTCTTTTTTTGGTATCTTTCATTGGTCTCTTGCTGTCTGCGCACCTCCATTCTGTTGACTAGCGAGGATGCCTGAGTGAATGGACACCCTACCACATCCCCAGGAGGGTTCTACTATGCATGCGCACATATCTCCTCAAAATTTAAAGTGACAGTTTCCATTAAAAACCAAACAACCACCACTTGTCTGTCAGTTTGTCTTACTATGGTGGCTTGTGAGTTGCTGTGATTCTGAAAGCTATGCCACCAGTATTTTAAATACTAGCACCCATGGTGGACAGGTTTCAGATGAGCTTCCAAAGACAGACTAGGAAGAAAGAGTGACAAACTACTTCCGAAACTTTAGTCACTGAAAAACTTATGAATAGCAGAGAAACATTGTCAGATATAGTGCCAGAAAATGAGCCCCCTCAGAATGGAAGCCACTCAAAATGCGCCTGGGGAAGAGCTGCCTCCTCAAAGTAGAGTTGACCATGATGATGCAAATAGAGTAAAGCCTATGGGAGAAAAGCCCATGAGACCTTCATTTGCTGATGGGGCACAACTCAAAATGAATAGAAACAGCTATGAACATCCTTTGAAAATCGGAACGTTCAATGTACGAAGTATAAATCTGGAAAAAGTGGAAGTTGTTAAAAATGAAATGAAATGCATAAACATTGACATCTTAGGCATTAATGAGCTGAAGTGGACTGGTATTGGCCATTTTGAATCTGACAACCACATGGTTTACTATGCCGGGAATGACAAATTGAAGAGGAATGGTGTTACATTCATCGTCAAAAAAAAATATCCAGATCAGTCATGAGGTACAACGCTGTCTGTGTTAAGATAATATCAATGTACCTACCGGGAAGCCCATTAATACCACTATTATTAAAATTTATGCACCAACCACTAAAGCCAGTGAGGATGAAATAGAAGAATTCTACCAACTTCTTCAATCTGAAATTGATCAAACATGCAATCAAGATGTAT
>NW_006408733.1:2452604-2455516 GCF_000296735.1 Chrysochloris asiatica
CCTTTTTAAAGTGTTGAAGAGCAAAGATGTCAGCTTAAGGGCTAAGGTGTGTCTGACCCAAGCCATGGTATTTTTGATAACCTCATATGCATGCAAAAGCTGGACAGTGAATAAGGAAGACCATAGAAGAATTGATGCTTTTGAGTTTTGGTGTTGGAGGAGATTATTTCAAGTGCCACAGGCTGCCAAAAGAACCAATAGATCCATTTTGGAAGAAATGCAGCCAGAGTGCTCCTTGGAGACCAAGATGGCCAGACTTTGTCTCTCATACTTCAGACATATTGTCAGTGAAGTTGGCCCAGGATCAGGCAGTGTTTTGTTCTGCTGTGCATAAGGTCACCGTGGGTTGGTACCAACTCAATGGCACCTAACAACAACAACATTTTAGGGAGTCTTGTTTCCCTCCCTTACTTTGGTGAGTACATTTATATACTTTATGGCTACAGTGAAGTTTACAAATTTAACATTTTAGGTTTCTGTTATGTTTTGTTGTTGTTAAGTGCCATCTAGGCAGTTCTGACCCGGTGACCCTGTATAGGGTTTCTAAGGAGCGACTGGTCAGCTTGAACCACCGACCTTGCAGTTCAAACAGCTTTGCAATCTGGCGCATTAACTCACAGCTCCACATCAGGACTTATGTATTCAAACACCTTAATTTCTTTAGCATATGAAAATTCTGTTTTTACACCAGTATTCCCTTTCTTATTTTGATGTTACCATCTATTACAACTTGGTATCCCAGATTCCCTGTAATCACATTTTAAGCTTATTTTGTTGTTGTATGTATTCAGGTAGTTGTTAAGAGTCAGTACTTTTAATGGTTGGCTGGTTTATGCTAATTTTCTTTATTTAGGATCCCCTCTAATAATTTGTTGTAGGGCTGGTGTGGTAGTTACAAGTCCGTTAATTTTCATTTATATGGAAATGTCCTAATTTCACCATTTTTTTTTCCTTAAATTGTTTTATTGTGAATTATGTGATAGTTTATATGGGAGAACATTAGTTTTACATTCATTCTATTGTATAGCGTCTCATTGCCATGGTTACAATCCCCTCCATGCAGTCCTTCCTGGTACCCCCCAGGTCTTCAGCACACAGTCGCTCTCCCTCTCTGGATCTAAAGTCTCCAGCTGCTCCATCACCATTGTTTTTGAATGACAATTTTGCTGGATATATTATTCTTGGTTGACAGTCCTTTTCTTTCAAGACTCTGTATTTGTCACCCCTTTCCTTCTTTCCTTTCTTTCTTTTTTTCAAAGTTTTTATTGTGTATTGAGTGGTAGTTTACATAGGAGAACATCAGGTTTACACTCATCATTTCATTGCAATGATTACAATCTCCTCTGTGCATCTTCATTCAACAGTATTTGCTTCTGTTCCCTCTGTTGTTATTTTTTGTGTTGTTGTTGTTTTAGGGGAGAGGGATGTACACAAAAACACTCAGGAATATATAATAATTTAAACAACCAAAGGGCACATTCTGCAAACCTGCCTCCTGGACACCAGCACTCATTCTTTTTCTTTTCACAAGTCTAGAGTCCTCAGCTGCTTTGTCTCTCCATGTCCTCAGCTCCCCATTCCTTTCTTACCTGCATTGTTTCTGGGGGAAATCAGCACTTAATTCTATTAAGGCCCACCTGTTCTGTCATGGTGGTGGAGTGCACTGCCTGGAGGGTGGGCGCTGCTGGGTCCTCCGCCACTGGAACCAAAATGGTTGTAAATGCATTTTCAATAGCTGTTAGTAGTATCTGGATGGGAGTCCTGGTGTAGCACTTCAGGATAATGCACTGGACTGCATGATCAGTTTGAACTACATAGTCAGTGGTTCAAACCCACCAGCCAACCCTTGGAAACCCTAGATTGGGTAGCTATGAGTCTGAACCAACTTGATGGCACTTAACATTAAGAACAACAATGGCTGGGTAAGACTTAGAAAAAGTGCAGTAGGTGACGGAGGCTACTTACAAATACCACAATTTTCTGTAGCATTCCAATCCCAGGCAGTCCAATGTTGTTAAAGTGCTGTCAAGTCGGTTCCAACCCTATATAGGGTTTTGGAGAAGCAGCTGGTGGGTTTGAACTGCCGACCTTGAAGTTAGCACTTAATGCTTATCGTACAGCACATCCAAACTCCATGTAATTTCACAGTAGGCTCTGTTTCTGGCCTCTTTGGATATTAAATAATAAGACAATAAAGATAAAGATTATTAGTACTTCGTCTGTTGTATAAAACTTGTAAATTTAGATTTGTTATAGTTATCCCTAAGAAACAGAATGAAAAAATTCAAAGATGTGAGCAGGTGCAGATCAAGGGGAAGGGAACTTGGAGAGAGCATGACAGGTGTGGATAACTGCAGAACTGTTTGTAGTTGACTGCAGAAACTGAGAGAGCCCAGGCATGGCCTGGGAATGGAGTTTGGGAGTACGCATGTACGAGGGAGCAGAACATTTGAAGGAATGGTTAGCATTAGGAAACACAGTTTAATTAAAGATTTAATTCTAACCTTTTATTTCTCAGTTAAGATTGGGAAAACATAGTTATCACATAATGAAAAGATTATTACTTTAATAAAGAATAGACAAAAGACATGAAAAAGCAGTTCAGAAATAGTAAGAATTGCCACATAACACATGAAAAAGAAGTTTAATTAGCAAGGAATATAGTTGACTCTGAGCTCTTTAAGGTCAAGGACAATCTGTGTCATTCTCCATTTTATTCCCAGCTCTTGCACAGAGTAGATAAACTCAGATATTTGTTGAATAAACAAAACAGAACAAATGACATGAGGATAATGTTTTTTCACATTGGAGATTGGTGGAACAATTATGTTGTTGTTGTTGTTGTTAAGTGCCGTTGAGTCGGTTCCGACCCATAGCGACCCTGTAACAGGGTTTCCGAGGGTGTAAATCTT
>NW_006408733.1:2460742-2461673 GCF_000296735.1 Chrysochloris asiatica
GCAAAGATCTGGAATCAGAAAACCAAAAAGGAAGAACACACTCAGCATTTCTCAAACTGGGGGAACTGAAGAAAAAATTCAAGGCTCGACTTTAGTTATTGAAAGACTGGCTGGGCAAATTTTTGAATGAAGTAGAAAGCATCAAGAGAAGATGGAAGGAATACAGTGTTACTGTACCAAAAGGAAGTGGTTACTGTTCAACCATTTCAAGAGGTAGCATATGATCAAGAGCCAATGATACTAAAGGAGGAAACCCAAGGTATATTGACGGAATTGTCAAAGAACAAGGCTCCAGGAATTGATGGAATAAAAATTGAAATCTTTCAAGAAAGTGAGACGGCGCAGGAGGCATTCACTCATTTCTGCCAAGAAATTTGGAAGACAACTATTTGGCCAACTGATTGGGAGATATCCATATTTGTGCCCATTCCAAAGACAGGTGACCCAACGGAATGTGGAAATCATTAGACAATTTCTTTGATATCCTATGTGAGTAAAGTTTTGCTAAAGGTAATACAGAAATGGCTACAATCATACATTGACAGAGAACTTTCAGAGGTTCATGCTGGATTCAGAAGAGGCCATGGAACAAGTGATATCATTGTTGTTGTCCCATGTGGATCATGACAAGCTATAGACAACATTACGAAGTATGAGTATTGCTGCACACTTAATTGTGCTCATGAGGAATCTCTACCTGGACCAAGAAGCAATTTGTTCAAACAACATGGGAACACTGAATGTTTGAAAATTAAGAAAGGTGTGCAACAAAGCTGTATTGTTTCACCATATTTATTCAACCTGTATGCTGAGCACATAATCCGGGAAGCTGGGTTATATGAAGCAAAACATGGCATCAGGATTGGAGGAAGACTCATTGAAACAACCTGCGATATGCAGATGATACAACCTTGCTTGCTGAAAGTGAAGA
>NW_006408733.1:2465248-2513887 GCF_000296735.1 Chrysochloris asiatica
AGCCTCATCTTTCTCCCGCGGAGCGGCTGGTAGTTTCGAACCGCTGGCCTTAAGGTTCGCAGCCCGATTCGTAACCACTACGCTACCAGAGCTCCAATTATAAAAGATTTATAATGTGAAAATGGCATGGCTTAACGGCTGGTGTGGTGCTGTAGGCTAATACGTCAGACTGTAAGGTAGTTTGAACTGCAAGGTCAGTGGCTCAAGCTCACCAGCTAGCTATTCCTTGGAAACCCTATACAGGGTTGCTATGGGTCAGAATTAACTCAGTGGCACCTAACAACAACAATGAGGGCATTCTATGTTGGTAGTGCTATCAGTTGACACAGTCTTTCTGGGAAGCATTTTAGTGATATATATTAAAATACAAGTATACTCTTTAAGTAGTCTAGAAATTTTCCTGAAGATAAAGCAGAACACGCACACATATAGAGAGAAGCAATTTTGGTAAAATGTTAATAATTGTTACTTTTAGGTGAAGGTTTTATAGATGTTCATTATACTTTTTTTTTGTAGGTTTGAAACTTTTCAAAATAAAAGATAGGAGAAAGAGGATTATAAAGTTTAAATATTTGTTAGTCTTGGGATTTATTGCCCCTTCCTGAGGTTTTACAGTATTGTGCTTATGCCGAAGGCGTACCCTTGTCCCACCCCCCAAAAAATTTCACACTGATCATGGGATCGCCTCAGCTGCTCCTCTTGGTCACTAGTTATTACACTTGAAAAAGTTGCGCCACAATGCCGTGCTTGCCTAGGAGGGCACAACATCTAACATGCCATGCTTCAGTTTTCTAAATGGAAATAAAAGCATACCCCAGATTTACTAAAAATAATATTTAATATTTATTAGGCATTGTTATTAATGTAATAAGTGTGCAAAAAGCATTTCTTTGCTAGGCACTAAAGAGAGAACAAGAAGAATATGCCACACCAGATGTTAAAACTTACTATTAAAGAAAAAACCCACAACTTACTGTAAAGCACCATTACCAAAATGTTGCTCTTATGTGCTGTTGAGTGGGTTCCAACTCATAGCAATCCTATATAGGGTTTTCAAGGAGCTGCCGGTGAGTTTGAACTGCGATCCTGTGGTTCAAACCTACCTTGTGGTCCAGTGCTTATCAAATAGCCACACCAGGAATCCATTACCAAAATAGCATGGTAGTAAAAGAAATAAACTGATCAGTACTGTAAAACAGAAGCCACAAATACATAGAATTTAATAGTGAACAATAGCGGTCTAATTAATAACTTTTCTGTTACTAACTGGTAAGTACCAACTGTTTTCTCAGGTGACATAGCTGTTATGATGGTTGAACCCAGGTTTTGAAGTCATCCTGTGAAAACAGACAAATCCTTCAGCTTAACAGCCTCACTTAGAGAATATATATACTGCTGAATTAAAAGCATTGTCATTAGCTACAAGGATGTTATTAACTACATTATTTTTAGTAATCAGCTAATTTAGCTCTGAGCCTCCTGGAGCCTTATTTAAAATTAAAGAAAGAAAGAAATATAAGAAACTGGATGGCTTTCATTGTTTGAGAAAAGAAAACAAAATTTCTTTGACATTGCATTTTAGAAGGTATTTTGTTTGTTGTGGGAATTTTTACCTTTTTCATCTCTGTTTTTGAAGAGATACTATTTTTTTTTTAAGTGGTTATCCTAGTGCTGTTGAATATGTAAAATTAAATCAACTATAAGAAGGCATTTCTGATCTTTCAGGAATTAAATTTAGGAAATTTAAAGGAAATTGGTAGTTAACATGTCCCTTGTAGACTTTCCGGATACAAATAACTTCGTTGGCAATACCATAGCTTAAGAGGTCTGTTTGAAACTTGATTGTTAGTGATACACAGTTCTTAATTGGCTCAAGTGTGCTGGCGGGTAATATAATTTATGGTTTATTCTCTGATTAAGTGTGGAGGTTTTATGGTATTCATTAAAGAAAGATTTAAATGTTTGTGTGTGTGTGTGTGTGGTTCAGTATGGTGCTAGGTTCAGTATTTGCTAGGAGACCAAAGAAAGCACAACTGATTTCTGTGCCTTGCAATAGCGTTTATTTTTATCAAAGCTATTTGCATGATGCTAAATTGTGTAAATCAGGAAGTTTTATCTTTGAATGTTTACTTTCACTATTCTCACCACTGACAAAAGTCCTCAAGAGAATATTGATGTTGTGACCTATTCTGATTTTACAATAATATTTTTCTCCAGTCTTAGTTGATATTAATTTTCTAGTTAGATTTAATTTATTAATATTAGACTAGCACTGTTCCCCAGGTATAAGGTATAATCAGATTTTTTCGTTTGTCCTCTAATAAGGCTTTTTAAAAAAAAAAACAAAAAACAAAACTAGGACAGCTAGTTTATCTCCCGGAAAGTATGTGTCAGAATCTCTGATAATCCCTTATCTCACATTTTGACAATCTTTATCATTATTGTCTGTTTAACCCAAAATCTCTGCTATTATAAATAAGCTATTTCCCTTGCTTTATTCTTAGTAAAAATAGAACGTACCATCATGATTATAGAAATTACATCACTTTTTTCTCCCCACCCCAGAACTTTTTCTTTTTCAATAGAATTTCAACTGTTGTTACTAACCCAAGTTAATTTTAGATATTATTGCTGAAAGCCTCAGTTTTGCCATTTTTTGAGGTGTTAATTGAAATATCAATATATTTAGAGCAGAAATGTCATTTTTTAGGGAATCTAGAGCAACAGCAAAGCTGAGGTCAAACTGCCATAAGGATGGACACCAAGGAAGCTGTGTTTGGGACAAAAAGAAATCAAGATAAGGTAGATGCAAAGTAGAGACAAGCCAATGGACCCTGGGAGAGGGGATGGTAGGTGGGAATGGGCTGATCGCCTCTAATGGCAGAGAATAGTTAGATTACTGAAGAGGAAGCTGGAAAAGGCTTGTAGGAAATACTGAGGATTTGGATTTAAGTACTGCCTTCCCTCTGGATGTGCAAGTTTTACCTGACTTTTAGCTAGTAGAGCGCGCTTTGAAAGTTGATAAGGTTTAGTGTTTCGATGGGGATGGGCCCTTATATTATGACCAATATAAGTGTTTCCTCTCTGAAGAGTTGTGGAAGAACTGCTGTATTCATTGATTAAACCATTTCTGAAACCCAACTTTAGCACAAACACTGCTTATTACTTGGCAGTTGAAAGGGAATCTCTGATTGAAGCATTAAACAGACAAAATCAATATAGAAAATTTCATCTTTCCTTGCATTTCTGTGATGTAAAGACTGTGTTTCTCTTCATAGCAACATGAACCGTGAAGACCGGAATGTGCTGCGTATGAAAGAACGGGAAAGGCGAAATCAGGAAATTCAGCAGGGCGAGGACGCCTTCCCACCTAGCTCTCCTCTCTTTGCTGAGCCATACAAAGTTGTAAGTTGGCCTTTGTGTATTTTCCCGCTAATAACACATTTTTACTTTTTAAATATTTTCATCTTGATTTTCTATTAGAAAAGGATTACTGTATCATCTAATAGTTTAACATTTTTTAGAGTGTATGTTCTTGGAGTATACTTTTCATTGGAGTATAATATGCATATAAAGAAAGTACACAAAGTAAATGTTTGAAAAATTTTCATAACATGAAAATACACATCCAATCAGGACCCAATCATGTAATAATAGAGCGTTACCTCACCCTAAAAACTCTCCTCCTCTTCCCATTGCTAATTGGAACTTTTAAAATTGAGGTCTGGATTGACATTTGTCTGTGTACTTTGGATCTACCACAAAATTGGGACAGACTTGTTACCTTTCTGCCCCTTGTATTAAATTGAATATTTTGTAGCTTATTATGCATTATCTGCTGTTTCTTAGGTACTTTTTGGCTATATCATCAATCAAAGATGAATATTTCATGGATGCTTTTGTTGTTCCTTATTTCTTGCCATTTGGTTACTTGTTGTTAAGTACCATTGAGTCGGTTCCGACCCATAGTGACCCTTTCCCATGGCTGTAAATCTTTACAGGATCAGAAAGTCGCATCTTTCTCCCATGGAGCAGCTGGTAGTTTCGAACTGCTGACCTTGAGATTTGCAGCCCCATTCGTAACTACTACGCTACCAGAGCTCCTTATTTGGCTACTTAGTTTACTAGAATTCAGTAACTATTAGTAGATTTCAATAAATGTGTCTTCAGTTCTTTTATTTTACTATCATTGGCTAAATTCTCTGGATTTTCCTTTTAATGTATTTTTAATGCTTAATTAACAATATCAGATTTATGTTAGAGCTTGTTGCCAGAGATGTTTAATGCATTGAAGCATTTGCTATAAGCAATAATATAAATAAAATTAAAAAAATTTAAAATTACTACTATTGTACTTGATTTACAGTAAACACTGACTAGTACCACTTCCAGTGACTATTATTGAAATTTGGTGGTCATACATATCTCTAATACTTGATTTAGTTTTGGATTTTATTCAATTTGTTTTCCTTGTATTTTACAGGCTTATTTTGTGTATATTAGCTATAATACTATATATTTCAGCAGTAATGACTATTGGTTTAAATTATGAAATTTGAGAGTTCATTTTTTAAATGAAATATTAAAAGTATAACATACTTGGTGTTTATAGAAACCACTATGGCATCTGTAAAAGCCATTTATTTCGTGCTTTAAGGATTTTTCAATTTAAAATGAGTCATACTGACATGGTTGTTTTTGTGAGCATGAACACAAAACCTGTATTAGAGATTTCCTTAGTTACCTATTGCTGCTATAGCACAAATACAACACATATATATTATTTTCTCACTGTTTAGGAGTCTAGAAATCTGCTGTCTGGACTATGGCTCTGGGGAAGGTCCTTGTTCATTGATTCCTTGGTGATCTTCATGTGGTGTGGCATCTACCTTCAGCTTTTCTTGCTTGCTTATTTATTTAATCTCTTGTCTATCTCAAAGAGATTGATTTAAGACACACCCTACACTAATACTATCTCATTAACATAGCAAAGAAAATCCATTCCCAAATGAGATAATAACCACATATTATAGGGGTTAGGATTTAACAATAGATATATTTGGGGGACATAGTTCTATCTAGAACAGCAATGAAAGGATATTGAAAATAACTAGAGTTTTGTCCAGAATCACGACTCATACTACTGTTTATTTTGTAGTTACATTCTAATGAACTGGATTTGATTCTGATCTTGATATTGTCTGTTGTTGTTAAGTGCTGTCTAGTTGGTTCTGATTCATAGTGAGTCTGTATAAGATGTCTGTTGTTGAGTGCCGTCGAGTCGGTTCCGACCCATAGTGACCCTCTACAGGGTTTCCGAGGCTATAAATCTTTACGGGAGCAGAAAGCCTCATCTTTCTCCCATGGAGCGGCTGGTAGTTTCGAACTGCTGACCTTGCGGTTCGCAACCTGATTCATAACCACTACGCTACCAGAGCTCCTTTTGTGTAAGATGTCTAGGGCTGTAAAACTTAGCAGGAGCAGAAAATCTCATCTTTCTCCCATGGAACAGTTGGTGGGCTTGAACCACCAGCCTTGTGGTTATCTCTTGTTTAATAGGATCGGATTTTTCAGGTAATCAAAAGCTGTTATTGATTCATGCTAACCTCAAAATAAATAATAGTAATTTAACCTGAGTTCCACTTTTGTAATCAGAATATTTTCTTCCATGTATCTGAGTATAAAGGTCCTAGACCTAGTAGACATCATGAACCTATTTAAAATACATTACTATTGATTTCAAAAGTAGGAGGTTCTGTTTGGTCAGAATTAGCCAGGATTTCAAATTTTATCCCTGGTTGATTTTTTTTGTGTGCTTAAATTTGCTATTTGGGGCTTTTGATAACCTGACGAATCATAATAGCAGGTAGAATCAAAATTAAAAACAGTGCAACAGTTGGGTATAACTTGTTTCACTAAATTTTTGTTACTGCTTTTAACTATACATTGAATTACAAGGAAGATATCTTAGACGGCCAAATTTTAAGTGTTGACTAATCTTCTGACATGGAACTTAATTATGTAAAAGCATAATTTTGATTATTTTCCTGCTTTTCAAAAGCTTTTGCTACTGTGCTAGTATGTTTATTGGTGAAATTCAGATTATTTTCCTTCTGAAATCTAGTTCTCAGTTGTCTTACAGACAAGTAAGAATATTTATTTTTAGATACTTTAAATGAATATTTTCAGTATAAAAGTTGTATATCTGGAGTTTGTTTCCAGTTGTTATCCTTGAGGTATGAGGCTATAAAAAACTCCTTTTTTATTTGAAGTTTGGAAAGTCAGTTTATCATCATATTTTATTTCTAATTATGCAAATAGTACAATTTTATTTTACATTTTTTGTAGACTAGCAAAGAAGACAAGTTATCAAGTCGCATTCAGAGTATGCTTGGAAACTACGATGAAATGAAGGATCTCTTAGGGGACAGATCTATACCAAAGCTTGTTGCAATTCCCAAGCCTACAGTACCACCGACAGCAGATGAAAAATCCAACCCAAATTTCTTCGATCAGAGACATGGGAGCTCACATCAAAGTAGCAAATGGACTCCAGTAGGACCTGCACCCAGCACTTCTCAGTCTCAGAAACGGTCCTCAGGCTTACAGAGTGGACACAGCAGTCAACGGACCAGTGCAAGTGGCAGTAGCAGCACTAATAGTAGTAGCCAGAGGCATGACCGTGACTCCTATAGCAGTAGTGGGAGCAGTAGCCGGAAAAAAGGCCAGCATGGATCAGAACACTCCAAATCACGCTCTTCCAGCCCTGGGAAACCCCAAGCTGTTTCTTCATTAAGCTCCAGTCATTCCAGGTCTCATGGGAATGATCACCATAGCAAGGAACATCAACGTTCCAAATCACCTCGGGACCCTGATGCAAACTGGGATTCACCTTCCCGTGTACCTTTTTCAAGTGGACAGCACTCAAACCAGTCTTTCCCCCCTTCATTGATGTCAAAGTCCAGTTCAATGTTACAGAAACCCACTGCCTATGTGCGGCCCATGGATGGACAGGAGTCCATGGAACCAAAGCTGTCCTCTGAGCACTACAGCAGCCAATCCCATGGCAACAGCATGACTGAGCTGAAACCCAGCAGCAAAGCACATCTCACCAAGCTAAAAATACCTTCTCAACCACTGGATGTAAGTCACACAGTAGAACTTTTAACATTGTGAATATGTGAAGCAATTTACCATGAAATTATGATTGAACTTGAACTGCCTCTTTGCCTTATTATAAAGGATGTAAAAGTTTAAAGAAAGACTTGTGAGTGGTTCCCAAGTGAATTCATAGAGCTGTTAGTGTCTCCTCTTGGGAAATAGACTGTCATTTCCTATTTTCCAAAATTAAAAATGACAAGTCCCTGTAAAATAAAAGTTGCCACCTTAGATTTTCCCTCTTGATAAAATGATTGGTTGATTGCATTCCATGGAGTTGGTTCCAAATCATAGTGATCCTGTATAGGGTTTCCAAGGCTATAAATCTTAACGGAAACTGAAAGCCTCATCTTTCTCCCACAGAGCTACTGATAGATTCGAACTGCTGACCTTGTAGTTAGCAGCCCAGCTTGCAATCCATTACATTTCCAGGGCTCCTCTTTATAGAATAGTATGCCATAATATACCTTGTTTTCTTTTCTTTAAAAAGAAAATTGAATTCTCTGTTACTTCTCATAGTGACTTCTGAATGAAATGTGGGCCATGAGTCATTGTGATAAATGTTAGGATATTTTCTGGAGATGGTGGTGATGTATGGTTTGGATACTGCAGTCCCTTCTCTGGTTATGGGGTTGAGGTTGTTGTTGTTAAGTGCTACTGAGTTGGTTCCGACCCATTAGTGACTCTGTATAGGGTTTTTAAGGACTGGCTGGTGAGCTTGAACCACTGACCTTTTGACTCAAACTGACTTTACAGTCCAGCGCATTAAGCCACAGCGCCGCACCAGGACTCCATAGGTTTGAGGTAGCTGAATACTAAAGCAGGATATTCAAAATAACCAAAGAAGTGAGCATTCATAGTGAAAGAAATGGAAACTTATCTTTTAATGTAATTTGTGCAGTAAAAAAAAAATTTTTTTGGAAGTAATGTCAGTAAGCAAAAATCATACCTCAGAATGGTCAGGAGAGGGTTTGTTGTTGGTGGTGATGGTGTGCTGTCGAGTCGGTCCCAACTCATAGTGACCCTGTCTAGGGTTTCCAAGGCTGTAAATCTTTACGGGAGCAGAAAGCTTCATCTTTCTCCTGTGGAACTGCTGGTAGTTTCGAACTGCGGACCTTGAGGGTAGCAGCCTGAGAGGGACAGGCACACTGGTTTTTTTTTTGTTTTTTTTTTTTGGCGGGGGAACATTTGAAAGTCTTTCCTGCCTAGGTAAGCTAATTGATATCTGGCATTCGCCATCTTCAAAATAACAGTAAAGTGGTAATTTGTACAATTTAGTGTCAGTGATTTAAGAAAGAATGTGTAAAACACACATCATGTTGCAGAAAAGTAATCTTTAACTAAACTTGGCTTTATTCTGTTTGTTTATTGATGTGAAATGATTTAGTTCGGTATTTTGAATATAAGTAAACTTAAAACTTTTTTGGCAAGCTGTTACCTAACAAAATTACATTTATCAAATTACAATCTAAATGTAAGAAAGTTGAAAATCTTAAAACCTTTGAATTACAGAGATGTTGTTGGAAAAAAGAACAAATTACAGCTTTACTGTTACTTTGAAGATGGCAAATGCCAGATATCAACCAGTTTATCTAGGCAGGAAAGACTTTTACATTGAAGTTTCTCAAATCATAGTTAGAAGATTAACAAATTTTTAGTGATTACAATTTGTATTTAAAAAAAATTAGTCCAAAGTTTCTAATTAGTGTTCTGATATGGGGTTGTTGTTGTTGTTGTTAAGTGCCGTCGAGTCAGTTCCGACCCATAGCGACCCTGTACAGGATTTCCGAGGGTGTAAATCTTTACGGGAGTGTGGAATCATAAATAACTTGTTTAAATTTAATTTTATTTCAAATATTTTTATATCTGTGCAACAAATGGTCATCTAATCATGACTCTAAATCTAATCTGCATTTCTTATTTTCTTTATTTCTTAAGGCATCTGCTTCTGGTGATGTGAGCTGTGTGGATGAAATTCTTAAAGTAAGTTATCTGATTTTTAATAGTTGCAGTCTTTTTATTTAATGATGATGCACTGCTACTCTTTGCTCTTCCCTATATTTCTCAAAGGATTTGAAGCAGCAGATTGCTTACATGTGTAACTTGATTATGTTCATCAATATCAATTGACGATTTTGCTTGCATTCACACTTCGGTTCTGAATCACATGGTTTGTTTGCTGTTTACCTTTACCTTGCAATAGTTTTTTTTTTTTTTTTTTAATAATGCAAATTCCAGTCTTAACAGCTTGCCTTGAAAAGAAAAAGAACAAATATAATTGTAATCTCTCAGGTTTATCAGTCACTAATTTGAGGTGCTAAAGAACTCAGTAGTTATCAGTTAGACCATTACATTGAAAATTGATTGCTTTGCAAGTCATCTGTACATGCTGGTCAAATTCTACAATAAAAGATCTCTGAATACTGCTCATTTTAGGTGTTGAATTTTTACATTTTAGGTGTAAAATTGACATATAACCAAAAATTTCAAAAAGAAATTGGATATAATGTGTAGTGAATTTGTGAGTGGCAATGACTACTTTTTGCTTAAGAGAAAAAAGATAAAACTGTCAGTCACATAATAACTTGTATTTCCTTGGGGTTTTTTTTTTTGGTGGGGCGGGGAGTAAGCTCCTGAATTTGTGTCTATAGGGTGCATTTCACTGTTAATACTTTGGAAATATTACTCTGCATTGACTGCTTCTGCTCTGTTCTTTCTGATTCCTTCTCTTAGCCTGCTGGATCTTCTCTTTGACCTCCATAATGCTGCTGACCCTGCTTCTCTAAGGACACTGTCTTCCCCTGCATTCGAAGAGCTTCACTGAGATCTCATTCTTTTTACCTTCTCTGCTATTTTAAAGAGCTTTCATTTTTTCCTTCTGGAATCTTCATTCTTCCTTCCTTAACTGTTGTTATGCGTCTTTGTTTTTATTTTCCATCTGCCCTTCTTGCCCTTTTGGAACCTTTGTGCCCTCTCATATCACTTAAGTATGGTTTCATTTTTTAGTCTCTCTTCTCTTTGACTTGACTGACTTTTCCTCCGTTTTCATGGCTTTATCTGTTAGACAGCTATTCAATCTTCCTTTCCTATGTTGACCTCATTGTATTTGGCTAATGTCTCTGAATTGCCTCTTAGTGGTTTCCATTTGGATTTCCTGCTGTTTCTTTAGACTCAACATGTCTAAAGTCATACTTATCAGACTTCCTTCTATTAATAGTATCGCAATTTTCCCATGCTCATATATAGAGTGGAAACTTAGATGTCTGATTTCTTCCTCTCATATTCCATTTAATTACAAAACTAGGCTAAGATTTTAAAAATTCCTTCAAAATATCTATCTCTTTCCATTCCTGCCACATTGAGCCTAAATAATGACAGATATACTCTGCCTTTCTCCCTCCAGTGTTTTTCTTGCTTGTCTTTTTTTTTTTCTTTAATATTTTGATATTTTTATTCAATGAAAGTTACTTTGATTTCATAGCAATACTTTTTGGCTTACCCTCATATATACCTTATGTGTCTATCTTTTGCATTGCTACCAGGGTCTTTGCTTAAATCTCTATTCTTCATAAATTAATTTCCTTCTCCAAAATTTTCAGTGCATCTGTAAGGCCCATAAAAAGAGTACTTTCCAAATTCAACATTTCAGACCTTCCACAGTCCAGTTCTTACGTCTCCCACTATTGATGGACCTTGTTAGTCAACCTGGTTTCCCTAAACCACACACTTCCCCTCTTTGTTTGTTTTTACCTCCTTAATGTAAACTTTCTTGGGGTGTGTCACCTTTTCAGTAATTTCTAGATTCTGTTTTTTCGTTGAAAATAAATATATCATTTATTTTCAGTTATTATGTATATAAAAAGTCATAAGTCACATTTCTTTGCCCTTGAATCCTCAAAAATGTATGGAATTTTACTATCTGGAAGAAACCTTAAGTTTTCTTCTATTTAATTATCTCTTTGATATCACTGACCATTTATTTTATATGCCCAGGGCTTAGCACATGGCCATGGGTATAATAATACTCAGCCATTTGATGATAGTTGGAGAATGAAATTGATTTTCTTATTTGAGAGTATATTGGCCTTTGAGGTATAAAATGCCATACTGAGAGCCTAGAGTAGATGAGTTTTCATTTCCCTTCCTATTCCTTGTGTGCTGTGTACAAAGAACTCCAGGTCTATATCATGAATGAAAAGAAATGAAATGAAAAGAGAAGAAATTTAATTCTTAAGGATATATATTTATTGTGGAAGAAATTAATTTATGCATAGTAATTGTGCACCAACTAGGCGCCAAACTTTGGGGATTCTGTGACAATAAGAATGATAACCCTTCTACCCTTTGAGTGAACATTCTAGAACAAGATGTAGGAACTAATATGCTATTAAAATATGTAGGATTACACTATTAAAATATGTAGGAAGTAAAATGCTATTACAAATAAAACATCATAAGAGGATAGAGAGCAATGACAATACAGATGGCTGTTTTCAGAGGTTCAAGCAGTACAGACGATATCAAGTACCCTTTGTTCCCCCTTTCTGTTGCGTAAAGGTAGCCAGAGTTAACTATACAGAGAATTTGTTTCATGTATAAATAGTTTGTAGGACATAGGTATGACATGTGTTTGTCATTTAACCATATACTGTGGACATCATTTCATATCAGTAGTTAAATTCTCATTTTAATGTCTGCTTCGTGTTCTGTTGTGTGGATGTCAATTTATTTAACCAGTCCTGGTTGTTAGAGACTTAGTTTCCATTTTTCAAGTGTGACCCCTTGAGCATGTATGTTTACATAACTCTGTGGGTATAACTACTGGGTAAATTGCTAGTAGTGTACCACATCTTACTTATTGTGTATTCTCTACCTGATGGCTTACTTTGAACTCAATGCCAGAAATAAAGTACTCCCTTCTTATTCTGATACCGCTCCTGCCCCCTGCTCCTCTGACATATACATTGTGATTCTTTCTACTTATCTAAACCCCCACTTGGACACATTTGGTATATGATTAGACAGAAGGCTCAAATAAAACCAGACTTAGAACCTTGCCTGTCCTCCTCCTTGTGTGCTTCTGAATTCTCGCTTCTGATTTTCTCCACCTGGCCAAAATTTCCTATCATTATCTGAATCCTATAGCCAGAGTCTGGGAGATGAAATTTGTGTCTATCACTGACTAAGTGGGTGACCATGAATAAGTAATTTCTGTGCTTCAGTTTCATCCCAGATAGAGTGAAGATAATAATGGTATTTACCTGAAGTTAATAATGGTATTTACCTCATAACGTCATTGTGAGAATTAAATGAGTAACAGACATGCAAAGCACTTAGCTCAGTGTCTATCCCATTAAAGGTACAGGATAAATAAATGTTAGCTGCTCTCTATTATCATTACCCCTTTCCTCCCACTGCCACAGCAAGCTCTTCCTCAGTAGTGCTTTACTATGTGCCTTGTGTATGATTACAGGCTGACTTCTGTAACTATTCACAGATCTCACCATCCTAACAGAAAGCTCCTTGAAGTCAAGGAGTGTATATTATTTATCTTCTCATGCCCAATAATGTTTTGCACACGATTGTGCATAATTAATATTTATTGATTTAAAATGTATTATTTTGGAAGAGCAATCATGAAACCAGTATTTATAAATATAAATCTGGTTTTAGCTGTATAATTTTTATCCTTGACCTGCTTGAAAACAAATTGTAATAATTACATTTCAGGAGATGACGCATTCATGGCCTCCCCCTCTAACGGCTATTCATACGCCATGCAAAACAGAACCTTCCAAATTTCCTTTTCCAACTAAGGTAAGTAAATAAAATGTGTCTTTAATACTGTAAGAAAACAAAATGGCTTGACTAAAATTACATGAATTCAGAATTTTGTCTTGCCATTCCCATTTTGTGGGACAATAAATAATTAAATAGAAAGTTAATATAGTAATATTTACAAATAAAACAGAGTAATGGATTGAGAACGACTTGAATTGAGAGGTATTTGAGCAAGCTTTTTAAGGCAATAAATAACATTGATGCTTGTTGTAAACTATTAAGATATTCTAAACTAAAGGTAGTAGGGCTTTTCAATCCATTGGCTAAGGAATCCCTATCTAAGGATATAGTAAGTAACTATATTTTTGTCCTATGGGAAACATTTTCTCAGACAGTGGTTTCAAGTTAATCTAGAATCAGATGATTTATTTGCTTTTAATTAAATTGTTGTTAAGTGCCATCGAGTCAGGTCCGACCCATAGCGACCCTGTACAGGGTTTCCGAGGGTGTAAATCTTTACGGGAGTAGAAAGCCTCATCTTTCTCCCGCGGAGCGGCTGGTAGTTAATTACACTTATACAAATTACACAAATATACATTCTCACTGTGAAAGTTGACCAGGACCTCTAGTAATAGCCTTCCTCCAGTTCTGCCCACCCTCACTAGAGTTAATTTCATATGTTCAAGCAGGCTTCAAAAAGTTTTTAGAAAAATGGAATGAAAAGATATGACTTTTCATAGCTTTTTTGAAGCCCTCCCGTATTTTTACAAGTCTTTCCATGCATGTGTGTACATATATCTGTAATCATTTACATGTAAGCATCTTCATTTATTTCTACATAATATGTTGTAGTATATCTTTACTCAGTCAGCAATGTCTTGGAGACCTTTCCATGTTATTACATATACAAGTATCTTGTTTTCTTTTTAACTGCATTCATAATATAAATGTGTCCTAGTTTATTTAATCATTTCTCTTTGGCATTTAGGTGGGTCACAAGTTTGCATTTTTATGAATATTACGCTAGTGTAATGTTCTTGTGTACATTATTGTACATTAGTGTGAATTTCCTTAGTGTAAAAAACAAAGAGTAGAATTGCTGAGTATACTTCAATATATACTTGTAAATTGCTTTTGTAGTATTTATACCAGTTTGTACTCCTACTTGCATTATCCATTGTACGCCTACTTGCATTATCCATCACCCACAACATGCACACCACTATTTGGAATTACTGAGCACCAGTCTTTTGAGTGAAAAATGGCATTCCATATTCTAGATAACTAGTGAGGTTCTGTCAGCTGTTTGATTTCTTTGTGAGCAAATGGTTCTATTCTCTTTGTCCTTTGGTCTGTTTGTTTTACCAGTGAGTTTTGTTTTCATTTAAGTATTTTATTTTAATTCTGGATTCTAATAACTTCTTGTATATAATACAGATATATCTCTCAGTTGGAATCTTGTCTTTTTAAGTTTGAAAGTCTAGAAGATTTTCATATTAATGAGTAACATGTATCTTCCTTTATAGCTTTTGCTTTTTAATGTCTTGAATCCCTAAGATCACGAGTGTGTCTTTTTATTTCCCTTTTTATTTAATGGTCTTATTTTTTATGTTTATCTTCAGTCCAGTTTATTTTGTGGCTGATGTAAGGTAGAGATAAAACATTTTATCTATACATGTGCCAATGCCACTTCATTTTTGTGTGCTGTTGAATCAGTGCCGACTCACAGCAACCCTGTGTAGGGTTTCTGAGGTTGCAAATATTTGTGGGAATAGAGAGCCTCATCTTTCTCCCACAGAGCAACTGGTGGATTTGAACTGCTAACCTTGTGGTTAACCCAACAAGTAAGCAACTTTGCCACCAGGGCTCTTAAACCAGCTTTATTCGCATACAAACAGTGCACCTGTAATCCATGTACAGTTTGAATTTTGACTTGTGTAACCACTACCCTAATCAAGAATGAGAACATTTCCATCACCTGAAAAAGTTTCTTTATCCTTTGCAGTGAATATCACTCTACCAATGGCCTGAACAATTAAGTTATTTTTTGTGTCATTATAGATTTGTTTTTGCCTTTTCTAGAATTTCATACAAATTGAATCCATTTTGCAGATTGATTCTTTTGCTCAGCATATGATTTTGGGATTCTTCCATGTTCTTGAATATATCATTAATTTGGTATTTTACTGCTCTTGTATTGTATGAAACTACCAAAATTCATCTATTCACCTGTTGATGAGCATTTTGATTGTTTCTCGGTTTAGACTGTTAAGAGTAAAGTATCTATACAAACATTTATTTACAAGGGTTTTTTTTGACTTATGTTTGCATTTCTCTTGGGTAAATAAATAACTGGTTCAGTGGATAAGAAATAGAATGTTGGTTCCCTGGTGGTGCTTTAAGATAAATAGTAGACTGCTAACTAAAACCTAGCAGCCAGGCCGGGGAAGAAAGATGATGCTTTCTGCACACATAAAGATTTACAGCCTTGAAAGCCCTATGTAGGGTCACAATGAGGCAGAATTGACTTGATGGCAGTGAATTTTTTGGTTTGGGTGTGGTAATGCATGATAATTTCATAAGAAACCCTTAAACTATTTTCCAAAGTGGTTGTACAACACTGTCACACCACCCCCTACCCCTAGCAAATATATGCTTCTTACAGGTCTCTATATCCTTGTCTACCTTGGAATTTCATTTGTTTAGTTAATACCCATTCATTTCACTGGGTGTATAAAGAAATCTTGTTTTGGTTTTAGTTTGTATTTCTCTGAGGACTGATGATGTTGAATTTCTTTTTATGTGCTTATTGGTCATGCATAAATCTTTCGTGAGATGTCTTCAAATCTTTTGTCTTTATTTATTTATTTATTTTGGTGATGGCAGTGGTGGTGGGGGAGTTGTTTGTATTTTTTCTTCTTGCAATGTTTTTGTTTTTCATTACCAAGGTAGTGCTGGCTTTATAAAAGGAGGAGGGATGTGTTCGCTTCACCTCTACTTTCTGAAATATTTTATGGAACATTATTATTAATCTTTTGAGTGTTTAATAGGCTTCAGCAATCAAGCCATATGGACCTGTAATGTTCTTTATTAAGAGGTTTTAAATTACAATTTCAGTTTCCTTACTGGATGGAGAGCTCTTCATATTTTCTATTCCTTGTGTCAATTTTAGAAATTTGTTAATTTTATATATGTAGTCAAATTTATTGTCATAGTTACTTATAATAATGCTTACTATTCTTTTGCTGTTTATAAGATCTGTAGTGATGTCCCTCTTTCTTTCCTGATATTGGTGATTTGTGTTTTCTCTCTTGATCAGTCTAGCTAGAGGTTTATCAGTTATAGTGATCACTTCTAAGAATTATCCTTTAATTGATTTTTCTTTTGATTTTTGCTCCTACTTACTTTGGGCTTATTTCTTTTAGCTTCTTAAAGTTGAAAATAAACATTCTAACTTATTCAAGTTAATTTATAAATATTTTTTGTTTTTAAATATAAACATTTAGAGCTAAAAATTTCTTGCTAAACCTTGCTTTAAGGAGCTGTTGCAACGTAGTGATTATGAATTGGGCAGCTAACCTCAAAGTTAGAAGTTCAAAACTACCAGCTGTTCCATGGGAGAAAGATGATACTTTCTGCTCCCATGAAGATTTACACCCTCTAAAACCCCTGTACAGGGTTGCTATGCTTTGGAACTGACTCCACGGCACATAACCACCACCGCCACCAAGTCTTGCTTTATTTATAGCCTACAGATTTTGATAGATTGTTGAGTGTACTTTAAATTTGCTTTATAACCCAGAGGATGATTTATTTTGGTGACTGTTTCATATACACTAGATGCAGTATGTTCGATACACATCAGTTAGATCAAGCTGGTTTAGAGTGTTTTGTCTTATACATCCTTACTGACTTTCTGTCTACTTGGTCTGTGGACTATTGAGAGGGAATGTTGATATCTCTATGGTGGTGGTGGTAATGTGCTGTGGAATTGGTTCTGACTCATAAGCGACCCTGTACAGGGTTTCTGAGGCTGTAAATATTTACGGGAGCAGAAAGCCTCATCTTTCTCCCACGGAACAGCTAGTAGTTTTGAATTGCTGACCCTGAGGTTCACAGTCTGATTTGTAACCACTATGCTACCAGAGCTCCTTGGTATCTCTATGTTGTTGTTGTTGTTGTTGTTAAGTGCCGTCGAGTAGATTCCGACCCATAGCGACCCTGTACAGGGTTTCCGAGGGTGGAAATCTTTACGGGAGTAGAAAGCCTCATCTTCTCCCGCGGAGCGACTGGTAGTTTCGAACCGCTGACCTTAAGGTTCGCAGCCCGATTCGTAACCACTACGCTACCAGAGCTCCTATCTCTATAGATTTATCTATTTTCTTTGTCAGTTTTGTTAACTTTGGTTCATCTATTATGAAGGTCTGTCATTGAACACATTCACAGTTTGGATTGCTGTGTTTATGGTGACTTTGCCTTTTTTTTAAAAAAAACAACTTTTTATTGTGACTTGAAGTTTTAAAGAGCCAATCATCAGGTTTGCTTTCAACAATACACACTTTGCTTCATTACAATGATTGCAGTTCTCTCCATGTACCAACAGAGTTAACATTTACCTCGATTCTCTTGAACTACTGCATTCTTCCCTGTGTCCCCTGCTACCTTCATCTTTCCTCTGCTAACCTCCCTCTTGTTGTATATTGCCTGCCCTGTCTTCTATGTTAACTAATATGTGTCTGCCCTCTAGCCATAAATAATTTTCTCTCCCCCTCCCCCTGTAAGCATCATAAATTGTCTTTTTTTTTTTTTAAGTGTTTTATTGTGAATTATGTGATAGTTTACATGGAAAAACATTAGCTTTACATTCATCCTATGTATATTCATTGCCATGGTTACAGTCCCCTCCATGCATCATCAACCAACCAAAGGGTATACCCTGCAAGCCTGCCCCCTGGCCATCAGCACACAGCCCTGCTCCCTCTCTGGGTCTAGAGTCCCCAGCCTTAAGCTCTCTCCATGTCATCATCTCTGCCTCCATCTCTGGCATCACTGCTTCTCTGGGTAGGGTATAGATTTTCTTTTTATCAAGAAAATCTTTTAATGTTTTTACAGCATTGGTCTCATATAATATTGTCCTTTTGTGGTTGGCTCAGCCCAATATCCTCCAGGTTCATCCATGTTATGAGGTATTTTGCAGATTCATCATTATTCTTCAACATTACATGTATGTACCCAAAGTTTGTTAACCATTCTTCTGTTTATGGGCATTTAGGCTATCTCTGTCTTTTTGATTGTGTCTTGTAGACAGGATATTAAAGGATCCTGTTTTCGTATCCATTCATTTACATTCAGTGTAATTATCAATAGGTTTGAATCGATTGCTGTGTTTTTTGTGATTCTGCTGGTTTCTTTGTTTCACATAATTTTCTGTACTGAGTTTGTGGGTTTCCTTTTCATTTTATTTCTGTTGTGTTAATGTTTATTAAATCTTTCTGATTTTCCTGTTTTATTTTGATGTATAAGTATATAAATTTTCTTTGAGGTTACCCTCTAATTTACTAATTTTTTTCCCATTATAACCATCTGTTTTATCTTGAAATCTACCTAACTTCCTTGTCATTTGGAAGTTCTGTTTCTACACTATTCCCTCTTTTAGCTTTTTAGTTGATTTCATTATACATTGATATCTCTGGTTTCCTATTTTCAGTCTTGTAGGTTTGTTTTTCTTTAAATACGTCTATATCTGGATTGAGTTCTGGGTGGTCTTGTCATGTAGGTAATCTCAGGTTGTTGTGTGCTGTTGTTGGTTCTTAGTCCAAAGAACACTCTTAAGCATTTTTTGTAAAGTTGGTCTGGTTGTTACAAATTCCTTTAACTTCTGTTTATCAGGAAATGTTCTAATTTTGCCATTGTATTTGAGGAACCGTTTTGCTGGGTATATGATTCTTGGTTGGCAAATTTTTTCCTTTGTAAGAATTTTGTATAATTCATTTCATTGCCTTCTTGCTAGTGTGGTTTCTGCTGAGAAATCAGAGCTTAGTCTTATTTGTTCTCCTTTGTAGGTACTACATCTCATTTTTCCTGAGCAACTCTTAGGATTTTTTTTCTTATACTTGATTTTGGAAAGTTTGATTATGATATGGCAATTTTAGCGGCGGGGGGGGGCAGATCTGTCATGTTTGGGGAGTACTGGTGTGGCGCTGTGGACAGCAGAGCCACTTGAGCTGCAAGATCAGTGGTTCAAGCTCACCAGTTGTTTCCTTGGAAACCCTATAGAGGGTCACTATGGGTTGGAATCAACTCAGCGGCACTTAACAACAACAACATCATCATGTTTGGGGTTTGTTCAGCTTCTTTTATGCTTACCTTTCATGATGTTAGGGAAGTTTTCTTCCAACAACTCTTCAACAATTTTCTCCATTCTTTTTATTGTCTCTTCCTATTTCACTTCACAGTGTCCCATGTAACTCTTACACTTTCATGGGATTTTTTCATTATTTTTTCTGATTGTTCTCTTAGCATACTAATATTCAGTGATTTATCTTTAGGCTCACTAGTTGAGGCTTTCATTGCTTTAAATCTACTCCTTTGCCCCTTCTTTGTATTTTTCATTTCTGAAATCTTAATATTGATCTTCTATACTTTTAATTGTAGGTTTTGTATCATATAGCATTTGCCCTTTTGTTTCTAAGTTTACATTTATTTTGTCTATTTTTTTGTGTGTGTACTGTTTCCTTGAATTCTCTATAAAGTTTTTTTCAGTGTTCTCCTTGCTTTCCTTAATCTTTCAATCCTTTGAAGTTAACTAAATATCATTCTTTTGAATTATTTGTTAGTTAATTCCATTAACTTTTCTTCCTTAGAAAAGTTTTCTATTTCTGCATCTTGGTCATTTGTTTGAGCCATTCTTTTATTTCTTCTTGTGAGCTAAAATTGTCTGCTTTCTGGGGCATTGTGGGTTGTTGTATTAGTACTTAAAATTAATGATTGTATGTTGATGTTTTCTTAGACTATCACTAACTGTCTCCTGTGGGTGTAGTTAGAGAATGGAAGTATATACACTGTTCTCATTTGTCATTTGTGCACCTCAGTTTAGATTGGGTTTGGCTGAAAATTGAGCCACGAAGGTGTACATTTGTTATTTTTAAAATAATGTATGCTGTCACTTTTATTATTTAAGTTATGTATGTAATTTCTTTTCATTGTGGTGGAAACATGTACTTGAAAACATCTACCAACACACTACCACACTTACAAATAAGTGAAATTGATAAATTTTTTCATGTTATGCCACCATTGTCATTATCTTCATCTAAAACATCCTATCATCATTAAGATAAACTTAGTGCTTCCCTAAAATATCTTCCCCTTGTCATCTCCATGCCACCCTTGGTAATCTTTGGTTTCTATGTATTTATTTCATATAAAGTGAGATCATATAGCATTTGCCCTTTTGTGACTGACTTATTTCACTCAGCATGTTTTCAGGGTTATTCTGGGCATGCATCAGAATTTCACTTCTCTTTTTGACTGCCTAATGTACACACTACATCTTTGTTTATATGAGGGGGCTTTAGAAAGTTCATGGGAAATGGAGTAAAAAGACAATGGAATTTTTCCACCAACTTTTTCCTCCCCCTCATACAGTCTTCTGTTGGTAGACATTTGTGTTGTTTCCACCTTTCAGCTATTGTATAACAAGTGCTGTGATACAAATTTGTGTTCAGGCTTCTGTTTGCATTCCTGCCTTCACTTTATCTAGGTACATACATAGGATTGGGATGGCTGAGTAGTTCTACGCTCAACTCTTTAAGGTGCAGTCAAGCTGTTTTCTACAGTGGGTGTACCATTTTACATCCCCACCAACAAAGAGTGAGGATTTCAGTTTCTCTACAACCTCACAAATGCTTATTGTTTTCATTGCCATTCTAAAGGAGGTGAAATAAAACCTCATTGTGGCTTTGATTTGTATCTCTCTCGGAAAACTTATGGAGCTGTTGTACGTTATTCAGTAGGGTCACTGTGAGTCAAAATCGGCAGCAGTAGGTTTCATTTTTAGTTTTAAAGGCTAATTGATGTTGAATATCTTTTTAGGTGCTTGTTGGTCATTTGAATATTCTTTGTGGCTTTTAACTATCCTCTGTGATAAACTGTCTATTCAAGTCTTTTGTTCATTTTTTGATTGGGTTGTTTGTATTTTTGTTGTTAAGGTTTGGAAATTACATATACTTTAGATTTAAAACCCTGCCTTGTTCTCTAGTGCCACTTATAACAGAAATACCACAAGTAGGTGGTTTTACCAAACAAATTTATTTTCACAATTTAAGAGGCTAACAGTACAAATTGGGAAAGGCTTTCACTTTCTTTTGTCTCACGGTTTAGGAGGAAAGTTCTGTATCCTTTTAGCATCTGTGGTCCTGGCAATCCTTGGAGATCTCCATGTATCTAGGCATCGTTCTTCCTCTGGGTCCAAGAGGTTCTCATAAAAGAGACCCCAAGTCCAAAGGACGTGCTCTGCTCCTTGGCTCTTCTTACTTGGTGGTGCTGAAGTTCTTCTTGCTCACTTCTCTTTCTTTGAACTCTTGTAAGATAAAAGGTGATGTAGGCCATTCCCTAGGAATACTCTCCTCGCATCAGATCAGGACTGTGACCTGAGGAAGGGTCACCCCACCCCAACCCCCTTAGAACTAATTGGCTGATTACATCAGATCTCATCATGGGGGACAATTACATCACATATATAGCTGCCCTACTACTGAGAATCATGGCCCAGCCAAGTTGACACATACTTTTGGGTGACAAAATTCAATCCATGACGGAATTCAGCCTTGTCTCATAAATAGTTCTGAAAAAGGTTTCCCAAACTCTAGGTTACATTTTTAGTTTGCTGAATTATTTTGAGAGCCCATCTATCATTTTTGTCATCTGTTGTCAGACCTCTCTTATCGTATCTGATTATCTACACTAAACCCTAGTTCCCATAGCCTTTTCCCTGCATTTTCTAAGAATCTTATGGTTTTTCGTATTTAGGTCCTTGATCCATACGTAACTAATTTTGTATTGATTATGTATGCTGAGTTATGGATTATGATTCATTGTTGTAATGCATGTGGAAATCTAGTTTTCCCGGAGCCGTGTATCAAAAAGACTTCCTTTCCCACTGAGTATACATAATACCCTTGTCATAACTCAGTTGGCCATGTATGTATATGGATCTTTTTCTGGGCTTTAAGCTCTATTCAACTAGACTATATGTTTATTATTGTACTAGTTTATTTGTTGTTAAGTGTTGCGAGTCAGTTCTGACCCATAATGACCCTGTATAGGGTTTCTAAGGAGCAGCTAGCGAGCAGCTAGTAAGCTTGAATCAGGCTGTTATAATTACTGTAGCTTTGTAGTATGTTTTGAAATCAGCAAGTGGAATCTTCATACTTTCATCTTTAAGATGGCTTTAGTGCTTTGGGGTCCTGTGCCCTTCTATATAAATTTGAGGATAGATGTTGCCATTTCTGCAAAGAAAGCAATTTGAATTTTTGTTTGGGTATTGCATTAAATTTATAGGTTACTATGAGTAGTACTGACAGCTTACCTATACTAAGCTTTCCTGTCCATGAACATGGAACGTTCTTCCATTTCTTTTTTGTCTTCTTTAACTTCTTTAGTGTTGTTGTTGTTGTTGTTAAGTGCCGTCGAATCGGTTTCGACCCATAGCGACCCTGAATAGGGTTTCTGAGGCTGTAAATCTTTACGGGAGCAGATCGCCTCATCTTTCTCCCGCGGAGCGGCTGGTAGTTTCGAACTGCTGACCTTCCGGTTCGTAACCACTACGCTACCAGAGCTCCTTTAGTAGTGCTTTATAATTTTCTAAGTCTTCCTTTTTCCTGGTTAACTTATTCCTGGGTACTTCATTCTTTTAGATGCTATTGTAAATGGTAATGTTTCCTTAATTTCCTTTTCATATTGCTCATTGATGATGTGTAGAACCCCAACTGACTTTTGTGCATTGACCTTGTCACTCTGTTGAATCAACTTATTAATTCTATTATTCACTTTTTAATTCCATTATGTTGTTATGGAATTTTGAGGGATATATATATATATATATATACAATTTGCGAAGAATGGGTATTTCATAACAATTAATTGTGCTTATGAGGAACCTGTCCATAGACCAAGAAGCAGTCATTAGAACAGGCTATTTAGTGGTTTAAAACCAGGAAAGATGTGTGTCAGGGTTGTATCCTTTTACTGTACTTACTTATTCTTTAAACTGAGCAAATACTCTGAGAAGCTGGGTTTTATGAAGACTATACCATCAGAATTAGAGGAAGACTCATTAACAACCTGCAATATGCAGATGACACATCCTTGCTTACTAGAAGCAAAGAGGACTTGAAATACTTACTGATTAAGATTAAAGACTACAGCCTTCAATATGGACTGCACCTCAATGTAAAGATAATGAAAATCCTAACAACTGGACCAATAAATAACTTCATGCTAAACAGAAAAGATTGAAGTTATCTGAGACTTCATTTGACTTGGCTCCAAAATCGATGCTTATGAAAACAGCAGGCCTAGAAATCAAATGATGTATATCTGCTACAAAAGACCTCTTTAAAGTGTTATTAAAGAGCAAAGATGTCATTGAGGACTAAGGGGTGCCTGACATAAGCCATGACATTTTCAGTTGCCTTATATGAGTTGTGGGATGACATCAAGAACATTAAAAAAATAAAAAGACCATCATCTAGGAAGAAAGTAAAAAGTCATTAAGACAAGAAAGAAGAAAAAGATCAAAATGGATATCAGAAGAGACTCTGAGACTTGCACACTCCAGTGTAGAGATGCTAAAGCAAATGGAAGTAGTGAGGAGGTACAAGAGCTGAACAGAAAATATCAAAGATCCACTTGAGAAGACAAAGTCAAATATTACAATGAAATGTGCAAAGATCTGGAGTCAGAAACAAAAAGGGAAGAACACGAACATTTCTCAAGCTGGAAGAAATGAAGAAAACACTTCAAGCATCCACTTGCATTATTAAAGGATTCTCTGGGCAAATTATTGAATGATGCAGAAAGCATCAAAAGAAGACGGAAGTAATATAGAGTCACTGTACCAAAAGGAAATGGTTGATGTTCAGCTGTTTCAAGAGATAGCATATGATTAAGAGCCAATGATACTGAAGGAAAAAGTCCAAGGTGCATTGAAGGAATTGGCAAAGAACAAAGAACCAAGAACTGATGGAATACAAATTGAAATCTTTCAAGAAAGTGAGGCGGCACAGAAGGCACTCACTCATCTCTGCCAAGAAATTTGGAAGACAACTATCTGGCCCAGTTTTTGGAAGAGATCCATATTTGTGCCCACTCCAAAGAGAGGTAACCCAATGGAATGTGGAAATCATCGGACAATATTTCTGATATCTCACGCAAGTAAAGTTTTACTAAAGGTAATACAGAAATGGCTACAAACAAACATTGACAGGGAACTTCCTGAGGTTCAAGCGGGATTCAGAAGAGGATGTGGAACATCATTCATTGCTGATGTCAGATTAATAATCTTGACTGAAAGCAGAACACCATTCAGAACACCAGAAAGATGTTTACTTGTGCTTTATGAACTATGCAAAGTCTTTTATTGTGTGGATCATGACAAGCTATGGCCAACATTGTGAAGATTGAGTATCACAGAACACTTAATTGTGCTTATGAGGAACCTGTACATATAGACCAAGAAGCAGTTGTTCAAACAGAACATGGGAACACTGAATGAATTAAAATTAAGAAAGGTATGCAGCAGAGTTGTATTCTTTATGCAGATGTACCACCTTGCTTGCTGAAAGTGAAGAGGACTTAAAATACTTACTGATGAAGATCAAAGATCATAGGCTTCAGTTTGGATTGCATCTCAATGTACAGAAAACAAAAATCCTACCACTGGACCAATAAACAACATTCTTATCAATAGAGAAAAGACTGAAGTTGTCAAAGACTTCTTTCTTCTTGGATCAAGCATCAACACTCATGGAAGCAGCAGTCAAGAAATCAAACAATGTATTACGTTAGGCAAATCTGCTGCACAAGACCTTTTTAAAGTGTTGAATAGCAAAGATGTCAGCTTGAAGACTAAGGTACACCTGACCCAAGCCATGGTATTTTTAGTAACTTCATATGTATGTGAAAGTTGGACAGTGAATAAGGAAGATCATAGAAGAATTGATACATTTGAGTTATGGTGTTAGAGGAGAATATTGAAAGTACCATGGGCTGCCAAAAGAACCAACAGATCTGTGTTGGAAGAAGTACAGCCAGAGTGCTCCTTAGAGGCCAAGATGGCCAGACTTCGTCTCTCACTTTAGACGTATTGTCAAGAGGGACCAGTCACTGGAGAGGGATATCATGTTTGGTAAGGTGGAAGGTCAGAGAAAAAGAGGAAGACCCCCCAGCAAGATGGATTGGCAAAGTGGCAGCATCAATAGGTTCAAGCGTGGCAACAATTGTGAGGTTGGACCAAGACCAGGCAGTGTCTCATTCTGTTGTGCATAGGGTCGCTATGAGTCTATATCGACTTGATGGCAACTAACAACAATATATGCATGTGAAAGTTGAACAGTGAACAAGGAAGACTAGAGAAGATTCTATGAATTTGAATTATGGTTTTGGAAAAGAATACTGAAAGTACCATGGACTGCTGAAAGAACAAACAAATCTGTCTTGGAAAAAAGTACAGCCACAATGCTCCTTAGAACTGAGGATGGTGAGACCGCATCTCTAGTACTTTGGACATGTTGTCAAGAGGGACAGGTCCCTGGAGATGGACATCATCCTTGGAAAAGTGGAGAGTAGTTTCCCCAGTGTGAGACGCATGACAAATTAACAGCAACAATGGGCTCAAACATCACAATGATAAGGATGGTTATAGGACTGGGCAGTGTTTTGTTCTGTGGTGCATAGGGTCACTATGAGTTGAAATTGATTCAGTGGCACCTAACAACTAGAACATCATGTTGAGGAGTTTCCTATTTTGTCATATACTTTTTTGTTATAAAATCAGAGCTCAAGTTTATGAAAAATCTTTGACCATAAGTTTATTATTATAGCTACTACCATTTTCTTCTTTTATTATCTACCCAGCAAAGCTATCATTCAAAAAAATTTTTTTAAGGTTTTTTTATTGTGGAATGAGTGACAGTTTACAGGGCAGATTTACATCAGTTTTACATTAAACAAATCATACACCTTGTTTCATTACAACGATTATAATCCCCTCCTCATACCATCCATTAGCGGTATTTCTCTCTATTCACTTTAGCTCTGTTTTTTAAAAAAACACTCAGGCATATATAATAATTTACAACACCAAAGGGCACATTCTGCAAGAGTGCCTACTGGCTGCCATCTCTTAGTCCCACTCTTCCCATGAATCTAGAGTTCTCAGCTGCTCCCTATCTCCATGTCCCCATCTCTGCCTCCAATTCTGGTGTCCCTCCTTCTCTGGATAAGGTCTCACATTCCGCTTATGCTCTTCTCCCTTTATGGTCCTAGGGTCGTTTCTGGACTGTAAGATT
This sequence comes from Chrysochloris asiatica, assembly GCF_000296735.1. NCBI lineage: Eukaryota > Metazoa > Chordata > Mammalia > Afrosoricida > Chrysochloridae > Chrysochloris > Chrysochloris asiatica. Next base: position 2,491,759 of record NW_006408733.1, read on the forward strand.
AACTACTCCCCTGTTTTTGTTACAAAACTTCTACCCTTATAATTGTGACAGTCACAATTAGTCATGGTAACAGTTACTCACTGTTGAATCTTAAGAATCTTATCCCCATCGCTTTTTACCAGACAAGATGATAACTATTCACAGTGGGGACTCTGTTATCCTGGACACACTCTTAAACTTAATTCTCCCTTGAAACTTCGTAAGCCAGTCTGAAGTATGAGAGATGAAGTTTGGCCATCTTGGCCTCCAAGGAGCACTCTGGCTGCAATGAATTATATTTAAAATTTTAAACCTGTTGTACATTTCTGATATAAATTCCACATAGTCACATATACAAGAGGGCTTTAAACAGTTCATGGAAATTTTTCATTATCTTTCCATTTCATTTTCTGTGAACTTTTTGAAGTCCCCAATCTTTCTACTTTTTTTTTATGTTGAATTTGATTTTTAAATAATTTTTTTTTCTATTTTCCTGAGGAATTATTGTTGTAAAGTGCTGTTGAGTCATTTCTGATTCCCAACTTTGTGTAGACCTTCCAAGGAGCAGTTGGTGGGTTTGAACTGCTCACTTTGTGGTTAGCAGTTGAGTGCTAAACTGTTTGAGTCACTCATGGACTCCAAACTAATCAATATTTTCTTAAATAGATATAGGGCTGTTTGTGTTACCTGTTTCTCCTTGAATGAGCTTAGGCAGTTGATGTCTTTAAAGGAATTTGTCCATTTTATCTGAGTTGACAAATTTATTTGGCTAAAGTTTGATAATATTTCCTTTTTATCCTTTTGTTGTTGTTGTGTTCTGTTCAGTTGCTTCTGTCTCATAGCCACCCTGTATAGCATTTTCAAGGAACTGCTAGGTTTGAACTACCAGTCTTGTGCTTATCCTACCACACCACACCAGGACTCCTTTTAAGTATCTGTAATTTTACCATTTCTCTTACTGTTACTGGTGGTGGTTATGTGCCGTGGAATTGGTTCCAACTCCTAGCGACCCTGCACAGGGTTTCCCAGGCTGTAAATCTTTATGGGAGCAGAACGCCCCATCTTTCTCCTGCAGAACAGCTGGTAGTTTCGAACTGCTGACCTTATGATTCGTAACCACTATGCTACCAGAGCTCCTTATTGTTACTAGTAATTTCTTATCTCTCTTTTTTCCTGGTTACTATGACTAGAGGTTTGTCAGTTTTATGGATCTTTTCAAAGATCCAGATTTCTTTTGTCTATATGCTGTTGCTGTTAAGTGTCATCGTGTCGATTCCGACCCATAGCGACCCTATATAGGGTTTCCAAGGAGTGGCTGGTGAGCTTGAACCACCAACCTTGCAGTTCAAATGACTTTGTAGTCTGATGTATTAATCCAGAGCTCCACACCAGGACTGCTTTCTCTATATGTTGTTGTTGTGAAGTGCCATAGAGTCAATTCTGACCCATAGCAACCCTATATAGGGTTTCCAAGGAGCAACTGGTAAGCTTGAACCACCAACCTTGTAGTTCAAATGACTTTGCAGTCTGACACATTAACCTACAGCTCCACACCAGAACTGCTTTTCTCTATATAGAGGGGTTTTATTGCATTGATTTCCACTCTGATCTTAATTACTTCTTTTGTTTACTTTCTTTGCATTAAATTTCCTTTTCTCTTTTTAAAAGTTTTAAATGGACATTGAGGTCATTGATTTGATTATCTTTTCCTTGTTTGTAATTTTATTTTCTAATACAGGCATCAAAGACCTCATGTGGCACTGTGGGGGGAGATAAGTATTGGACTGCTAACCACAACATTGGCATTCAAACTCACCAACCATTACTTAGAAACCCTATACAAGATTGCGATGAGTCTGAACTGACTAAATGGCACTTAACAAACAACAACTACAATATAGGCATTAATTGCTCTAAACTTCCCTCAAATTAGGTTTTATATGTATGCCACACTTTGATGTGTTTTACTTTTTTGTTTGTTTGTTTGTTAATTTGGTTATTTTGAAGAGTGTTATATAGTGTCTTCATTAGTTTTGTGGTAACAGAAATACCACAAATGGGTGGCTTTAAAGAGCAGATACTTTCTCACAGTTTTGGAGACTAAAAGTCCAAATTAAGTTCTCCACCATACTGACTCCTTCCTTGGTAATCCTGGGGACCTTCCTTGGTTTCTTAGTTTATAGATGGTTTTCACATGGTATCTGTTTTCTTGTGTCTTTGTGTTGTTTTCTTTGGAACTCAGAAGGGGTTTGATTTTAAGGTGCACCTTGCACTCTAATGGGCTCAACTGATCTGCTGATTAAATGAAGGAGCTTCAAAAAAATTTGTGGAACAATGGGATGAAAAGATAGTCAAGTTTTCCCTTGAACTTTAGAAACCCCTTCGTATTACATTAGATTAAACTAATGATGATTCCATCAAATTACATGATTTGTAATTTCATTATATTCTGGGAAGTAATCTGCTTTACCCAAGGCAAACTGATTTAACTGTATGATCAAGTCATAACACCTTATGGCCAGGATTTCAATACATATTTTGAAGGGGACATAATTCAGTTCATAATAGTTAGTTTATATAAGCATTTGGAGATTTTTCACATATTTTTCACTTTATTGATTTGTAATTTAATCCCATTGTGTCAGTTAGCCACTTTGTATGACTTTAATTCTTTCATATTGAAGCTTAACCTTTTGCTATGGGTTAATGCACTGGATCATGAGGTTGGTTTGAACCACAAGATCAGCAGATCAAATTCACCAGTCCTCCTCAGAAACCCTATAACAAGGTCACTATGAGTCAGAACTGACTCAATGGCGCTTAACAGCCACCACTACCACCTGTGCTCTAGAATAGTATCTACTTTAATAAAGGTGTGGAGAGCGGTACTGTCCTCCTCCTGCTTCACAAGGTGGGAGGAGAATCAGCATCAGCCCAAGACTGATTCCCATGAGACATACCTCCATCCTCCAACCTTCCTTTGCAGTTCTGATACCAACTGTCCCTTCCACAGCATTCTCTACTTCTTTGCTGGGTTTGATCATTTATTGCAATCCATACAGAATTCACAGACCATACTCACAATTATGGGGCTTATTAAGGAAGTTAATTCAGGATCAGAAAATGCTCTGGGCAGTTCTTCCATTCAGGACAACCTTTTGTCAGCCATGCCTACATGATGGTCTCTCTCTAGCCCTTGGTGCCTTGACTGGCAGTGTCCTGTTTCAGCAGTGTTAGGAAACTCTTTTAAGATTGCTGACTAATGGGCACAGGCACTCCACTCCTATAGGCCTCAGCTTCATCGAAGGCACTCAGCTTTAGTTCCAGGGGTCAGCAAACCTAGATTCCCCAATTAAGTGCCTGGAGGTACTCCACCCTGTAAGTAAGGCACTGAACTTTTTCACTCTGTGGGTCAGGAAGCTCACTGTTGTGTCTCATGCTCTGTCTCCTGGTAATGCTGCTCCCATTCCTGTCCCACTCCTCTGTTTGTCTCCTAGGTTGAGGAGGTTCAGTGTACTAGGGATTTCAGAATCCAAATGATGTGCTCTACTCCTGACTCTTCTCTTCTTTTCTTTTCAGTAATGAGATTCCCCCATTCCTGCTTGAGATGGCTCATTTTATACTGTTAGATTCCCAAGTTTTTACAATCACAGCTAACTCTGTTAACAACCATGCACAACTGAATATCAGCATCTTTTCCCGCCTTCTCTTCCTATCAGCATCTTCCCTACCCAGACTCATCAAGAAAATGTCGTTTGGTAAAAGTTACCAAAACTATGACTAGGCAATTAATTCACTGAACTGTACCTCTCTTGCTAAATGTTTAGTGCACACTTGAAAAGAATGCATATTCTGTTGTTGATGAGTGTAAATGCCAATATGGTCAATTCAGTTAATAGTGTTATTCAAATTTTCTGTTTTCTTAAACTGATCTCATTCTATCAGTTGTTGAGAGAAAGAGGTATTAATCTGAATATAATTTTGGTTTTGTTTGTCTTTGTTCATTTTTTTATGCTTTTTCAAGTGCTATTGCTGGGTATGATGAAAACATTTAGAATTATTTTTAGCTCATGATAAATTTACTCCTTTAATATTGTGAAATAACTCCTTTAATCCTGATAATATAGTTTACTATAAAATTTACTTTGCTTGATATTTATATAACCACTACAGATTTCTTTTGATTAGTAATGTAGGGTAAGCACTGGACTGCTAACATGGAAATCTACAGTTGAAACTCCCTAGCCACTCTTCGGAAACCCTAGATCTGCCTGCCATTGGTCAGAACCGACTTGACAGCACTTAACAACAACCATGGTATCATGGTTTATTTTTAACCCGTGTCTTTATATTTAAAGTACATTTCTTGTTGGTAGCATATAGGTTATCTTGCTTTTTTATCCAGTTTGACACTGTCTGCTCTTTAGTTAGGGTTATTGTTGTGCTGTTAAGTGCCATCTAGTCAGTTCCAACTCATAGCAACCCTATATAGGGTTCCACAGTCTTTGTGGGAACAGAGAGCCTCATCTTTCTACCATGGAGTGGCTAGTCACCTTGAACCCAGGACCTTGTGGTTCATGGTCTGGTGCTTATCAAATGAAGCCACATCGCTCCCAAGTTATGGTGCTTAGACCATTTATATTTAACGTGATTATTGAAATGATCAGAGTATAATATTACTCTTTTTTATTTTTAAGTCTTTTTCAACATTATGCTTGCATTTCTCCCTTGTCAGTATTTGTACTGTTGTATTATGTTTTGCTTCCATATATAGTACAGTATATTATTTTTGCTTTAAGGAGATTTTAATTATTGTTATCTTTTAAGGAGATTTAAATTATTGGGGACAATCTTGTATATTTCTCCTTATTGTTATCCTGGGCTTTTAATTTCTTTTTGTTAATTGAGATTCCTATCTGGTCTAATTGCCTGTTTTTTTAAAAAATTAAGGTATTTTTAGTGGATATAGAATTTTTGTATAATTACTCTGCTGTCTTCTGACTTACATTGTTTGTTCTGTGTAGTCACTTGTTCTAGTCTTCTTAGTCTGTGCATATTGTATCTTTTTTTCCTCAGGCTGCTTTTAAGGTTCCATTTTGTTTTAATCGCTAATTTTAAACTGTTCAAATATGATGTGTCTTCGTGTAATGTAATTCTCTGTCTTTCTTGTGTTTGGGTTTTGTTGATCTTCTTGGAACGCTCCAGGATTATAGTTTTCATAAATTTGGAAAACTTTGTAATATTTCCTCAAAAAAGTTTCTCTAACCCCCTTTGTGCCTATCTTCTTCAGGGACTCCAATTATATTCTATACTCATGTATGTTCATTTTCACTAAAAGTTTATTTTTCCATGTTTAATCTGCTGCTGGGCTTCTGGTGTGGCACTGTAGAATAAGCATTGGAATGCTAACCAAAAGTTGGTGGTTCAAACTCACCTGCCACTACTTGGAAACCCTATACAGGGTCACTATGAATTGGAACTGACTTGAAAGCACTTAATAGCAATAGCAATCTGCCATTGTTGTTGTTAAGTACCGTGGAGGGGGTTCCATTTCATAGTGACCCTGAACAGGTTTTCTTAGTCTGTACATTTTTACAAGAGCAGAAAGCCTCATCTTTCTCCTGCAGAACAGCTGGTAGTCAGAACAGCTGGTAGTTTTGAACTGCTGACCTTGAAGCTAGCAGCCTGATTTGTAACCACTATGCTACCAGAGCTCCTTAATTCCATTTAATATATTTTTGGTCTCATGCATTGTGGGTTTTATCTCTAAAGGTTTGATATATTTATATATTAAACATATTTACTAAGTTCCAGGAATTAGGCTTGACAGTGTTCTTTATAAATACACAGTGATTTTAGTAGAAACCAAACACTGCCACTGAGTCAATTCCTACTCATAGTGACCCTAGAAGATAGAGTAGATATACTTCTTAGGGTTACAAGGCTGTAAATCTTTACAGAAGCAGTTTGATTCATCTTTCTTCTACAAATCTGCTGATGGGTTTAAACTGCTGATGTTTTGGTTAGTAACCCAGTGATTAACTCACAGTGCCATAGGACTCCTTAATGAATAAAAAGTATTTCTTTGGAGACTTTTTTTTTTTTTACCCCAATCGTTTTCTTAGAGGAGGTGACATTAACTGGGGTTTGAAGGAGACATGTAGAAGTGCCAGAGGGACATGGGAAGATAGCACAACAGAGAGAACATATCACACTCATGGACAGGTCTGAAAGAACAATTGTTGTTGTTGTTAAGTGCCGTAGAGTTGGTTCCGACCCATAGCGACCCTGTATAGGGTTTCCGAGGAGCAGCTGATGAGCTTGAACCACCAACCTTGCAGTTCAAACGGCTTTGCAGTCTGGTGCATTAAGCCACAGTGCCACACCAGGACTCCGAAAGAACAATAGCAGGTGCCAAGTAGCTGGAGGAGTCCTGATGTGGCACTGTAGGATAAACATTAGACTACTAATACTAACTGCAAGGTTGGATGTTCAGAACCACTAGCTGCTCCTTGGAAACACTATACATACAGGGTTGTTATGAGTTGGAATCAACTTGATGGCACTTAGCAACAACAGATGGTGGGAAGTTGAGTTGATGCTGAATTTGACTGAGTGACTATACAGTGAAACCTCGTGAACCAGAGCTCTACAGGACTGATTTGTTTCCTCAGATCATGAAAGTTTTTCCACCTTTGACAAGGTTCAGTTGTACCATTTTTCCGTCACTGTCTATTAGTAGAAAATACTCATGTTTGAGTTGTCCTTTGACAGGTTTCCACTTTATACCACTTCTTTCACAAGTTTTCCTGTATATCAGTTACTTAAACATCTGTCCTGCTTAAAGAACAACAACATATAACGATTCCACATAGTTCTCCAGCCACTTCTCTCTCTTACAGTCATACTTTTGAAAAAAACTGACTCTGACTCGATGGCAACAGGGATAAGTTATGGAAATTTAGAGAATGAGTGACTGGACTTGGGAGCACTGGACCATACTCTTAGGGGACATCAGTCAAGGTCAGTTGGCACAACTTAGCCCACAAAGACAATGTTCTAATTCTACTTTAATGAGTAGTGACTGAGGTCTTATATAAGTGAGTGGCCTTCTAAGGTACAACTATTGGAATCTCTCTGTCCAAAGCAATTGAAGAATGCCAACAATGCATAGTAGAAACAATTAGCCTCTACAGCCCTGAGCCTAGAACTAAATGGTGCTCACTACCACTACTCATGGCTCTGAAAGTGATCACATTAGAAGGTCCTGGATAGAGTGGGAAAAAAAAATATGGAGTAAAACCCAAAATCATATTAAAAAAAAAAGGAAAGGAAAAGAGAGAGAGAGACCAAGCTTACTGGTTTAACAGAGGCTACTGGTATAACCTCAAAGACTATGACCCTTAGTCATCCTTTAAATCTAGAACTGAAGTCACCTCTCATTGGGAGCACTCCTCACTCCTTAGAGCAGTCAACATTCAAGACCAAAAGGGCAGCATTTGCCCAGAGACAGAGTTCAGAAAGCAGGAAGGGATAGAAAAGAAGATTTAATGGAAATGGGAAGGTGAGGAAGGAAGAGGTATGAGTGCTATTACCTTGTGGGGATTGCAGTCAGTAGCATGAAACAAAATGTGTAAGAATTGTTGAATGGAAAACTAACTAACGTACTGTTTTATTAACTATATGCCTGTGTTCATTTAATAAAATGTTTTGGGGAAAAAAACTAACTTATACTCTGGAAAATTTTACCCCGATCACAATAAAAAGTTTTTAAAAATTAAAAAAAAAAAAGTATTGCAGGCATTGTGATGCATTTTTTAAGGGAACAAATACAAAAGCAGAAATATGGTTTGCCTTTGTGTGCCAAAAACGTGGTTGTCTTCATAAAATTATACAAAAGAAAGAAAAATGAATTGCATCATCTTTTTAAATTGGGTATGCAGTTGCATGCACCCTGTTGTTGTTCAGTGCCATCAAGTCAGTTCTGACTCATAGCAAATCTCTTTAGGGTTTCCAAGGAGCTGCTGGTATGTGTGAACCACCAACCTTGCAGTTAGCAGGCCAGTACTTATCTAAAAGTGCCACACTTGGACTCCATATGCACCATGCTTAGCCCTTGCTTAGCCCTAAAATCTCTTTTTTTGTTGTTCTGTGTTCCTTTTTTTTTTAAGTTTTTATTGTGAATTGAGAGATGGCTTACATGGGAGAACATTAGCTTTACTTTCATCCTATCATATTTCATTTCATTGCAATGATTACAATCCCCTCCATGCATCATCATTCAACAGCATTTGCTCCTATTCCCTATTTTGTTTTGTTTTGTTTTTTGCGATTACACCGAAGCACTCAGGAATATTTAACCATTCAAACAACCAAAGGGTACACCCTGCAAGCCTGTCCCCCAGCCATCAGCACACAGTCCCTCTCCCTCCCTGAATCCAGATTCCCCAGCCACTCTATCTCTACACATCATCTCTGCCTCCATCTCTGGTGTCACTGCTTCTCTGGACAAGTTCCCACACTCTGCTCTTCTCCCTTGATGGTCCCAGGGTCCTCCGCTCCTGGAATGCAGGATCATCTACTCTCCTCCTTTTATTATAAAATGTCTTCCTTTATATTTGCAACACTCAACAATCAGTCCTGATAGCAGTTATTCACTATTGAATCACAAGAATCTTATCCCCATCTCCTTTCATCAGACAGCTTGGAAACCACTCAGTGGAGATTCTACCTTCCCCTGCACCCTCTGAAACTAAGCTCCCTCTTGAAAGCTTGTAAGCCAGTCACTTCTTGCCTTTGTAGCCCTCCCTCCCCCATTTTGGGTAGCCAATGTCTAAGTTGCCCATCCCTGTCAACCTGTGTACCAAGGGGGTGGGAATGATCCTCACTGTAAAGATTAGTTCCCTCTTTTAAGATACTACATCCATAAATATAGGTCAAGTTCATCAAATGGTAGTGGATTGCTCTTTTTTTCCTTTTCTTTTTTCCTGTAGTTGAGTTCTGATCATCCAGCTATTGAAGCCACATCAAATGGGTACTCTCTGCAAGTATGGGTTTTCTTGTGCATTTCCCTCACTTCATATCAGCTGGATATGTCACTCTCCGCTCCAGTCCTCTGTTGCCATGTCCCTGAGCCCAGGAATCCCCAGGTCTCACCATACTGCTGGCCAACCAGGTCTCAATTTTGGTTGGCAGGAGTCTATTGAATGTGATCAGAGTTAGCTCACAACTTCATTGCTGTTTTTCCCCACTTCCCCTTATAGTAGACTAATATGGCCGTTCGCATTCCTTTTTGCCTAGACTTTACAAATTTTTGTTTTAATTCCAGACCTCGTTTTAATTCCAGATATGTACAAGGAGGCTTCAAAAAGTTTGTGGAAAATGGTATTAAAAAATAATAGATGGTACATGGAAGGGATTATAATTATTGTAATGAAACAAAGTATATGATTTGTTGAATGTAAAACTGGTGATCTGCCCCGTAAACTTTCACTCAAATCACAAGAAAAACTTAAAAAGAAAAAAAAAATGGAATCTTTCCACAAACTTTTTGAAGCCCCTTTGTATATCCAGCTATAAACATAATGCTTTGTAGATGGTAAGTTTCAAGTATCTTTGAGACATCCAAGGAGAACTCATGATTCAGCCTGTTATTCCCTAACCAACAAGCAAAGAGAAAGCACTCATGATTCTCTTCTATTGTTATCTTAGTGAAGTAGCTTAATGAAGCTAAAAGAAGCCTCACAGGAGCTTTCTTTGGCATCTCCATCATGCCCCCTAGACAATCCAGCAAGAATTCTTGCTTAGAGCTTTGAACCGATTCATTCCAGTTTGAACTCTTGCTGAGAATTTGCCTTTCTACTCCAGAAGGAGCTCTGGTAGCAGCATAGTGGTTAGCATTTGACTGCTAACCTCAAAGTCAGCAGTTCAACCCTACCTACCAGCTGTTCCATGGGAGAAATATGCGGCTTTCTGCTCCTGTAAAGATTGACGGCCTCAGAAACCCTATACAGGGTCACTATGAGTCGGAACCAATTCCAAGGCACGTTACCACCCCCCCCCCCCATAGTGTTCTTGTTAAAATACAAATTCTGGTTCAGTATATCTAGGATGTTTTTAAGTGCTGTTGAATCGATTCAGAATCATAGTGACCCTGTAAAGGGTTTCAGGTAGCAGCTGCTGGGTTTGAACTGCTGACTTTGCAGTTAGCAGCCCAATGCTTATCCTACAACACCATCAGGACTCCACTATTTCGGGTGATGATTGTTGTTGTTATGTCCCATCAAGTTGGTTCTGACACATAAACAAGCCTGTATAGCGTTTCCAAGGAGCGACCTTATGTAGTTCAAGCGGACCTTGAAGTCCAGTGTATTAACTCACAGCGCCACAAGAAATGCATATTCTTAGCAAGGTGTTTGAAGCCCTGGTCTTAATCTTTGAATGGTCTTAATCCCATTCATTTTTTTCCTATCTTTATTTTTACCACTATAATAAGTTAGTGGCCTCCAGAACAGGATGCATGTAGTTTTGGAGAGGTGTGCTTTGGGGAATGAAAAACAAATAAAATTTTTTGTTGTTGTTTGTATTTTTTCATTCTAAAAATCTCACTTATTTTTGTGTCTTTTAAAGAAAAATCAAATAATCACTACTTTTCTTGATCTGAATGGCAGTTGGTCACATTTTATTTCTGGTATATAAGATATTCCAGAGAAGTTAAAGTTTTCTCAACATGGAAAAATTGAGAGAGTTGCCCTGGTTTATTTGCTCTTCCTAGCTGTAGTATTTTGCAGTTTAAGTGTGCTTGGCTAAGAGGAATTACAGATTGTATTCAACCAATCTTCACTAATGCGCAAGTTATATTAAAAATATACCTACAATGAAACTCACCATTGGAAATAACACTAAAATGCATTTACAAGCCAATAAGACAATGGCAGAAATGATTTTTTAAAAAATTATTCTTAGCATGTGCTCTTAATAAGCTATGTACTACAAAGTAGAAATAAAGAATCTGCATTCACATAATTAATTTATCATGCTTTTAGTGTGTAATGTGCCTTAAGGTAGTAAGTAATGAAACTTGTTGTTGTTTAGTCGTTCTGACTCATAGTACCCAAGGTATAGAGTTTCCATGGGTTTGAATCGTCGTGGGAGCAGAAAGTTTTGTCTTTCACCCATGGAGTGACTGGCAGGCTTGAACTGTGGACCCGTTCATAGTCCAATGCTTATTGAATGGAGCCACTGCACTCCCAATGAAGCTATGATTCATAGTCATCGTAATCATGATTCATATTCAGTGATACTTTGAATTCTGTGATACTCAGTTCAATACTTAGACATACATCCAATTTAATAAATTTTATTTAAAACCTATCTTGACTTTTTCCCAGTTCCGTCTACTTTTGTTTAAATCTGTAATCTTTCTACTCCAATGAAAATATCTGAAAACCAATAGAGAACACAAGGAAGACATACTAAAATACATTCCTTTGTTAGCAAATACGATTAAGAGAGATTTAGAAAGCATAACTGAAAGCATCAATACACAAGTATTTGAATAAATCATACACTGTGTAAAGTTAGTTATATATGGTGGTAGTTGTGGTGTGCCGTGGAGCCAGTTCTGACTCACAGCGACCTTGCATAGGGTTTCCGAGGCTGTAAATCTTTATGAGAGCAGAAAGCTTTATATTTCTCCCAAGGAATGGCTGGGAGTTTTGAATTGCTGACCTTGAGGTTAGCAGCCTGACTCATAACCACTACACTACCAGAGCAACTTTAGTTATATATAGATGGATGAAAGTACAAGTGCTTCTAGTATGTCTCAGTTTTAAGTATTTATTGGATTCATTTTCAGTCATTAACTATTTCAAGAGCTACTTTTTCAAAAAGCTTCAGATCTGGAACTGAACTCACCTCTATTGGCTTCATTTTCAGACAAACAATAGACGGCTCTGTGTTGCTATTAAATGTTATCGAGTCGATTCTGAGTCATAGTGACCCTATTATAGGGTTTCTTAGGAGAGGCTGGTGATGCCAACCTTGCAGTTCAAACCCACCTTTCAGTCAAGTGCTTATCCTGCAGCACCACACCAGATTTCTAGGTTAGTAAAGAGAATAAATAAGGAGCTCTCATAGGGTAGTGGTTACAAATCGGGCTGCTAACCTCAAGGTCAGCAGTTCGAAACTACCAGCAGTTCCGTGGGAGAAAGATGAGGCTTTCTGCTCCTGTAAAGATTTATAGCCTCGGAAACCCTGTGCAGGGTCGCTATGAGTCAGACAACAAAGAGAATAAACAACACTGGTAAGGTATGCACACCTTAGAATAATCAACTATTTTACAATCAAAAGGGCAACATTTATCCTAGGACAAAGTTCAGAAAGGTTAGGAAAGAAGGAGGAATGGGAAGCAAGAAACACAGGAAGAAATGGGGTAAGTGATGTTTGTTACATTGTGGAAATTTGCAATAAATGACATGTAACAAAATGTGTATGAATTATTAAGTAGAAAACAGATCTGCTCTGTAAACCATCACCTAATTCACAATAGAAAGTTTAAAGCAAAAAAAACCTACTGTTTTTGTGTACTATGTTGTTGTTAAATGCTGTCGAGTCGGTTCTGATTCATAGTGACCCTGTGTAGAGTTTCTGAGAAGCAGCTAGTGGGTTTGAACTTGTGGTTTCCTGATCCTACATTGCCGCACCAAGAGTCCTAGAGTTTCTTTTGTTTTTTGTTTTTTTTTTTAAAGCCATCCAGTCAATTCTGACTCATGGCAACCCTATATAGGGCTTCCATAAAGCAGCTGGTGGGTTTGAACTGCCAACTTTGTGGTTTACAGTCCAGTCCTGATCCTACAGCACCACACCAGGAGTCCTCACTGATGATGATGGTGGTGGTGGTTATATGCCGTGGAGTCATTTCCAACTCATAGCGACCCTGTACAGGGTTTTCCGAGGCTGTAAATCTTTATGGGAGCAGAAAGCCTCATCTTTCTCCCATGCAACAACTGGTAGTTTCAAACTGCTGACTGTGAGATTAGCAGTCCAATTCGTAACCACTACGCTACGAGAGCTCCTTCCACTGATGATAGTGGTTGCTTTAACAAGAATTACAGAAAGGAGCCCAGGGCAAGATAAGAGCAGTAGTGTCCACATGTGCAGTTCATTCACACTTACATAAGGTATTGCAGCAATGAGGCTGAAGCCAGGAGAATCCAAAACACTGTGGAGTGTCTTTAACTTTTTTATGAAATCATGTTCTTTATGGTATGCTCTGTAATGAGATAGAGCTTGATCCTGAGTAGTTTCACAGGAAGTTCCTTCTTGACATGAGATATTTCAGAGTTCTCTTTCCCTTCCCCCCTAAATATGCTAGATATTTTCAACAATAACAGTGATTTCAATAGTATACTTCCTAGTATTTACAAAGGGACTTCAGAAGTTCATGGAAACTTCCAGTTTGGGGGTGGGGAAAGCAGAGACAGACAGTGAGAACTCCTCTGTCAAAACCGCCCCCCCCCCAAAAAAAAAAAAAATCAGAGAAAGAGCAGTCCACAGAAAAACTGTGGAGCTTTGGATCTTGTGTAAGGTTCCGGGAGCCAGTTCCCCATGTCTATTGAGAAGAAATCTGCAGGTGGAAGCAAAATACAGTGATTTCTGAATCGACCCAGCTCTAGAAGCCACCATGGAGCAATACTTCTGAAGGGAGAGGTCTGACCGATTTTTCGTCTTTCACTTTTCATTTTTCACATATCTCTCCTCTTCACCCCGATCGTGCCTTCACTGCACAGCCCAGACACCTTCAGGTGGGCAGGAGCACACCCCCAAAAGTGTCCAGCATTGCACCCACTGTTTTCTGATGGCACAGAGAGAAAACCCGCAGGCTGCTTCTTATGATGTTTTGACTCTGGGAACCCGGCCCATAGTTTACCTTGGTGAGACCCTTTGCACAGCAAAAAGCCAGTGAGCAGTGTCAATCACAATTTTATTTTTGTTTTTGATTGGTGGTTTCTGTCTCTGCTTTTATATTGTTTCTGTCTTTGGTCCTTTTGGCCTCACTCTTCTCCTAGGGGTGGGAGCTTTCTCCCTCTACCTTACCCAAGAAGAGACAGAAACTGCCCATATAGCCAAGCTACAAGCATACCCTGTAGTACCCCACCATCGGACAAGAGCCAAAACCAGCTGCTAGGCATTACATGTGAAAAGGGACGCCTATCACCAGATCATATCCACCAAGAGACGCTCAGCAAACTTAACAAAAAGCAACATACATCCATTTAAGCATTAAAATCTCACATAACTATTGAAAATATCCAAGAAATCACAATTAAAAATATCAACACATGTCCAAAACCAGAAAAAAGTAACTAAAACAAATAAGCTGGAAGCATACACACTTTGGACTAGAAGAGCAGACTCTGCATCTGCCTGGGAAGGAATTCAGAAGAATTATATGCAAACAAATTCAAATGTTCCAAAAAGGGGTAGAGGAAAATAAGGAAGATGTCAGGAAAGTGCTATAGAAGCAATCAAACAAGATAGATATGGCATTGGAAATAATCCAAAACCTGCAAAAAGAAGTCCAGATGATTAATAATAAAATATCAGAAATGGAAAATACACTGAAAGGGCAAAGGAACAGAATGGAAGAGATGGAAGCCCGAACCAGCGAGCTGGAAGCCAAATCTCTCAAAACTGCTAAGATAGGAGAGCAAGCAGAAAATGGGATTAAAAAATCTAAAGAGAGCCTAAGATTCATGCTGGACAACATGAAAAAGAATAACTGAAGAATTATTGGCATTCCAGAACAGGAAGACTCACAGAAGAGATAGTTGAAGAGCTACTGAAAGAAAATTTTCCTAACATCTTGAAGGGCAAGAAGATAAACATTCAAGAAGCTGAAAGAACCCCAGGAAGGATAGACCCCAAAAGAAAATCACTGAGATATCATAATCAAGCCTTCCAAAATCCAAGACAAGGAGAGAATCTTAAAAGCAGCCAGGGAAAAGAGAAGTGTCACCTACAAAGGCAAGCAAATCAGTTTAACTCTGACTTCTCAGAAGAAACCATGCAGGCAAGAAGGCAATGGGGAGACATATATAAAACCCTAAAAGAAAAAAAAAAACTGCCAACCAAGAATCGTTTATCCAGCAAAAATATCAATCAAATATGATGTTGCAATCACAACATTCAAGTTAAGAGATTTTGTTAAAGCCAATCCAGGGCTTTAAAACATCCTAAAGGGAGTTCTTTGGAATGAAAACCAGCAAGAACAGACAACAACCAGAGATTGACATGTGGCAACACCACCTGGAACTTGGATAGCAGAATTCAGAACGCAACAAAATTACAGCAGTGAATTCAGAGGGACCTGTAAGGCCAACCAAAGATAAAAATATTAATAATATTAAAGAAGGGACAAATATAGGAACAGAGATCCAGGCAGGTGGTGAGGAAGTCGAGTAGATGGCAGGATAAATGGAGGGAAAATTTAACAGACTATAGGGTAACCCCAAAGAAAATTAATATGTCACAACTTACCATGAAAATGAAGATCCAAGCAGAACAAGGAAATGTTAAAACAAAGAAGAAACTGACACAAAAAACATGAATGTAACACAAGAAGGCATGCAAAACTAAAGAACAAACAGCATCACAAAAAATTAACATAATGACAGCAGTTAATCCATACCTATCAATAATATGTCAATGGATTAAATGCACCAGTAAAGAGACAGAGAGTGGCTGAATGGATAAGAAAACAAGACACTTCAATATGCTACCTGCAAAAGACACAACTTACATACAAGACAAAAGTAGACTAAAAGTTAAAGAATGAAAAAATATATACCAAGCTAACAGCAATAAAAACAAGCAGGAATGGCAATACTAATCTCTGATAAAATAAACTTTAAGTCAAAAACCACCATAAGAGATAAGGAAGGACACTATCTTATGATTAAAGGGTCAGTTGAGCAAGATGACATAACCATAATTAACATCTATGCTTCAAATGAAAGAGCACCAAGATATATAAAGCAAACCCTACTAGAAGAAAGAAATAGTAAATTTACAATTATAGTGGGGATTTTAATATACCACTTTCGAAAAGGGATAGAACAACAAGAAAGAAACTCGATGAAGCTACAGAGGAATTAAATAGCACAATCAACCAACTTGACCTCATAGACATGCACAGAGCACTCAACCCAACAACAGCACAATACACATTCTTTTCCAGTGCAAATGGAACATTCTCCATAATTAACCATATGTTAGGTCACAAATCAAGCCTCCATAAATTTACAAATATCAAAATACTACAAAGCATCTTTTCAGACCACAATGCCATAAAATTAGAAATAGACAGTAAGAAGACCAAGGAAATAAAGTTTAACACATGGAGACTGAATAATAGAAGAAATTAAATGTGAATTCAGAAAGTTCCTAGAAACAAATGAGAATGAAAACACAACATACCAAAATCTTTGGAACACGGTGAAAGCAGTGCTGAGAGGACAATTGTGATAAATGCACACATCCAAAAAGAAGAAAGAATCAAAAGTAACACATTAAAACAGCATGTCCAGCAACTAGAAACAAACCAGCAGGGGGCACCTACAGTCACCAAGAGAAAAGAAATAATAAAGAAAAGTTCATGGAGAGAGAACAAACAAGATGGCGGATTGGGTGGAAGTGCAGTAAGGAGCTCTGTGAGCAACAACACAGAATACAGGACCAAGCAGGCTCAGGGGATGGTCCCAGAACTCTGAACCACATATAAAGGAATATTTATAAGGTTGGAAGGCTTAAAGCTAGGGAAAGTTGTAGCAGAAGCAAGAAATCCATTGCTTTCTAATTCAAGACATTCAGCTGCTCCAGGAGCCGCCATCTTGGATGAGACCAAGCAGAGAAAGGATCAGAGCGGTCACGGTCGCCTGACAGAACTGCAGAGATAAAGGTGTGGATGTTCTTTTTTTTTTTTTTGTATCTGTTCATTGGTCCCTTGCTGTCTGTGCACCTCCATTCTGGTGACTGACTATAGGTGTGCCTGAGCTAGTGGACACCCAAGCCCAACCCTCGGAGGGTTCTATTACGCATGCACACAAATCTCCTCTAAATTTAAAGAGACAGTTTCCACTTAAAACCAAACGGCCACAGCTGGCCCTGAACTGTTTATAATTAGAAAAAAGGCCTGACCGGGGATTGTGGAGCAGGACAGGAAGACAAAAAAGGAAATAGGCCAAAAATTAAATCCTAAGTTATGTCAAAATGACCAACAGTGGCATCTTGAAGAAAAGTGAAAAGGGAAGCCCATTTCTCAAGAAGAAGAGTGAAAAGGGAAGCCCATTTCCTGATCACATCTACCTAGAGAGAAGCGCACAAGCAGAATGGGGGACCTTATCCAGAGAAGAAGCAGCAGTGCCAGAGATGGGGGCATGGAGAAGGGGGTGTGGCTGAGGACTCTGGATTCTTGGACTTAAGAAAAGAGGGACTAAGAGCTTGTGGAATGTGCCCTTTGAAGATGTAGATTATTATATATGCCTGAGTGTTTTTTTTGTTTTTTTTTATTTTTTAAAAACCTAAAGTGGATACAGAGAAATACTGTTAACTGATAGTACATGGAGGAGATTTATAATCATTGTGATGAAACAAGGTGTATGATTTGTTGAATGTAAAACTGATGATACGCCCTGTAAACTTTCACTCAATCCACAATAAAAATCTTAAATTAAAAAAAAAAAAAAAGTTCATGGAAAAATGAAATTCAAAGATACTGGAATTTTTCTTTGAAGCTCCCTCATTGTAAAAATAAATTAGTTCAACTCTTTTTTCTCTTCAGGGTTGTAAGAAAAAGAAAGAGATGAAGAAGAGAGTCTTGGCTTCAACAGCAGGCAGGTTTATTGAGAGTAAATCTGGGAAGGGGGTACTCTTAAGTCACCAAAGGAGACCAAGAACCCATCTGTTCTCTTAGAGACTGGGGTATTTAAGTAGGTGTGGTCTGGATACAGCTCTGGGCTGGGAGGGGGAGGGGTATGGAGATTTTCCTGACACCAGGAATTACCAGGGGTGGGGGAGGAGGGTCTCCAGGTGTAACAAAGACCCAAGCTTTCTGGAGAACAGAAGCTCAAGCAGGACCCCATTCATTGCCAATTGGGGGCAGTTACAATGCCATTCTATTGATCAGGCACAGGATCCTTCATTCGAGACTTTTGGTGTTAGGGGGATAAGGGCAGACATGTCTCTTTGATTGCTTCCTGCTGATTTATGGGGCATAGATGGGGTAAGCCTGCAACAGAAGAGTAGTTGCCACCTGATCTTTCCCAATGGCAGTGAGTTGCCTGCAAGAAATCTTTGGAAAAAATTTATTATACAAGGCAGGAATACAGCTCCCAGACCAAGGAGGAGTAGTGGTCCTACGAAGGGTCATAACCAAGAGAGGATATTTTGAGTGAGCCAGGAGCTTGGAGAATTGTTGGAATTCAGCCTTGCTGCTTTTTCTTTCAATCTCCTTATACCATCTCGGACTAGGCCTGATTTGTTCACAAAAAAACAACAACCCAGCATTCCTCATTGAGAAATATGCAGGTGCCTCCTTTTTTGGCTGTAAGTCAGTCTAAGGCTCTTCGATTTTAGAGGACTACTGCTAGGGACTCAATCTGATCTTGAATTTGGGATAGTTGTAGAGATATTTCAAATAAGCTTTTGTGTAGGGAGGAGGATGGGTTGGCAGAGACTGAAATTCCTGCTGTTCTGGTTCCTGCACCTGGATTCCTAGGCCAACAAGTAGGGGAATAAATTACAAGGCACATGTGTGCTCAAGGGAGTGTTTATTGGTACTAATACAGGTTGATCTTCAAAAGAATAGGTTATGGGTGGGGATATGTATACTAGGGTGCATGTACCAGTCCAATTAGTAGGTAGGCAAATGTAAAGGTTTTTTCCACATAGGAAAAATACTCCTTGGTGAGGGTCACTACATTCTTGGATTTGGAAAGTTAAGAAATGTTGGGGTCTGTCCGCATGTGCTGCTCTTTCCCATGCTGACAGGGAGGTTGGTAGGTGTGCTGCTCCTAAAGGTTATAGGAGGATGGAATTGGCAAGGCTGGAGTTGTGGCTTGCTTCTAGAGCTAACCTGTGGGTTTGAGTATGCAGAAACAGTCGAGTGTTACTAATGGGTAACGTGTGAGTCTCTCCTGACTTGGGGGCCTATTGCCTTGAGGCACATGTTGAATAGTGTGTCATCAGTGGATGTGGGGTGCCTGGAGTCACAGTATTGTGAAGTTGTTGTAGATAGTACTGGTGGTGTAATATGAGAGGGGTAAGAAAATTCTTACAGGAAAGTCTGATGAAAAACTAGGTCAAGTAATATACAAGACAGGGTGGGATATTAGATCTTATGCCTTTCCTATTGGTCCTGTGGTGGGTGTTGTAGGGTACCGGAGGGGTTGGATGAATGTTTGGATACCCTGTAGGGTGTCAGCTTCTGGCATGTTTGTGACGATCTGTTTAGAGGAGAATATTGGACCTTTTTGGGGTTTTGAGAAAGCTAGGGAGGATTTAGTTTCTACCCATGTTCTTTCTCTGCCCTTTTCTCTTTGTTTGTAATTTCTTTCTAATATTTTTGTAATTTCTTTCTAATAGTTGATGCTGATTGGGAAATAAATTGTAGATGGAGGTAAGTTCTCCCTTCTGGTGATTCAGGGTCAAGTTTGATATATTTAGTCATTGCTTCAGTTAAGTCGGGAGAAGAAAAGGGCGGGGTTTTCTTCTGGCCCTTGAGTTACTTCTCTTTAATTTTTTACAATTAACTGTTTTATGGGCATGTCTGCCCATACCATTTGCTAGATCTTCTGTTCTAGCTTGGCGGGTCCTTCATCTGGAGTCTGATAACCCCACCTTGGATCAGTTCGGGGTACTGCTTCCTCTGCTACAGGGTAGGGGCTAGGGGCTTGATCATGCATATCATCAGCATATATTTCTGCTTGAGGATGGTGTAGACATCCTGCCAGGTCAGAGAGAAAGTCTGTGAAAGACAAAGAAATTCTTTTCTAAATTTTGCTGGGTTTTCGCTGAAAGATCCTAGCCTATTCTCAATGTGAGAGAGATCAGAGAGGGAAAAATGGACATGGATATGGGTGGGGCCCTCACAACTGGCAAGTTCTCTGAGAAGAAAAAGGATTAGGGATGCTTTTGATCTTGTTACTGGGCTGGGATGGGGGCTTATTCTGAACCACCAACCTTGTGGTGGCACTGTTTAACCTACAGTGCCACCTCAGGACTCAGTTGTAGGTTTAAACATATTTGCAAGTTTATTGAAATACAAACTTAAAAACTGGTTTACGTAACCATGGCAATGAAATGATAGAATAAATGTAAAACTAATGTTCTCCCATGTAAACTACCACATAATTCACAATAAAACATTTAAAAAAAAACATAAATAAATAAAGCACAGCTAAAAAAGAAAAAATGAAAAGACCAAAAAAACCCAAAAAACTGATTTACATCAGGGAACATGGAAATCTAAGGCTAAAGTTCAGTAGAAACCTTTGCTTAATTAAGTGATGGGATTGAGAATATGGTATTGTAATTTAGTTAGTATAGCACTTCTCTTTGTATTGTTCATCTCTGTAACAAGCAATGAAATTTAGTATCAAAATAAACCAACCTTTGAATCAGACCTTTGAATCACTCTGTGTTTGTAAGAAAGCTTTTGTTGTCATTGACAGATATAATATTTAAATACTCAAAATATGTATTTAATTTCTCTTTTAGCCCTTTAAATTTTCTCTTACATAATTATATTTAAGAGTTTTTTTTTACATTTTATGTAATTATATGTTAGTTTATGAGTAATACTACATATGCTTTAGATATGCAAATGCAAACATTTTTTTAGTGATGCAGTACGTCATCAGAAAAGTTTACAGACCAACCTGTTCATGTTGTAGTCCTCTGCTAGCCTCCCCCATTTCAGTAGTCTCCTGGGATATTTCCATTCTTGTTTTCTCCACTAATAGCCAGGGTGATTTTTATTATATGCAGCTATGGTTGTACAGCTTTTCTGCTTCATGAACTGCAGGCTCACACATCTTTAATATGATCCGTTTATAAGACCCTGTATTATCTAGCTTTTACCAACTTCATGTCTTTACTTTCACTTCTCACTGCTCATCTCCCCTGTACTTTTTCTCCTCCATGGGCTGCTTTTAAGTCCCTCATACTAGCTATGTTTTCTGCCCCCTCCCGGCTGCTTTTAAACAGGTTGTTTCCTCTAGCCTGAATGTTTACCTCTCTCATCCTCATCCCATTTACTTCTTACATGTCTTTCAGAGCTCAACCTGAATGGTGCTTCCTCAGGAAAGCCTTTGCTCATCTTTCTGGCTAGATGTACACACACATTACATTATAAACTCACATAATACTGTTTATGTTTGCCAGTCCTTTCACTTACCACAATCACCATCTTTCATTTATTTGCATAAGTAGTTGCAAAGACATTCATTATTGGCATTATTCAAATAGGTGGTAAGGCTTATGAGGACAAGAACCATGTCTGGTTTTGCTTATCATGTGATAGTATTTCACTACTTAGAAACATCAGTATCATAGCAGGAGTTTGTGTTTCATCAGGAAAAACAAAGGACAGTTGGAGACTCTATGAAAAGTAGAAGAGTGATGATGACACATATTGATAAGAGTTGGCCTTAGAAAGATAAACTGAAGACTTTGGTTGAATGAAGGAAGGCTAGAACCAGAAAGAGCCATTAGGTGGCCATTGGAAATGGAAAAAAGGTGAGGACCAGAACCTTTGCAGTGTAGATAGAGAGAAGATAGTGTTGGGTTCCCTGGGTGCTTTGGCGATAGACTATAGCAATATTTGGTGAGCAGTTGACTTTTCAGAGGTAAAAGAAAAGAGCCAGAGGTTTCTTGGAAGCTTGGTCTACTAACTTTTAGGCCATTTATCAGGTAAGTGTGTATAAAACAATAAGCAGTTCAAGGCAAATTGGGAACCCTTTAGGTTTTTTGTTTTTTGTTTTTTGTTTTTAATTTAAGGTTTTTATTGTGGATTGAGTTTACAGGGCGCAACATCAGTTTCACATTCAACCATTCATATAACTTGTTTCATTACATTGATTATAATCCC